>NW_015555777.1:188579-220197 GCF_001515605.1 Sinocyclocheilus anshuiensis | reverse complement strand
AAAGGCCGCGCACCCATCCAAGCCGTGTAGGACCACTTCAGCTCTCGCTGGACGCGCCTACACCTCAGCTGGACAGGTGGCTTCGGTGCTTCATTCAATGGCAGTCCTCCAGGTCTTCCAGGCCAAAATCCTCGCATCCTCCGATGAGTCTGGCCTGGACCCCACTACCCTCTGGGATCTGAGGAGCGCAACCGACCTGGCTCTGCGTGCCACCAAGACCACCGCCCAGGCGATGGCTAGCCTTGTGGTGCTCGAGCGCCATTTGTGGCTGACGCTGACAGAGATTAAGGACGCAGATAAGATCTCCTTCCTCGATGCTCCAGTCTCTCCCAAAGGCCTTTTCGGCCCGGCGGTCGAAGGATTCGCTGAGCGCTTCACGGAGGCACAGAAATCGTCCCAGGCTATGCGACATTTCCTGCCTAAGTGCTCCAGCTCCGCTGCTGCCTCCGCTCGCCCTAAGTTTGCGCCGACTCAGCAGCCCACGAAACCAGCACCTGCCGCCCTTGCCGTTCAGCCCGCTAAAGCGCAGCAGACGCGGGGATGCTCTCGAGTGTTTTGTGCGAACAACGGGTCCGTTCATGCGCCCAAGCATTCAACCGCTGTGATAGAGGAAAAAATAAACCACAAACATTTTTAAAAAGAGAGCAAACTTCCTCTTCCATTACTCATAAGTGTTCTGCCCCCGTGCGGCCAGTCACCCGAGTTAATTCAACCCCTCGCCACGCGGGCCGAGGCCTGGCAAGCCATCCCCGGAGTGTCGATATGGGTTATGGGGATAATAAAGCGAGGATATTCACTCCAATTCGCTTGAAGACCCCTGCGCTTCAGCGGCGTGGTCCCCACCTCAGTGCAGAGCAAGGACGCTCAGGTGCTGCGGTCAGAGGTGATGAATTTGCTGGCAAAAGGAGCTGTGGAAATGGTTCCTCCTGCCCAGAGCGAGTCAGGCTTTTACAGCCGTTACTTCCATGTCCCCAAAAGAGATGGTGGCCTCCGACCCATCCTCGATCTCAGACACCTGAATCGCACCCTCATGAAGAGGTCGTTCAGGATGATTACACTGAAACAGATCCTCGCGCAAATTCACCAAATTCAATTGTGACCTTGGAAACTCAGCCCGTCTTAGCCTTGGGTTATTGTTAACTTCTCTATGAGCATTGGTTGCTTATGGAAGTTTTATACCTTTAGTCGTTCCACTACATTAGCACGGCATGACACAGTACTCGTTCCCGTATCTCAGGGAACCGAGGTTACGTTAGTAACCGAGTACGTTTGGCACAATATATGGACAATACTGTAAATTAAATACATTTTGACAGAAGATTCATGATGACTACTTTAAACGCTCAAGTAAGGCTTTTAGAGGACTCTGATGGCACCCACCTGTTCCAAAGCTCTCCTCTCCACAGAAAGAACACCTCCCAGAATCCATCAGGTTGCCAAAGAATCTCCAGCCTGTTGGAGTTTCATAAAGGGCCACCTTCATAGCCTTAGCAACCCTGTAAACAAACAGGAAGCATGAGTATTCCCAGTGCAATCCTACTCAGAGTTTATTTAGACAAGATCAAATCTAAAAAGAAAGACATCATCTCATTGGCTAACAGCATTACCCCTTTGAGTATGTGTAAAATAGTGTAAACAGCTGCATGGCACTGCAATGTAAAACTGCAGGTTAAAAGAATAAATGTTCTATTGGTACCTTCAGTAGCAATTTATATAATATATAAATATAATATAATATAGTGCAACAATAAAAATTGATTTTTCCTTCAGCACAATGTCATGCTGCCAAGTGTTTTCAGTGTGTTTATGAGTGTTAGCAGGACTTGAGCTCTGGACTATGTCAGCTAAAGAAGTCTAGGGAATGTCTTTGCATAATAAGATGAAGATGCATGTTGTCTAGAAGTTTTGTGAACACAAATCCATTTTCAGACCCCTTTTCATCTTTCATCTGTAAGTCAGAAAAGGACTGAAGGAAAATGAGAAATTATAAACAGACCACAGGCAGATGGGTGTGCTGTTAGTTTCTAAAAATTACTAATCCATGTTTATATCTAAATACAAGACTATATGGTAAACAGCGACAAAGGACATACTGTGAAAGAAGAAAGATGTTGAGGTAATGATCATTTAATGTACTCCAGGCAAAGAAATTACCATTCAGCTTTCTACACACTCATTTTGTAGTACATTTAGTATCTGTCCTTTTGACGGATTCATAAATTAAACTGCATATTTTGTCTTCTCAATCCAGTGTCTTTATAAGGCAAAAAGCAGAAAGAAACCATGCTGACATTTTGGCTGACATTTATTTTGAGATTCAGCCATGTGCCTGGAGGAGCACACAGCACTTTAATCATCGGTGTGTAGTCTATACCTGTTTAACTTCCTTATTCTGTCAAACTCCTGCGAGCTGTCACAGAAACAGGCCTACTTCTGGACAAATACTGTCATACAACATTACTGTTAAGACAGCAAGTTTTGTATTCGGGAATTGTAATCATTCATGGCTATGAAAATGAAAGATATTCAGTGTCAAAATGAAAGAGATCGAGAAAACAAGAGGAGGAACGCAATTACAAGTCTCCTCCTCTGTTTGTTGATCTTGGATTGTTGGCTAGATTCATAACTATTTTCAGACACTGCAGTCTGGCATTATGGGTAATGAGTTGCTGAGATCCCATCAGATATAGGGATAGATGAGAGGGAACTAATGTAAATGAGAAGAGTAAAGATGCAGCTGTTTACTCATGGGTGGAATTACTAAATATGGGAAAACAAGTGTTATTGACTCAAGGGACAAGGAGCAGAATGGAAAGCCTGGCATACGGACAACAAACTGGAATCTTTGACCCCTTGACTTGTTTTCAATGATTTATTCTCATATTTGTGGCCAACACAAGCAGCACTATCTCTAATCCAGCATCTATTTTGCATGCATATGTGTTCAAGTGGGTGTGACTGGATTTTAACAAACAATTCTATCTAGAAAAGACTTTCCAAAGCATTTGGAAAATAATGTGTTCAGCAGGGTTTTAAAGTCGGCAGCTGTTTCTAACCTCAATCTGGTAATAAACCCAATTATCAACTGGCAGAATGTTAGCATGAGCTGACAGTCTCATTAAGCTGGTACCCCAATTGAATACAATTTTGAAAGTGAACCTTTGAATACCATCAGTGCTTGAAATTGATTCATTACAATATAAACAAATAGTTTAAGGACTTGGCTACCTTATAAAGTCTAATCTAGTAAGTGGCAGACGAGGACCAAAATTAAGAGTTCGACAACATATACTGAAAGACACCTTAAAATTACAAACAAATAATCAGCTTTTTATGCATTTTTTTCAGTTCAAAGATTCATATTATTTAATATAAATTGTGAAACTTTCATCACTAGCATCACCAAATGGAATTGCAAAAATTGGTTGAGCCAAAAAAAAAAAAAAAAACCCAGCTGAAACAAGCTACTTTTCTCTTTTTTTGGGTATTTATGCAATATCACCTTAGCAAAAGTGTTGTTGTCATGTTTTCATTCATAAATCGGCAAAATATGGCTTACTAATTTAACTGATGGTTCATTCCTGAATGAATAAGTGTTGTTGAGTGAAAGGGTTCAGTGAATGATTCATTGACTAAAGCCCCGTTCACACCAAATACGATAACTATAAAGATAACTATAAAGATAATGATATTAGCATCCACACTGGCGGACAATATCGTGTTTATTCTAAGCGTATGCTCGTCTGCCACTTTAAATTCTCGAGCTCGTTATAGCAGGATGGATTCTGATTGGATGTCAATGTTTGTACCATTCATCAGCTAGAAAAAAAATCGTTTTGAAAGTGATTCCAACGATATTTTTTCTCTGTGCCTTTATCGTTATAGCTGTGGTGTGGACTCTGCTATTCTTTAATACTGAGAACGATTTTTTAAAACTATATCTTTATCGTTATCTTTATAGTTACCGTCCTTGGTGTAAACGGGCCTTTACGTATAAAGACAGTAACTTGTTTCATTCCTAGGGATGTAATGATTCACTCAACTCACAATGCGATTCAATTCATGATACTGATTTCACAATACGATTTTCTCACCATTTTTTTTTTTTACAGATTTAAGACAAATTAGAAATGAAAAGGTGTCCTTTTATTATTTCTGACATTATTTCTCATTTCTGAGTGAAATTGAAATATGCCAAATAACAAAACTAAATTTAAAACAAAAACACAAATGAAAGAAATCTCTTCATATAAACAAACTAAGGCTTTGTCTGTGCTCTTTCCATTTAAAATTAGAGGCAACCACTGCAATTTAATCACAATCCAAACAAAGATGCTGTATACATGCAGCATAAGCAGTTTTTAATCTAAATTGGATTGTATAGTTTTGAAATTTGAAGCAAAACCTGAAAGGTCTGACTTTTGTTGTGTGACAGCAGAACAGCAGACAGGCTGAATAAGATGCGGATTCACTCTCTGAAAGCAGGTGGCGCTTATGGAACATGCAATATAACGTTTACTTCGTTACCGCTGTACACAAAGCAGTGCTACGTGTAAACACCACTTTAATATGCATTATACAGAGATGAGATAAAAAGAAAATACCATCTAAACTTTTCTAAAGACAGTCTGTTCCCCTTAGAGATACATTCATATAAACTCCTACCTATCGCGATTCATTTAACATCTCAACCGATTTGAATCGTCACATATTTGTATTGATTTTCAACTGGCTCGGGGTGCATCATTACATTCCTATTCATTTCTCAAATAAATCAGTGTTGTTAAATGAATCAGTTCGGTAAATGATTCAATGACTTATACTCATAAAAACAGTCGCTTACTTCATTCCTGAATGAATCAGTGTTGTTGAACAAATCGGTTCAGTGAATGATTCAATGACTTATAAAGACAGTCACTTATTTTTTTCTGAAGAAAACAGTGTTGTTAAATGAATCAGTTCAGTGAATGATTCAATGACTCACTCATAAAAACAGTCGCTTATTTCGTTCCAGAATGAATCAGTGTTTTTGAACAAACTGACTCACTTAAAAACAGTCACTAATTACAGTGCAAAATGAATAAGAGTTGTTGAACGAATCATTTCAGTGAATGACTCAATTAATAACTCATAACCTACTGGGTGAAACAATTTAACCTGCAGAAAGAGTTACTTAAAAATCTCACCACTAATGCACAAAAAGTCCCAGAATGTAATATAAAGATACATGCCATTTCTAGGAAAACAATCATTAAATTAGATAAGTTTAAAATACGGTTACAGCAAACACACTAGGACTGCATTTACAGTTAGACTGGATTGTCCTGTGTATAATTTCCCCATATTTCATCAGTTCATTCTCAGTGCATGGTCACATTGATAGTGCACATTCTCTCTCTTCCCCTTCCCACGTGTAGGGAGCACGGCAGATGTTTCCTTTCCATCCTTACATCCCTAAACACATTAATACGCACAAATACAGTACAAAGACACAGAGCTACTCCACTCAAACACAGCTCAGCAAACACACACCAGACCTACAGCACACACATGCTCTAGTAGATTATCTCCACTGGCACTTAACAAACACACACTCCTGAGAGGTCCATAGTATAAACACACAGCCACAGCCTAGAGCTCGCTCGTCGCCTAAAAAGATTTACAGCAGCAGAGACGCCTCGCTCCAACAACTCACACCCCAAGAGACATTCATGCCTCAGAAAAACAGATCAAATTAGTTGGACAGAATGATACAGATTCATGAACAGAGACACTTAAGGATTCTCTATCACCAGTTCCAGAACTATAAAATCTGACTTTTAAAGACTCACAATACAAGAATGTGTTCATTACGGTTGATTTCGACAGCTAATTAAACAGGATCAGTTCCTCTTCTGACTTGACGCTCTTTTCTAGTGGTGAGGGAATTACAATTTATGGTGTGAACGATTAAAAAGTGTATCCTTAAAAACAGCTGTGCAGATAATATTTCTATATTTAATATTTATAATAATTTATATACTGTTATAAGAAACTCTCAAAAAGCAATAAATTCATAAACACCTTTGCTGGAGAATAATATGGTGATGGCATACATGGCAAAACAGTATTGTTTGGTTTGTATTTTTTAATTCATTCTTAATGATCATATATCACATTTCTACAATGGCATCCCAAACTGAAAACTTTTGCTTTTGCATGATGCAACATCCATTAAATTTCATATAAAGATATATAAATAAACACTAAAAGATGTATAAATTTGAAACTTTAACTTTATTTTCTTTTTATTGAGTCAAAACGTCAGTTTGTGACCACTCCATTATTGGTCAGAAGTCTTTTTTGCTACACAAATTTACAGGTCAAAATTCACCAAATTTTAAACTTTAGTAAAGTAACAAATCCTGCCATTTCCATGCTGCCACATTCACATGTGTGCAAATGGAAGCGAATGGAACAAGAAGTCTAGTGTGGCCACACCTTTAGCCTGGAAGGCAACAGCTCAGATTTGAAGGGTGACTTCAGTGTAAGGGAGAATGTGAAAGAGAACAATCTAGAACTGTTTCTAGGCTGGGAAGACCCATACTTACTTAACTATCATTTACAGAATGGAAAACATGACACTCTGCTTAGCTATGGCTATACTTCATAAGGTATAACTTCAGGCCAAACACAGAGTCAACTTCTCTTTCTTTATCTTAGCCACACTTACATTCTCATTGACACTGTGTTTCTGACACTGAATCAACCTCGCAAAGCCTCTAGGAAGTGAATAATGAGTCACAGAACAAAAACAATATTGATGGGAGGAAATCAGGGTTAATTCTGGTGTTATGACCCAATAAGCACTTTCTGGCTCTTTTTAATGACTGATTGGGCAGCGCTAAATAACATCACTTCCTGTTTGAATGCCAGCATTGTAGGGACAGTGCACCCACTATCCCTACAATGCCTTACAAACCTGTATGGCTTTCTTTCCACTGTGAAACTAACCAAAATAACCTGTTTTGAGAAATGTCTCAATGTTTCATTTGTCCATACAATGGAAGTCAATGGTAACTGAAACATTTATTTACCAACATTCTTCAAAATATCTTCTTTTGTGTTCTGAAGAAAGTAAGTCATTAAGATTTGGAACATGTGGGTGAGTAAATGATAACAGATTTTTTATTTAACTATCCCCTTAATAAGGGCATTTCATATCAGTCAGGATCACATTATTTCGGAAGACTGCAAACTTTTGTGCACAGAGGAGAAGTGGGCCAGTGAAGAATTTAGGGTTGTCAGTTTTTTTTTTGGCTGACTCATTTAAGTGTATAACAGTGTGAATGAATTTACAAAGTTATCTTTTTAAAACTAATTTTGAAAGCTGAAGTGTATAGGCAAATCTCTGACAGAACTTTGTAGGCTGATCTCAAACATCACTGTATTCAGACAGGTTTTTTGAACACTCCCTGTTCCCCATTGGTCAGCAAAACAGACAGCCCCGCCCTCAACTCACACCATTGGTTGAGCTGTTGCTGTGTCAGACTATGCAATGTTTTGAGCAACACATAACCACAAAATAGGCTCCAAATTGCATGGGATAGGAAAAAGTATTTAACACCCCCAAAAATGACACTTTACATTTAACAAATGTCTTCTGATTGAACAAAATCACTATTTATTTCTCATAGCACAAGATCCTGTCTCAAAGCAGGCAGGTCTTTAGCATGATGCACCCTGAAAGTTATTTTTAGTGGGGTGAATGGTGTCTGCAGGAGCGCATGGTTGAGCTAACACTGTTATTCTTAGGGAGTGAGTCTCCATGCTGTAACCTCTGGCCCCATCACTAATGCTTTTACCGCTCAGTGTCTTGCACCGGACAGAACGAGAAGCGGAAAACTAATTGTGAGAGAGTGGAAAGATCCTGATGGATGATTTCCTCCCTGATCATCAGCTTATCAATTTTGAGAGCTGACTGACTTTTATTTAAACAGCTCTGAACTCTTACAGTATGTTAAGGGAAAATGTCCCTGACTCTCAATGTGACAGTCAAAAAAAGAAATTGTTGCACGCCATGTGAAAAAATTTTAAGTTGAACCAACAGTGTACTTGGCAGTGGGCTGAATAAAAGCAAAGCAAATAATCTGTAATTAATATTCATGTACATAATTCATATTCATGATTGTGCAGAACAGACAAACCGAATTAAAAGTTAACAGTTAGTGCTCAACATATGGTCATTCTGCGGGAGGTTAGTAGCATGTTTTTATCAGATAGAGCGGTTTGAGTAACTTTTAGTGATGACTTGTTAAATTTCAGCAAGGCCTGCAGCATGTCTGTGAATAATGGCATTTCAGCGCTATCATCTGAGAGCATGGTACACACTATAAGAAAAAAAAGGTACAAAGCCGTCACTGGAGCAGTACCCTAAGGAACAAAAGTTAAAAGGTACATCTTTGTACATTATTTATCCCTAAATGGAACCTATTCGTACTTTAAAAGTATAGATATTACAGGTATCCTATCAAAAAAAAATATAACACCTACATTTCTATGAAATTATAAAAATAGGTTTATTTTTTACAGTTAGATTAGCAAGTGTTACTTACTGTACCTGTCAATGGCTGTGCTGGTTGGCATACTGCGGGCAAAACCTCTGATTCCTCTCTGACTGAAGTAAGGGATGCAGGAGAGGTTTGCAGCCATCACTGCCAGTGAATCTGACGGGCTCACAAAGAATCCATTCTCACCCATAATCATGTAACGATCCTATACATAAGACAAGCATATCCAAGATTATACAACAGTTAGTTCTGTCATTTAATCTGATTAAACAAGCAAGATATCATATTTGATCAAAGGTACTTGTTAATTGATCTATTACATAAAATAACCAGCTGCTGCATCTTTTTGAAAATGATGAAGAATATCATTTTCACTATAACACTACTGTTTAAAAGTTTAGGATCGTTTGGAAAGAAATAAATTATTTTATTGAGCAAGGATGCATTAAATGACCAAAAGCTACAGTAAACATTTATATTGTTACAAAAAAAAAAACAAGTTTTTTAAATGCTGTTTTCTTGAATTTTCTATTCATCAAAGAAGTTAAAAATCCACAAACATATTAAGAAATACAACTGTTCTCAAAAGTGATGATAAATGTTTCTTGAGCAGCAAATCAGCATATTAGAATAATTTCTGAAGGATCAAGACTGGCTGCTGAAAATTCAGCTTTCCCAAAACAGGAATAAATTACATTTTAAAATATATTAAAATAGAAATTTTTTTTTTAATTGTAATATTATTTTAGAACACTGCTGTCTTTCTTTTTGTCATAAATGCAGTCTTGATGAGCAAAAGATGTCTTTCTAAAACATTTAAAAAATCTTACCTACCCTAAACTTTTGACTGTTAATGTAAAAGTATGTGTTTCCTGTTTCTCACTTATTTGCAGTATTAAGAAATAGAGATAACTAAACAGAAATTAAAACAGAGTAAAAAAAAAGATAAATAATAATAAAGAACTGGAATCAAAACAAGACTCTGACAAAGAAGCTGTAAATAATTCAGCAATAATTTGGTTTAACAGCCTTGATTCTTATGCTTTCTGTCTGAATATTATTCTTATGAAGTTTTTACATTTTTCTCTGTGTTTGTGTAATTTGTAAGTTATTTGTAAATGAGACAAGCACCCCATCTGCATCAAAAGCGGCCCCAAAGCCAAACTCTCCCCCCTTCATGGAGTCCACCAGAGGTGCAGCGAATGCAGGGTTAGGGTTGGGGTGTTGGCCTCCAAAGTCCTCCAGAGGGACACAGTTAACAGCAGAATTAGCTGGAGCCCCGAGCTCATCACATAAGATTCTTCTGACATATGGTCCCATAACTGAAACAGATGACATAAAGATGTGACTCTACAAACAGATATAAATCTGCATACAAGCATTTGCAACTGTTTACAGGAGTTGACCTCCATTCATGGCATCTATTCGGATCTTCAGCTGTTTTGGACCTGTCAGCAAGCTCTTGATGGCACCAAAGTCAAAAATTCCCCGCAGCATGTTTAGATAGATCTCGACTGAATCCACAATCTCAACTGGAAAACAGAGAAAGAACATTTTTAAGCTCAGCACGTGAGTGTGAGCTGAAGTTTGTGACAATAACATGAGAATAAGTTAATACACCTCACCTCTGAAGGGCTTAAACTTGTTCTCCAAGTCAAAGTCATGACGGCCAAGGCAGGACAGGTCGATGTGGAGGTCAAGGCAGATGGCGTATTCCTCTAGTGTGCGACTCACCTGATGGATCCTCTCCATCACTGTGTCTGGGGATGGTCCTGTAAACAGGAAACAGTGACAGATTTCAACAAAACATCTCAAATATTAAAAAACGCCCAATGACAATAAGTTGGATCTAAGAATACTGCATCTGTCAATCAAAAATAGAAATAAGTTTTCAAAGATTTGTAGCTATATGTGTTGTCAGGATCCAAAATAAACCAAATTATTACTCTGGAGGAACAAATTACGTTAATTCATTATGTGTGGTATATACAGTACTTCACAATAATCCACCAAAATGAAAATATAATGCACCACAATGCATATTCACATATTTGGGATATGTGCAATTTCACAAAGAGATGGACACTGACAATTAAACATCATGCTAAAATTGAAAAATTCATTCAAAAACCATTCAAAAATTTGAGACCAGTATATACATATTTTTTTAATTAATACTTTTATTTAGCAAGTACACGATACATTTAAAAAAGTGACAGTAAAGACTTTTACATGTTCACTTTTACAATGATTTCTGAAGGCTGATGTGACACTGAAGACTGGAGTAATGGCTGCTGAACATTCAGTTTTGCCATTACAGGAATAAATTACATTTTAAAATATATTAAACATAGAAACTGTTATTTTAAATTACAATAATATTTCACAATATTACCATTTCTACTGTATTTGTGAGCATACATGTTATACTGCATTGGTATGTGTTTGTCACTAATACGCAATAAAAAATAAAAATTATAATAATGGTGCAATTCAAAGCAAAATTAAATTTAAGGTAAGCAATATATTTGAGGTAAATTTAGTTCAATAGATATAAATATATGTCCATAGAAGATATTTTTACTGTGAGATTCAAGATGTACAACACTTGGGTTTCACGGTGTGAATACTTTTTCATGACAGCTTACACAAAGGTAATGTTAACACAGTGATTCCTTTAAAGGCTGATATTACATAAAACATACTGAAATCAGAATGTCATCTTTATCATTCTGAAAGTGCATGCATACAGTGTGTCCTATGCTTTGTAATATTCTCACCTCCATTAGCGACATTAAATTTGATCCCAAAGTCTCCTCCTGGGCCTCCTGGACTGTGGCTTGCAGTGAGGATGATTCCACCAATGGCTTTTATCTTCCTGATGATGCAGGAGACCGCTGGGGTGGAAAGGATCCCGTTGTGTCCAATTACCAGACGGCCAATCTGAAATCAAGTTTTGGTTTTATTGGTGTGAAGTTTGATTTATCGCAGTCAATGGAGTCCAGTGTTGTTTTGGACTCTGCTGACTTACACTGTATGAACAAAAACATAAAACTTTCTTTAAAATATTTTATTTTGTGCTCCACAGAAGTAAGCCATACAGGTTTGAAATGACAAGTGTAAAAGTGCACTTTCTATACTTAAAATCCCGAACACGCCCTTTGCTTCCAGACCTTCACCTGTCATGCGAGGGTTATCAGAACATTATATGGTGGGCTTTAAACCTGCCACCTTCAGAGGCGCCAGTCATGGCTACTGCTGCATACCAGATCAACAGCTACATCTGTCTGGAAGCTCATTCCTGTAGGAGTGACAAGCTGACTCAGGGACAAAACTAAACAGCAACACACACTAACAATTTCTAAGTACTCAAATGAGTCTTGAGATATCTGCCATAAATTGCAACCTCCTTTATCAAGCGTCCAGATTATTGACAGATACTTTCTTTCTAGCTCACAAGACAGCAGCCCAGACATCTCAGCAACTTTGAGACTCAACAAGATCAGCCACTTTCTATAAATAGTGAGTTATTTGGCATCCCTCACTCAAGCATTTAAAATGAACAAGTGCACTGACCCTAGGCTTTTTTTGTTTTTGTTTGAAGTAATATGCCAATTAAATAACTCACTAGGCTCATGCTTTGCTTAGCCCGTTGCTTTTACTTGCATCTCTGATGAGTGTGAACTGTATTCCCAGCACTCTTTGAGCAGCTTATCCATATAAGGTTCTGCTTTTGGATACACAGCCTCAGTACATCATGCCTCTGAGAGCTACTGAGTTTGTATGGAAGAATGGCACTGATACAAAGTAGGAGAATTAAGGATGGAAGGCTGGTTTGACTATTTTATAATATGAGTGGAATCAAAAAAAAATTAGAGCGTCACAAACAATGACTTGGTTTCATGCTCAGACTGAACCAAACATTATAATCTTCATTAGAAGCACAATAAAACACACTAGAAATGATGATGAATAGAGTTTTGACTTGTGGCCATATGTTCTGGGTTTCCCCATAGCGCATGAACATGAGAGGTCAAAACAAGGGAAGCGGCAGCGCTCCAGGAAGAGTGTGCAGGGGAGGGATGGCACAACAGATAAGACAGGATACATTTGGCCAGGCCAGCACAGAGATTTAGCTCTAAAACTTTCTCTCATTACATGCACAGTTTGTGGCTTCTCAGGTTTTCCAACAAAATTCTCGGCCGTTTGGGATATCAAAATCCAGATACTCTTGAATAAAAACAGATATGACCATATACACTATAAATCCATGTAATGTTATTTTAAATCATGAAACTACCCATGTCGACCAGATACACGACAAATCATGCTAAAAAAATCTTGTGTTTTTCAAAGACAGGTGAAATAATAATAATAATGAAAATAATAAAATAGATTAATAAAAATAGCAAGACTGAATACACCAATAGGTAGGTAGGTAAAAAAAAAAAAAAAAGTTTTATTACATAGATCACAAACTCTAGCAATTTTTTTTAGGAAATTATAAATAAACAAACAAATAAATAAATAATAAATAATGCATTTTTGATTGACCAGAAAATCTATCATACTTCATAGGAAATTATAAATAAATAAATAAATAGTGAATTTTTGTTTGTTATACAGATAAGAAAATGTATAACATTTATTAGTAAGTACGTAAGTAAATAAATAGATAATACATTTAAAGACCTTAATTAATCTAACAGGTATGTTATATTTTAATGAGTTAGATCAGAAAACCTAATAAATGTATCAGAAAATGCTAATTGAATACTTAATAAATTAGTGAACTAGAAGGGCATGCCTGAGTGTTGTGTTTTTGAAGTACACCTTACCCCGTTGGCAGCTGCCATTTGAACGATGACTTCAGTTGCAGCCCGGCTGAAGTATCTTCCATCGCTGCCCACCACCATAGTGCATCCCTGACGGTCCCTCAAGTCGATAGAGGACAGCAAACTTTGGATATAATTTTGCAGATAGTTCTTTTTACTTTCGAAAACCGCTGTCTTCTTTCGCAGCCCATTCGTCCCTGGTCTCTGGTCATCGAATGGGGTAGTTTGGATAGTCAAAATGGGTATAGGGTTAGTTTCCATGATTTTCTGGAACGCTTCGGTATGTTAAAAAAAATTGTTTGTTGATAGCTGAATGAGGTGAGATGCAGTGTTCAAAATATCGTCAAAAGCAACAGAGGAAGTTCACGGAGGCAGCGAGCAGGGTGCGCCACCTCGCAGTGCTCTTCAGTCCAAGTGGAGTATTTGAGACGCGTCCCGTGACGCTTCTTTGGAAAACTAGTGTGCGACAGCTGTCTTCTCATCGCACCGGGACAAACTGTGAAGTAGCGGCACAAAATACAGAATAAATGGGTGTAAAACGCAAAGAAATATTCCAAGATGAGGTCTTACGCTCACCGACACTCTTCTCCCGAGCTGTCACGCGTACGTTTGCTTGCCAAAAGGCAGGGAGGGGAGAAAACTCTATATAATGAGCTAACGCACTGGCCAAAAATAGCCCATGATGTGGGGGAGCGAATAGTGACGGTGTGCTGCTGTGTAATCGAACGCCTCTACTGTCCGTGGCGCACAAACAGAAATGTCATAACATCCATAAGATTAAGCAACATTAAACAAGACAAGAAGGAATGAGATAAATAACAAACTGATCAAATGTCCAATGCCGAAACAGAAAAGGGAGACCGAGGCTGGTTGGCACAACAGTAACTATGGGTTCGAGTCAGTTAAACAAATGTGTGTCAATTATACAAAAGTCAAGTTAAACACGTGTTCTGTAGCAGTGGATTTGTGTTGGTTTCAATCTTATAATTCAAAACCCTTTGAAATTACAATGATTTTGTGAATTCTGTTATTTAAACTAAATTCGGTATCATATTTTGTAAGCTCTTGAGTAAACAAGTGAACACAATAAAACCACACTGATATCAATTCAAACAACAGTCAGCTATGTAATTAGATAGATTTTAACTGAAAGGTTGAACTGTCTTCTAAGGACAAAGACATTTTTCATAAATGTCAGGTCGAGGCAAGGTTACAAGCGTTTTTTTTAAATTTTTTTTTTTAAGTAGTCTATATCGTTTTGATGGCCAATGGTTTGATAAGCTACGTGTTACTTTTTACATTATTGTTGTTTCAGTAATTGTTTAAAGGCATGTAGCCTATCCAAATTGACTTTCAAAAAATAACCTATCCTAAAAAATATATGGAGTGAAAAGCGTAACAACTAAACCATATTTGTTTTCGCTGTAGATGCATTATTTGACTTATAACACTATAAAGTGAAGTCAAGTAAATCAGTCAAATTAACCAAGCAAGCACATGCGTAATGCATCGAGTGCGACTGATTTCACGAGCTTCAGTCTCCATCTAGTGGACATAAAAGAATAGAAAATGTCTTGCAGGCAGTGATGGAGAATCTGTAGACTATGCATGCAACGCTTTTACCAGCATTCTAGTTTTGAAATGTTGTATCTAACGCGCATTCATATGCAGTCTTTTAACATTGTGTAAAGAGCTTTAACTTTAAAACTTTTTAGTGAGAGGGCAAGAATACTATTTAAAGTCAATTAAAAGTTTAAAGTCCCCCCACCTCTTTTTATACAAGTAGCCTATTTTAAAGTTTATTTTTATTAAATATAGGCTACATTGCTCAACATTCCAACGTAAAATTAAAGCGATCTTAAAATAACCAGTCTTTTTCTTTTCGACAAATGAATGAGCAAAACGCACTATTTCGTTTAGATAGCCTACTATTAGGGCTTTATGGAAAAAAAATCACGATATCATAATTGCTAAAATGAACACGAATAACACGTAGGCTAATTGAGATTTGACGATGATGGTTTATTTAATACAAACAGGCATTTTAATACATCCAACTTTCCAGGATTTTAGACTAGCAAATATATTACCATTTATTTTACCATTTATTTATTTACATTAAAATGATCATATAAGAGCAATGACAGACACATCTTATGTTACAAGTCTATTTCAAATGAATTGGTGAGTTTTCCAGACACAGTTCAACAGTGCGGATACACCATCCGCAGAGTTTCTGTGAAAGGAACAGTCTTTAGCAGAGGAGTCCTTGCTGGCACTGGTAACAAACTTGGAGTCACACATGATGTCGGCCTGGGAAATACATAACTGTAGTCAGGTGTGAGATGATGAGGAGAGTTTTTGTGAGGAGACTCCGTTGACTTGGCCATAATGCTGTCAATGCTGAACGAACACTTCTGGGTCTTGTGCTCAGGCCTTTGCTGGATTTCTGGAGCTTCGTGGACCTTAATGTTGAGAGTCTGATATTGGAAATATGGAGGTGGCACCATGATGCCATCCGGCACTGGCAAATATCCAACAGGATTAGCCTGGCCTGGAACCGGCCCAGAGACGCAGTAAGGTCGCCCATATGCTCGATAACTTAACGTTGGGTGGTAAAGCACCAGGTTGTCTTTGGTGAACTCGGGTTGGTTCCTCTTAAATCTTTTCCTTCTGCGCAGAAAGCTGCCGTTGTCAAACATGTCCTCAGATGCAGGGTCCAGGGACCAGTAGTTGCCTTTCCCCGGGTTTCCAGGCTCTCGTGGGATCTTGATGAAGCAGTCGTTGAGTGACAAGTTGTGCCTGATGGAGTTCTGCCACGCGGGGAATTTCTCCTTGTAGTACGGGAACTTGTTGCTGATGAAGTCGCAGATGCCGCTGAGGGTCAGCTTCTTCATCGGGCTCTGGAGGATCGCCATGGTTATGAGGGCGATGTAGGAATAGGGAGGTTTGACGGCGGAGGTCTGCTTTGGAGCGGTCGCGGCGGAGAAGCTGCTCTCGCTCTCTCCTGAAGACTCGGACCCCGAGTGATCCGCCTCCGCGGGGTCCCTGCAAGGCATGATGAAATACTCTCGGTCGCTATCGCTGTGGTCTCCTCCGACGATGTCTATTTCATCGTCTTCAGAAGAGACGGGGGTGCGCTGCACTTCTTCGTAATCCTGGGAAAGGGTCATGGTTGAAGACCCCAAATGTGCTGGACGCGACTTGCGGCTGGTGAAGCTTGTGGCCGGTTTGCAGGACTCATGGAAATGAGGGCTATTTATGAGAGGCCACACGCATTCTGCCTTTGGTCCTCCTATGGTCAGACCAATAGGGGTGGAGTGTCACCGCAGGGATTCAGGACAGTCAGGCAGGTGTGGCGGGCTTTGACCTGCTTAAACTAAACAATCCACATATGAGATGAGGATCCTAAACACCCAATTACAGCATCTAAAACTAAGGAGATGGCGAAATAAAAGTGTACTATATCAATCAAATGTAATAATATATATTACTTTTTTTAGGACCAGCTTAAACGCCAACGTGAAAGATACATTTTCCCCTTTTGTCAGGCTATACTGAGACTTAGACAAACGTATTGGCAATAAGATTTTTATGTTGGTCTTTTGTTTGTTAAATAAGGAACAAAATGCAAAACGTTTTTTTATGCTGAATAACGTTCAGTATTAAAGGTCTTTTTAGCTTTATTATTGCAGTATTAAATTGATACAATTTATTTTAAAATGCACTTTAAAATTTCAAATCTATTTTTAAACGCATGTGCAAGTTTCATGCATATTTAGAAAAAAATAAAAAAAGGTGTAAAAAATAGATTTTTTTTTTATACTCATAGGCTATTGCCTAGATTTTATTATTAATGCAGTCTTTTAAAATAGGCCTATATTTGTGACGTTTTCTTTAGGTTATTGACCTAAGCTTTGGATCACATGACAAAATGTTTTTCTGCATGTGGTTTCACTGACTTTATTTTAAAACTTTAAAAATGTTTAAAATAAAATATAAATATAATATATATTTTTGAAAAATTAAAAAATGTTAAAATATGAATATTAAATAAAAGATTAAATCCTTATTTTAATAGGCTACATAACGATAAAATACAACGGTAAACTAATTCAAGCTTTTTAATCACTCAGTTGAACCACCTAGACAACTCTAAAAAATAAATAAATCACAGATTTATTCCTTGGTTAATATGTTTATTTAAAGTGTTTTAGATCCGGACAAAAAATTAGCGTCACGTCAATGAACATTTTCTTACAAAAGCCACGTAGTTCACTTGCAATACAAATAGAGTCGTTATATTTTAGATGGTCCTTTAGGATTCCTCTCCAATTCAGAAGCAGGGTAGCGCAGTGGGAGCTGGGACGTGTGACGGTGAATTTTCACACCACGCCTAACTACCGGTTTAAAAGACTGATTTTCCCCCGATACCCCCTGGGTTTCGTTTGGTTTGTCACCTCAAGATACCCGCAGGTGGTGCGACCATGAAAATGGCCGTGGCCCGGCTCCCCGCATTGAAAGAAGAATGCCGGTAAACGAGCCTATCAACATCAGAATCAAATAGGAAACGGCGCAGCTTTAGCCTACAGGCCAGGAGCGAGTTTTATTGGAGGGCATGAATGAGCGCAGCAATCCTCAAAGCAAACCTTCTTGTGCGCGGAAATGTGTTAAACTCTTCACAGTCATCTCACTTGCAAATGAAAAGGTGCGTCCACTTCCTCAGCTGTGGATGGTGTGGAAGTGGATGCATGTAAATTTATGAGAGCACTTGAAAGTTGTGTAAACTAACAGAGCTATTTACAGCACTCATTCATATGTCAGTTTAAAGAAATCCAAAGACCTAAACTCATCTTAAAGTGTTTGTACTGAATATTAGGTTTCTAATAACACAAAGCATGGAAAAAAAACCTGTATATGCATATGAAGAAAAATGTTCAAATTAAATTAATTTTCTTACTAAATGCAAAATTATTGTTATAATATATAGGCCTACCACATATTATAGCCACATACATTAGTGAAGCATTAATGCAATTTGTGAACATTTATGCATTTGGAAGACACTTCCAAATTTGTGTTTCACTGAATGTACACATTGTATACTTTCATAACTTTTGCTCTTAGTTATCATAATTTATGTTCCACTAGAGACACTGAACAAAATGCAAACTCTGCCAACCAATTTTCGCAATGTATCGCCTTGTCACAAAAAGTGTTAAGTGGGTGCTTGTAATAATGGTTCTCACATTGAAAAAAGACAAAATGTAACACTTTAGAAGAGTAAGCTGAGTAACTCAAGACTATATTTATTTTACTGGTTACTGCTATTTTACACTGTGAAAAAGTCTATGTAAAATGATTAGTAATTGACAGTGTTGGGGGTAACGCATTACAAGTAATGCGAGTTACGTAATCAGATTACTTTTTTCAAGTAACTAGTAAAGTAACGCATTACTTTTTAATTTACAAGAGAATATCGGAGTTACTTTTTCAAATAAGTAACACAAGTTACTTTTTTTTTCCAGTTTATTAACTGACAGCTCTCCTGTCCCCATGTTGAGAGAAATCAGAAGATGTTACTGTAGTTCTAAAATAAATATGAATATGCATTAATTCATCTCTCTCACAAAAAAAAAAACATGGATTCAGTATTCCTCAAAATGAATAAAAATAATGCAACTCAGAATATGACGCAAACCTGCAATAATTAAATGTTAAACAACACAAATATCCTTTATGTATTTAATCCCATTCTATCTGCTTCTGACCTTCGATGATCCAGTTCAATCGTACTAATAAGCCAAAATTACTCTAGACAAACACTTGGCTTTTTTTTATTGCTGAAGTGTGTTGAAATGTCTTCTTCTGCATTCTACTGTACGGACATAAATTTACTTTCCCTTCAGCCTGAGGCTTATTCATTTCACTTTTGGTGTGAAAGGCTTTTATATTTGCCAAAAATATAACTTTTTTATTTTAAAAACAAACAAGCAAGCCCTGTCCAGATTTAAAAAGTAACGCAACGCATTACTTTCCATAAAAAGTAACAAAGTAACGCCATTAGTTACTTTTTTATGGAGTAACGCAATATTGTAATGCATTACTTTTAAAAGTAACTTTCCCCAACACTGGTAATTGATCACCCAAATGAATTGTTTAAATAACGACATACTCTTAAAATAAAGACTATTGGTTTTTCAACTGTGTCCAAAATATAACGCATTTCAAGATACATATTTGGAGAAAACGGTAATGGAAATGTAAAATAAATTACATTAAGACATTTCAGTTAATATAAGTTTTACTGGTTTGAAATGTTGCGTACAGATGCTTAAAATATTTTTAGTACAATGTTCTACATGTTTAGGAGAAATAAGTGTCAGATTTGAACACTTTTTCTATTCAAAACATTATGGAGCATGATAAGCACCTATTAAGCTGTTGCAGGATTTGCAACCCAGGTACAAACTCTTTTAAAACTGTGGGTTGCAAACAGAAACAGCGTTTTTTTCCCAGTGATTTCACAAATGTCTTATGAGATGAGATTGTTGGTGTTGTATGGTTTGTATACGTGGCCTGGTAGACTGTGCAGTCAGATATCATCTACTCCACGCAGTCTTTATTTGACATGGCTGATATAAACTCTTTCTTCAGAATCTCGCCATCAAGGTTCCGACCTGAAGTAAGAAGACAGTGAATGGTAAATACATTTTTAATGTAATAAAACAATGAATTTTTTTACAGCTTTTAACAGGCAATTTGACAGAGTTGTATATAGGTATTGTACGTTAAAATCTGGAATATTTGATCTTACCTATGAAGACGAGTCGGTTGATTCTTGGCTCCTGATCTGCCCAGAACTCTGGAGTCTCATCCAGCTCATAAAGCTCATGGACACCATGCAACATCACCTTCTTTTGTTTCTGCTGGACGGAGAGGATCCCCTGCCACAACACACAACAAGCATTTACACAGAGAACAGATTTGATGAAAATTAGAATGCTTGTACAGGATATACAAAGGCAATACAACTTCACAGAAGTCATGATTTTCTAGAATTATTTGGCATTTCGGTGGCTGACATAACATACAGTATGGAGAACGAATATATGGATGACCGTATCCTCACCTTTAACCGGATAACTGCCATTGGCAAGCCTGCTTCGTTCTTAAATGTCTTCTCCCATAGGAGATTCTACAAAAAAAAAAGTTAAATTTTCAAGACATTTTGTAAAGTTGTTGTTCTAGGTAAATATTTTATTTACATGCTTCCTTAAGCTATATCTGTACCTGAATGAATATATTTAATAGGTCTTCTGACACACTGCCAGGAACTTCAAATGTTATAGTCAGCATACTCTAAAATAAAACATATACGTAATTGAAACATTAAATACTTGTCAATGAACAAAAATAATGGGAGCATCTCAAATGTCTCCAAACAGGTCATGTCACATTACAAATGTACATTAGCTTTCAAAAGTAAGATTTTTTTTAATGTTTTTGAAGGAAGTCTCTAATGCTCACCAAGTTCAAAATTCAATAAAAATAGCAATATTGTGAATTTATTATATCTAAATTACTCCTATGCGAAGCTGAATTTTCAGTAGCCATTACTCCAGTCTTCAACGTCACATGATCCTTCAGAAATCGTTCTCATATGTTGATTTAGTGCTCAAGACACATTTCTTAATATAATCATCAATGCTGTGCTGTGAAACATTTTTTTCAGTATTCTCTGAGGAATAGAAATTTCATACGAGCAGCATTTATATGAATTACATTTTTTTTGTAACATTATTAATGTCTTTACTGTCACTTTTGATCAATTTAATGAATGGGATTTTACTAATTTCTGTTTGTACACAAAAACATTTCTAATAATACCTCTATCTTTAAAGGTGTCAGTACGACACTTGAATGAATTTCCCCTTGGTGTTAAATACTTGTACTACTTTAGCACCCATTCTGCTTTACTTCTCTGGGGCGTTACATGGGCCCTTTACAGATATTTAAACCATTGTTTGTCTGTGTTAAAAGTTACACACTTCCTTTTTTCCTTTGGAATAACAAGAGAAAACAGGGCTCTCATTTACATGAAAAGAGCAGTGAGGGCTTGGCTCTGAAGGGGGAGGGTGGAACAGACTGGGTGGATGCGGGAAAGTGACCCATCTAATGATAAGAGCTCCTATGGAGAGTTTGCTTCAAGGATAGAAGGAAATGGACAACATTTAACATTTACTGAACCTCGTGGTTCGAACAAACCCTGAGAGGAACCTCCTGGGAAGAGAAGCTGGGCCTTTTCTTTTTTTTTTTTTTTTTACCTCAGAAGTAAAAAACATTCAATCCACCGATTCAAACTGTCATAAAAGCGTCATCTTCACCTTGTCTAGATGTGGTTGGCTTGTTTTCACCAGCTGCAGCTTTTCAGCTAACCTGTACAACACAAGATTTCAAGCCATTTAAATGTGAAACAAGCGCACTGATTGATGTCAAACGCCTTCAATAAACAACATCCTCTTACATTCCCAAATGTATCAGACAGATGTACAGTCTTAGCTAAAACCTTTCAAAGGGTTTGACTACACTGACAGCCCCTAATCCTGGTGCTGGTGTGATGCGGAGGAGCATTTGGGTTTAGTAACAGTAAGATTGAGCTTAATACAGAAAGAAAAAAGAAGAAAACGTGTGAGCGGGCTCTGACCCCTCGGGGAGGGCAAACATAGCTCTGTGGATTATTTGTCGGACTGTGAGTACCACCCAGCAGACCAGAGGGGGGTCATCCCAGACAAGCAGCCTGTGCTCAGGGGGGCAAATGGGCCACAGTCGGGGCTGAAAGACATTCTGTGTGGAAGTGCTTCTGTACCTTTACTGCAGACACTGCTATAATCCTCTGCAGCTGGGCTGAGCTATTCACATTTACTCTGTCTCACTGTAATTACTCTTAAAAAGGGCGTTTCATTTTTTGCTTTTGTGTAAGTCATCAACATTAGCATGAGCTAATGGAGTGTTTGATCCTCATCGGATACACAAAATCCTCTGGAAAAATACTGGTGAACAGAATCGCTACTATAATTCAGTAAGAAGCAAGTAGCGTAATTCTAGCAAGTATTCTTCAAAAACACTTACCTTACACCATCACTGATATCAAACGAATGTAAATCTAATACTTGAGACAGGTCAACCCTATAAGAAAGGAAAATACACTTAATTTGTATGTACAGATAAATACTTAGTCTGTCTTTAATGTTATTTATAGATGATAGAGGATAAAGAGTGTCTTTAAAACTTTAAAAGGCCCTAAAAACTGGTTTTTATAGGTCAATTTCTAAAACTGATTGAACACACACTACTGTTCAAAAGTTTGGGGTGAGTAAGATTTATTTTTTTTGAGAGGCATTATTACTTTTATTAAGCAAGGATGCATTAAATTGATCAAAAGTGACTGAAGTCATAATATATATATATAATATATAATGTTATAAAAGATTTATATTTCAAATAAATACTGTTCTTTTGAACTTTCTATCCATCAAAGAATCCTAAAAATCTCTGTTCTCATAAAAATATTAAGCAGAACAACGGTTTTAAATATTAATAATAATAATAAATGTTTCTTGAGTACCAAATCAGCATATTAGAATGATTTCTGAAAGATCATGTGACACTGAAGACTGGAGTAATGATGCTGAAAATTCAGCTTTGCCTTCACAAGAATAAATTACATTACAAAATAAGAAACAGTAAAGTGTAATAATATTTCACAATATTACTGTAATTTTGATCAAATATGCAGCCTTGATGAGCCTAAGAGACTTCTTTCGAAAAAAAATAAATAAATAAAAATACTGACCCCAAACTTTTAAATGCTAGAGTACTTATCAGATTGCAGGTCTTGATTAATATTTAAGTGCTTTAAAATATCTTCACAGAGATTTGTTGAATGCAGGGTCAGCTTTATGTAAAGGCAAGTTTGAAAGAGCTTAAAAATACGGTACAATATGCACACAATTTTTACTGTAGATCACAAAGTACATGTTTTGCATAGGCGGTTTCTGCATATCTTCTCACCTCGATTTTTGTGTCTCCAAAATCTTCACAAGCCCATTTATTGATCTATGAAGAAGAGGACAGAGCACATACTGTAAAACAAACTCAAAGACATCTATCCAATTACCATTATAACTAGACGTTTACATTTTCTGAAGTGAATGAAAAAAGCGCAAAGGTCTTTATTACAATACTAGGGTGTGATGGTTGGTTGCCAGGACATTGCTATGTGGTTGCCAAGGTTTACTGAATGGTTTTTTAATGTGTTGCTATGTGGTTAATAGGGTGCTCTGGGTTCTGGCTGCTATGATATTCTGGTACCTAGATATGACTCAGGTACCTCTGTAAAAGCGAGTTGTTGTTTTTTTTCCAGAAATCATAAGAAAACTGCTTATGGTGATAGTACACAGCAAAGTTTAATTCTTTGTGTTAGGGCTTCAAATCTTTAACCCCAAGTATGAGCAATATACTCAAGCAAGCACCATTTATGATTAATAAAAATGTTTATGTCTTCACCACAACATATTTCTGACACGTTTGAGACAGACACCAGAATCCACTGAATAACATACAACTAGGGATTCCCAGTATATTGGTATTATACTTTTGCTGGTATTAACATTCCTTAATTAATTTACTTCAATAACATTGTTAAATGTAACTTTTATCAAATGAATATCCATTGTTCATCGTATACATTATAATGTTGTAATGTCTACATTCACTGAAGCATTTGAAACGATTAATTATAGTTTTTGGTGTTTTATTTCTAATCTATTTAAACAAAATTGTTTAGAACTTTAATAAGAAATGTACTGGGGCCAGTTGCATAAACTTAGCTGTTGTCTTAAGAACTACTCTGACCAACTACCAGCTAACCAAAGGGTTATCAGTCTGCATTCAACTAAGAATAATCTACATTTGTATGATAAAAAAAAAAGACCAGTCTTAAAGAAAAAATTAGCTGACTAACTTCTAAGACTAGTCTAAACTTTTTATGCAACTGACCCCTGGTTATGGGCCAAAACAAAACAAAATAATTAAGAAATCAATAAATAGATTTAAAACACATCATTTAATAACACTTTTAAATGTATTTTTTGTTTTTAAGCAAATGTCAGAATGAACATCCAATTTTTAGAGTACAATGTAATGTTGTGATGCCTGAATTGCTTCTGATGGATTTGGGTTCTCAGTATTTTATTTTTAACATTTATTTAGACAATATAACAGTACAAAAATGTTAATATCGCCCATATATTGGTTAAATCATTATCAGCCAGAATTGTAATATCAGTCCATCCCTAATAAGAGCATATAAGAATATAAAGGTGTATGGTTCTCACCTCACTGTATCTCTGAGCTCCACCAGCTCACTCTCATTCACTAGATCAGTTTTATTGATGATGGTCAGATCAGCAAGAGCTATCTGCCTAAAAACAGAGAGCAGAATTCAGTACAATTCACATTCACCTGATAAATGCTTCCCATCATCCCTAACTGTGTATGCAACAAAGGCTGACGACACCTCAGAAGGTTGCATATGGATTATTCGTCATAAAAAGCAAATCCCTTCTATGTGCATCTACGGTTGCTGTACGCAGTTATGTGTGATTACAGTCGTACAATACATCAATAGAACAATACAGTACGAGAACAACTCATCCCATTCTCTCTCTCTTTTGTCACTTTCTTTATTGCTCAGTGTTCAATGTCCCACTCTCCCTTTGTAATTAAATGTGTGTGTGTGTGTGTGTGAGTAAGTGTGTAAACACTCTTTGTTGTGTTTCATCCATCCCCCTGCCTGTTGTCGGGTCGTGTGTGGGTGGCATGGTTTGTGGCATACTCAAAAGGCGCCACCATATTGCGTGGTAGGAAAACATAAACAGAGAGCAGAAGTGGTTTTTATGACTTCTGACACTTGTGAGCCTTTCAACATGCCTCCGAACCCCAACAAAAACACCCCGACCGCAGCAGGTGAGGTGGAAGGAGCTGGGCTGGAATCGGATATGTTTGCACACAAACATAACAGCCAGCTGTCATGTTTCATAGAGATAACAGTAATAAATAGAATTTTAAAAACCACACAAGAGGTGCTCATAAAAATCCTGGTTATTGGACAATTTGACCTTTGGGTTCTTGTAGTACATATTGATAATGATGAAGATTGTAACTTCTTTTCTTGTACTTTTAACACCATATTTATATATTAATGAATCAAATAAGATTTTACCTTGCCGCTTCATTGATAAGACCCTCTGGCTTCTCTTCTGTTAGATGCTAAGAGACAAATAGGACAAACAGTGATTACATAACACATACAAAACAACTATTAAGACAAATCTTAATAAAAAAAAAAAATCCAGATTTACATTGTTTTTAAATATATATTTCAGGGATGCATAACATATCAGCTCCATATCGGTTCTCGGCTGAATAAAAAAAAAAAAAAAAAATATAAAAGTAATTGCGACCTTTTTATTTCACAATTCTGAATTTTTCTTACAAATGCTAGTTTGCATCTCGCAATTCCAACTTTTTTCTCAAATTTGCATGATATAAAATTGAGTCAGAGATGTAAACTTGCAATTCAGACTTTTTCTCGCAATTGCAACTCCGTTTCAATTGCAAGTTATAAAGTCCAATTCTGAAAGAAAAAAGACTATTTCCTTTCAATTGCGAGTTTATATCTCACAATTCTGACTTTATAACTCTCATTGCATGTTATAAAGTCAGAATTGCAGACATAAACTCTGCAGAAAAATGTCAGAATTGCGAGATAAAAAGTCGCAATGGCTGAATAAAAAAAAAAAAAAATATATATATATATATATATATAAATGTAAACATTTTAATTCATTAAAATAGCGTGGAATTTTAATGTAAAAAATATATTGGTTATCACAATAACAAAACAAAATATCTAAATAATTATCAAAAATGGTTTTAGTGTTTTATTTAAAATTTATTTAGAGAAAATAGTATGGAATATTAACAGAAAAATGTATCATTATTGGCATATTTTTAATGATCAAAACAATGGAAAAACAAAACTGGTACATCACTATTATATTTATCATCTTAAACATAAAAGTACAAACACAAATGGTTTGTTATGTCTTCAAATAAAGCAACAAAGCTTGATGCACTTTCATGCTTAAGACCTCTAATCATGGCACTGAGTGGTTTATTGCTTTTACAATGTAAAATATATGCTATGCCAATTTACCAAAGTGCAGTAAATAGACAACTTTATATATAATATTTATCAGAACAAATAATTCTACAGACAATATAGGTAACATCATTTATTAGACTAAGAGTAAGATGTTTATTGTTGCAAAGCAATACAGCAAGCCAAAGAGATATAGAATTCAATTGATATTCAGTCACAGGTGTGTGTATATTAGCTATTTTTTGGCAGCTTTGAATATGGCTCATCCAACCAGAATTTAGAGTGTGGACTTTATCATTTATAAGATCTAACAGAACGATAAGAACATTTCATGTCTCATTAGCTTCTGTATACTTCTGCTCCGTCCAGCTTCCTTCCTGAAAATACATCTTTAACATCAGTGCAGATGAGCAAACTGACAACTCTGCGATTACAAGATGCAAACTCACTGAAAGAAATCCAATTTCCAGTATATTACAACTTCTGAACAGTTTGCTTCTTGAAAACAATCCCCTTTATTTTCTTGTGTGTGTTGCCAGTCATCTCTGCTGATTGGGAGGAGGCATGTCTCATTGTCTGTGTTCAATATGTAATAACACTGAGCTCTGGGAGTGAGACAAGCCTCATCATCTGTCTGCACAAATTTCAAACCAACTGGCAGAGATCAAGGCACACGAGGGCACCTGATGGCCATGTCTGTGCAAGTCAAACCCCCCACCACCCGAAGTGTCTCTTGCATGGATGAACATATCAGGTGACAATGAAAGGGCTGGACAAAGGGTGACAGGCCCATTAGAGTGATTTGCCTTGATATCCATTATTTCTTCAGTTTCTATCAAGCCCTCCCTGTCTTCACCTCAACAGGCGCTCACAGAACCCCAGAGGGCCGCAGTGCCGAGAGGTGCCACCTCTGCAATAAAAAGACTGACTTGCCAAGACTGACACCACTAAATTGCAGCCTATTATCCAGGTGTCAGTACCACTGTCCTGCTCCCAGCCTGAAGTGTGAAGAGGAACAGCAAGGGGGGTAGATACTTCAGTAGGACACGATACTTAAAGACTAATGTAAAATAAAAGAATGTTCGGTAAAGACCAAGTAAAATGTAATGCCTGCAATAACATGGACCCAACTTTGTGTTTGATTATTGTTTTTTCCATGTAAAGCATTATATATAACAGTGCGTCTTTAATCAATACATGGCCAAAACACTTAACTCTATGATTTACAATACAAAATAAGTTTTAAATATTAAAACATTATAATATCAATATATTTAAAATGTATTTTTCTATTAAATGTTTTATAATTTATTATGTTTATCAGGATAATTTAAATATCTTTGATGTGTTTATTTTAATATTAATATTATTTTACTTGATATATAGATTTTTCATATTCATTTACATTTCATATTCATATTTAATTATTGTTCTATTAATGTTTTATAATTTAATATTTTTCAGTTTTTTTTAAATGGCTCACTTATGTTTATCAAAATATAATTTATGAAAATGTTTTATATTTATACATTATTATTTACAACAACAAAAAAATCCATTGTGTTTCTATTTGTTTTTTTTTGCATAAATTAAATTCCTGTCCTGGAAAAAAAAAAAAAACTTCAAAATATCAGTTTCCATAAGTTATTTAGTCTGTGGTTTGACAGAATGGAGCAGCAACTTACCTGCATTCCATATTTAGCATCTATAACTGTGACAATACCTATGTAGGAGATGAGAACACTGTATTATATTAACAAGTAAACTTTATTTGAGGCAGCATTTATTAGTTTAGGTTCTTACCGTCCAGATAGACATCACTCCCTAATTCTGCATCAACCCAAAACATGGAAGCAACAGCTCCTGGTTTGGAAAACATGTATAAATAATTTGTACAAAATCACAAATACACATATAAAAACTAAATAATTATAATTATTTCTCATTTTACTGTAAATATACAAATGGAAAAACACTTAATTTAATTACCATTGGAATAAAAATACATATTTTTAAATATAAAATGACATATAGGCACTCATGTCTGGAAGGTTTGGCAAAAATTAATTTGATTATATTCTATGCTTCATTGTAGCATTTTCTTAGGTTTTGCAGTGTTTATCAAGTTACTGGACACTTTTTGCCTTAAAACTCTGGTAAAACAGCTTAAACGGGTTGTGGGTGTAGGTATGCGTTTTAAAATGCATAATTTTATGGGTGGCTTAATTTTTCAGCTACAAGGTACATTTTGTTTGTTTCCATGCTTGCCAACTTTTCTTGTAAAAGTTATTTCACAGTTTCGTGTTACAATTTGAGGCCATCTTGTTCACATAATGGAGTTTTGTCAAACTGTCAGGGTAGAATAAGAAAGCATGATAAATATTTGACAGGAGTGTAATGAAGGCAATGTTCTTGAAAGACATCAGATACATAACCCATCCAGCCCACAAGCATCTTCTGAAGAAGGGGAGGGGCTTATCCCCCTGAGGCCCTCAGGAGTGACAGGCCTGTCTCAGCCAATGACAGTGAAGAGGGGCTTGTGTCTGAGCTCTGAGGGTCCACGGCACTGGCCCGTGACACCTGTCACTCACATACACAGACTGGCTGCAGAGATGCTGCTGACCCTTCCTGCCTTCCCACTGATCTCTGTTTCATTCTCAATTGCTTTACAGTGCTTTTTGCTATTGTAGGGGGAAAAAAACTTCTTCACAAAGATGTCTAAACTGTCTGCAATGTAAAAAAAAAAAAAACCTTTTGATCTGAAGCTGCATTAATGGAAAAGTTCACCCAAAAATGTACTCACCCTCAGGCCATCAAACATGTAGATGAGTTTGCTTCTTCAGTGGAACAGATTTGGAGAAATTTAGAAATACCTGACGTAATCCACATGACTCCAGTCCATCAATTAATGTCTTGTGAATCAAAACTTTAAGCTTTAAACCATTGCTTGTGGCCAAAATATCAAAACTGCTTTGGAATGTTTTCGCTCATAAACATTGCTTGATCCGCGCATATTTCTCTCCGGATTCAGACGAGACTTTTCACTGGACAAAGCAATATTATGGACAGAGGACTCTTATAAACAGACAGCTTTTCACTTCACAAGATGTTAACTGATGGACTGGAATTGTGTGGATTGTGATGTTTTGTATGTGTTTGGACTCTTATTCTGACGGCACCCATTCACTGCAGAGAATACACTGGAGAGCAAGAGATGCAATGCTACACAAGTTTATTACAATGACGCATCAAACTCTTCAACATCTTGGATGGCCCAAGGTTGAGTAAATGCTCTGCCAATCTTTTCTGTGAACTATTCCTTTAACACCTAAATGCAAATGCGGACTAAAGCAAGGTGGATTGCTACTAGTAAGGAATGCTTTACCTAATCTAAGACTCTGTGTAAACATGGATGTACATATTTTTAGACCTCTCTTATACAAAAAAAATAAACAGATCACAACATTTGAGAAAGATGGCCAATGGTTGCATTAGCTACCATAATAGATTAGTCAGGTTACGAAGGTGTATCTGTTGGTGTACATGACATACAGTACCTGGATCTGCCAATCCAGTCGTCTCTAGAAGGATGTAGTCAAACTTTCCTTTCTTCTCCATTAGATTTTCAATAGCTTTTAAACCATTGTCTCTGTAAAAGCAATGGGTGATAATGTATTATCTGACATAATTCAATATATGCAAGTATACACTAGTTTGGGATTGGTAAGAAGTCTCTTATGCTTACCAAGGCTGCATTTATTTGATCAAAAATACAGTAAAACAACAACATTGTGAAATACTGTTACAATTTTAAATAGTGGTCTGCTTTATGAATACATTTTAAAAATGCAATTTATTTCTGTGATGCCAAAGCTGAATTTTCAGCATCATTACTCCAGTCTTCAGTGTCACGTGATCCTTCAGAAATCATTCTAATATGCTGATTTAATGCTAAAGAAATATTTCCTATTATTATCAAGATTCGTTTTGCTTAATATTTTCATGGAAACACATCTTTTTTTCAGGATTCTTTGATGAAAAAAAGTTAGCATTTATTTGAAATATAAATCTTTTGTAACATTAAAAAGTCATTATTGACAAATGGATTATTATTATTCAATATTATTATCAATTTAATGTTTCCTTGCTGAATAAAAGTATGAATTTCTTTCCAATTTTTTGAACGGTGGTTAATTATTTATCACGCAACAGTAGTTATAATGTTTTTTTATAATGCCATATAAATAATCAATAATTAGAAACAATTAAATGAATAAAACAAGGACAACAGTTATTAATCACTGGAATGTAACGGCAATCAGAAATAGTGGGTTTCCATTTAAGTCATCTCAAAAAGTCCAAAAATAGTTCTGTAGTCCAGATGGAACTGTATTTATTCTTCATACTACTTCAAACTACAACACACACAGACACACATTCATATACTTTATAGTTTTGTCCTGGTATTGAGTAGTAGTCTGAACAACCGTACTTCACAGAGCAGCACAGGCGGCCGTTCCTCAGCGCCAGCCACTCCTCATACAGCTCTCCTGCCTGACTGACAGCTAAAGACTTCTCCAGAGCACTGCCTGCAGACCAACACAGCACAGGTTCAACCTCTCAGTAGTAGCCCAGAATTACAATGTCATCTGCACTTTTGATCAAAATGTTCATGAATATGATCCAAATTACAAAAAAAATACGGCAAAATTTTAATGGTATAATTATGAAACATCCGAAGAGATAACCATGTTAAAGAGACCAAATCACAATGAAAATGCAGGTATTCCATCAGCAATAAGGTTCTACTATATTGCAGTGATTAAGAAAAATAGGGAATGCTTTGCTGCCCTCTCCTGGTCATAACAGCGAGAAATCCTCATGGACTGTCTTGAAACATAAAGCCATCTAGGAATAAAAACTAGACTAGGGGTCTGATAGCTTATTTGTTTGCTCATTTTATAACTTACCTTCACCAAATTCATTAAGAATGGCAGCTATTCGTT
>NW_015555777.1:177200-188319 GCF_001515605.1 Sinocyclocheilus anshuiensis | reverse complement strand
CTGATTACAGAACCGGCTTTACTGATAAGATGCGCGTTAAATATCGCATGCGATTTATCGTGCAGCCCTAATATACAGTAACACATATTTGCATTATTGTATTATAGAGCATATTTTATTTTATGTATTTATTTAGCTTTCATAAGTATGATTTATGGTCTACATTAATCATATTTATGAAAGCAAATATTTTATGGTTTGTTTGTTTTTTCTATGCTGACCCAAGTATCCAGTGATGATGGTAACCGGTATCTGAACTGCGGGTCCGGTTTGCTTCTCCTTGATGGGAACTAACTCCGGACATTCATCCTCTTCCTCCATTACTGAGCTCTCCTGAACTAATGAGAGTCTGTAAACACACAAACAGGAAGGAGTGGTTTATATGCTTATATGGCATAACAAGACAGGATATTCATTCTACAGTGTTAAGATTACTCAGCGTAGGGGCATCTCACTCAGAGGTCGAACATAAATCTAACATATATTATATTTCACCGTGTTTGATAGATATGAGCTGTTAATATAAGACATATACATGTGCTGTCAATATAGTGCGGTTTGGCACTACTACGATCTACAAGCGCCATGCATTACAATAGAAGCGAATAAACACATATAAAACACAACTTACACTTTGCGAAATACGAGCTCTTAGATGAAGTACTACTTTAAAACATAACCTGCAGAGTGAGTTCTGTCGTCCAGTTTGTAATAAAAGAGCAACACTTAATTGAGCGATATGCTGGTGTGTATGTAATCACGGTCCGAGCTGCGCTTTGGCTTGAAGGTACAGTTCCTAGTTAAAAATGGAACGAATGTTACGTGCATGATGTGAATGGTGTTTAAACCTGCTGTGTTTAGCATTTCACGCTGTATTTAATAACTTAATATACAAATAAATAAATAAAAGAAAGCATAGAGATAAATATGGTGACAATTATAAAAAAGTATGCCCCTGATTTATATAGACTAGAACAACTGATGGCAAACTTACCAAACACTTTATATGCACAAAGTAAGAACACGCAGTATTTTTCTTTAACATATAGAAAATATAACGTTAATTTATAGAAAAATAATTTACTTTTATACATTTAATATTTTGGTACATTTGGACTAAACAGAAGTATTAAAAAAGAATTAAAACCGACAAAAGCACGATATTAAAATTAATTAAATACAGCTTATAAAATGAAAATAGAACGTATAAAAATGAATTCAAAATATGAATAAATCATTTAAAAAATGCTGTAACAATATATAATAAATAATACTAAAATGGTATTGTTTGAGCGCAATTCATGGCCGACAGGGGTCGCAGCTGTCCTATTTCACATCTCTGACTAGATTTCATTTTATTCAGCAACTTGACCAAGTGTAAAAACCAGTTTACTGAAAAAAAATAAATAAATAACTGCTTATCCACCAGATACCACAATAACAACATAAACATATTTTGTCAATAATATTTTATCAAACATATTATGTCGACAAAAAGATATCCAGGCTTGTTATTTTTTCACATCTTAACGTAAACCGGTATTTTTGTTTATAGTGTACTGCTATCTGTCGTCACCCATTTAAACCCATTTGTTTAAGTAAACCCACCCTTAATCTTCATAACATCGTTTAGTCTCTCTCTCTCTCTCTCTCTCTCTCTCGTTTAAATCCACTCTGTTTGGGTTGAAGTTAAAATGCGGAAGTTTCCGCCCAGCAAAGCCGCTGATACCGCGAAGATGAGGCTCGCGATGCCATCAACGATCATCCCCGCTCCGTGCTGCTCTCCGCGGCTCTGCGTGGACTGAGATCAGACTCGCATGGCTATGGCTTCTCTGCCAGCGTCAGAGCGGAGAGCATTCGCTCTCAAAATCAACAGGTAATGTTCATTTCCTTTGGCTAGACCTCATAGCCCGTGCACTGACAGATCCCAGGGAAGCTGAGCTGACCTTTGGAGCTGTCTGTCTGTCCGCAGTCAGTGTTAAATCTTCAGGGAGTTTTGGTGAATTCCGGAACAGGCAGCTACACGTTTGGAATAAGCTACAAGTCTGGCACCATGAGACTTGATAGTCTTGTGAGTCTTCTTATCAATTATGGCTATGTGATATTACCGCTTATTTCATGAGTTATTGCACTAATTACAGTATTTATCAGTAGCCTACATTTAATGTTTTTTTTTCAGTATGGAAATCTAATTTTCAAATAAGCTTTTAACTGAAGTATTAATAGCAACCTGTCACTTTCAGTATGCAGATGGTCTACATTCAAATACATCTGTGCTGTAAAAGTTATTGAGGTCCAGAGGCTTTCCACATGTATCCCTTCAGGCAAAAAGAAAGGAAGAATGATTGAAAAAAATATGTCAAAGCATTTGAGTGCAATTTTCATTCATTTCCGTGTAATTCTAAATATGGATCTCCTGTCTATTTGATCATTTCCTCCACAAGCCCCCTTTTCTCTTCTGGTTATGACGAGTCAGTACTGGCCTCTGTTAGGTGTAAAGTTATGGTGGAAGTTTGTATTGTTCCTGTTTTATCACACAACAGGTGGGGAGGAAATGAATATACGGACATAGTGGAAGAAGGGAGTCCGGTAATAAAACAAAGGGAACAAAGTGCTCATATACAGGGTAATGATCGGTATTATGTCTTGTGAGTTTATGTCACACAGGCACACAAAGGTTCATTCATAACATAACTGTCATATGCCACACTCCATTCCCCCCCCCAGCAGATTGTGGGAATCATGCAGTGGAGTGTCTTTATGAATTAATAAGCTGTTTGCTTATATAGTCACATGTGTTTAACCACTAGTTTATCTGAGGAACTCAGAGATGCTGTTTTCTCAGATGTAACCGCTTCATGGTGGTTGAAATGTAAGGCTTTTGGCTTGTAATGAAGATGCTGCAGGTTTGATCCATACCAAGATGGCATGTTGCAATTTTGCACTGAATCTCAGGCTGCTGTCTGTGTACTCATGTTTTGGATTATTTATTTTTTTTAATGACTAATAATCCATCTTCAGTAGCTATACATCACCCATAGTGAGCATTTAATGGCTTTGCCAAAACTGAAAAACAGTATTTTACATGTTCAGCAGCATCCTGTATAAGCACAATTGTTATTGTGCTTGATCAGCATCAGTATTTGATATCTTTGCTTGTACTGATTACAAAAACATGAAAAGATATGTAAAGTAGCTTTCTGAAAAGTTTGTTGCGGAGATGAAAACTTTGATATTGGTACTATATTAGTTATTAGTTGATATTAAAGGGATAGTTCACCCAAAAATGTTAATTGTCATTAATTACTCACCCTCATGTCTTGCCAAACTCGTAAGACCTTCGTTCATCTTCAGAACACAAATTAAGATATTTTTGATGAAATCCGAGAGCTTGTAAAATAGTTATGTTTTCCTGTGAGATTGGGTTTTTATTATTTTTGTTATTATTATTTAATGGCCAATAAGTAAAAATAGTTATTATTAAATGATATTTTGTCAAAATTAAACCAAAACTCTAAAGATGATGTAGTGCTGGGCGGTATGACCAAAAATGTATATCACGGTATTTTTCAAAATTATACCGGTTTCACGGTACATGACGGTATTTTTTTTTCATGCATGACCGTGTGTTAACCATATTTTCTACTGTTTGAGAGAGGAAATACTGCAGTATATTGACTTAGAATGCCCTATTTTACTGTCATGATGAGTGAATATTGTCAAAAAATAACACACTATAGTGACTAAACACGACCCCTTTTAATACATGTTAACCAGGAGTCACTCTCATTTATAATCGCGGCATCGTCTGATAAAATTGTCATCACGTTCTATTAGTTCTACAGCTTCAGTTTCGGAACTTTCACGCTTAGTAACACATACAGCTGTTCCCTCACCACAGTGAAACAGTGAAAAGGGACTTCTTTCAAACAGTGTCGCGTTCCTAACGTTGTTTAAGCGACATAAACCGGTATTGCGGTATTTTAAAAATTCATATCATAACAAAAATAAACACCGGTATTCGGTATGAACCGGTATACCGCCCAGCACTAAGATGATGTGAATTAATGAAGTGCAGTGAATTTATGCATCACAGTATTATAATGTACGACAGTATGAAAAATGGATATTCATTTTGATAGCTGCTAAAGATTACATTATTATTAGATTATTAGCGTTTTTACAGATCAGTTGTGAGTGTTAGATGATGGCAAAGGTAATCTAAATGTAATGAGCTGCACAGTTAAATATCCAATACTGAAAAATTACAAAAAACACAGCCACACATTATGTTCTCACGCAGTGAAAAATACATTGCGGAGCAACGAGGACACTGAAAATGTGCCAACAGACAAGACAGAGCAGGTTACTTTTGATATGAAACAAAGTCTCCACTTTCAAATTTAGTCTTTTTTAAGAAATTCAAACAACAAATACCGTTTTGTGGCTCTTTATTGTGTTGTGACAGATCGCTGTAGCGCTTCAGTTCAAGCGGCAAGTGAACCGATCATTTCTTCCTCTTTACTAGTTATAGCATGAAATAAACATGAATGAACATTAGAAGGTATCTTGTTTCAACCGCGCAAAGATGTCAATACACGATCTACTCTCCTGTCTGGTTTATTTGTCTGACAAAAATGACAGATTCTGCATTACGATTGGCCAGATCGCCTGTCAGTCAAACTCCCTGTGAAGGGTCAATTGTGTCGGTACATCTCTATTTTATAGTGAGCTCTAGGTTTATGTCCGTTGTCACAGCAGTATTGGGTAACTATGATTAAGCAATTAACAGTCACTGTTTCACTTCCTCGTTGTAGGACACAATAGGAAATTCAGAAGGACTTATTGATGGTAAAGAGAGATTATAGGCATGTCTCTAAAACAAAGTCGAGCAGTAAAAAGCCCAGAGCTCATCGCTAACAGAATGATTCCCAGATTTTCATGCAAGTGCAGCCTGACAGCGCATCTCACTGGGGGCTGATACTTGCTGTGGCTGCAGCTGCTGTATTGCACAAGCTGAACTCGTGCTGTCTCGTGCAGACAGCTTTGGATAGGGGAAAAACGTCAGCGCATACGCTGCAGATTTCTCTTGGCTCATGCACCACCCTCCGTGTCCCTTCTCATTTTCAGTGACCACACATTTATTTGCATGAAGGATGCATTCACACATGAAAAGTCCTGTGAGCACAGCTGTGTTTTGTACTGGAGAAGGATGCCCTGGGGTTTTTGTTTGCTCTTTATTCCATCTTTTTCATAATCCTTTGATTTTTTCTGGGCGCATGGAGAAATATTTCTGTATGAGAAGTGACACTTAATGTTTTAGGACGGACATTGTGGTGAAAACAGAATGAAATGAGACGTGGCAGACTATAAACGAAAGCCCTCGTTCAACAGAAAGGTTGTAGTTGAAGGAAATGCTCGACAGTATCACGAGAATAGTTCTTTAATTTCAGTTATCTTCAGCTGATGTTGACCTTCAAGGGAAGTTACACTCTAGAGTGGTGTTCTTGCACAATAGTGTTCACAATCATACTTGGCTGTGACGGCTAAGACTAACAATAATAGTCTGCTCTCTTTGGAATGTGGCTGCCACTTTCATGGCCGTACTTAGTACTTATGTTTTACAGTCTCTTGTCATCATGCACAATCTGCAATGGGGAAAAATAAGAGCAGATCTGACAAGTTGATTTTTGTTCATTTAGTTTTTTTTAGAAGATGTCACTTTTGATTATTGACACTATTGAATGTTTGGATTCTTTCTAAATATATTTTTTAAACAATGCATCGAATTAAAAGTTTAATTCTAATTAGGTCAATATAGTACACTACCGTACACAAACGTTTGGGATCATTGTGAATAAGTGCACTAAATTGATCAAAAGATACATTTATAATGTTATCAAAGATTTATATTTCAAATAAATGCTTTTGAGCTTTCTATTATATTATATCATATTAGACTGATTTCTGAAGGATCATGGGACACTGAAGACTGGAGTAATGGCTGCTGAAAATTCAGCTTTACAATCAAAGGAATAAATTACATTTTAAAATATATTCAAACTGTTACTTTAAATTGTAATAACATTACACACTTTTACTGTTTTTGCTGTATTTTTAATCAAATAAATGTTGGTGAGCATAAGAGACGTCATGCTTTTCAAAAACATTTAAAAAAATCTTACTGACCTCAAACTTTTGAATGGTAGTTTATGTACTAGAAATAGACATATTATATAAAGCCAAGTTTATATGTTTAATTCTTTCTGCCTATTGTAAGATTTAGATTATCATTTAGTGATAACAGGATTTTGATACGTTACAGCAAAAATTCAACCCTTTAAATAGACAGTTCACCAAAAAATGAAAATTCTGTCATCATTTACTCACCCAAACTTGGTTACCATGGACTTCTGTTGTACAGACAAAAATAACACAGAGACATTTTTCATTTTTGGGGGGTGAGCTATGACTTTAAGAGCACTGTGAATGTGCTTGCCATTTAAGAGTGCAATTTTAATATTGGTTCATCCCTAGTTAAAAAAAATTATATACAATACAGATGCATTTTAAATTGATGCGGTGACTTAAAGGGATAGTTTACCCACAAATGAAAATGCTATCATTAATTACTCACCCTCATGTCGCTCCAAACCCATAAGACCTTCGTTCATCTTCAGAATACAGATTAAGATATTTATTATCTTAATAAATAATGTTTATTATTATTGATGAAATCCTAGAGCTTTCTGGCCCTACATAGACAGCAACACAACTGACACGTTCAAGGCCCAGAAAGTGCAAAGAAAACAAAAATAATGACTTTATTCAACAATTTCTTCTTCTTGTCGTGGTACTCTTGTGAACATGCATCGACTGAGACGGAAGAAAAGAAATTGTTGAATAAAGTTGTTAGTTCTGTTTTCTTTGCACACAAAATGTATTTTTGTAGCTTCTTAACATTACGGCTGAACCACTGATGTCACATGGACTATTTTAACGATGTCCTTACTACGTTTCTGTGCCTTGACTGTGGTAGTTGCGTTGCTCTCTGTATTCAGGGTCAGAAAGCTCTCAGATTTCATCAGAAATATCTTAATTTGTGTTCTGAAGATGAATGAAGGTCTTATGGGTTTGGAACGACATGAGGGTGAGTAATTAATAACAGAATTGTCATTTTTGGGTGAACTATCCCTTTAAAAACATTCATGTTGCAAGAAAAGACGTGGCTAAATGACCAAAGGCGTCTGTCTGACGTGCGTATAGAGACCAGCAATTTAAAAAGTTGCACAGACAGAACTTGCTCCATCCCTTCCCCTTCCACCCTTCAGAAGTTCTTTAGTACCTGGTTGAGTAATCTCTAATGTAGTGAACAAAATGACCCAAATGCTTACAGTATACAAGCAATTATCATCAGAATGCCTTAGAAAAGATTTCTGATCTTTGTAATCATATTATCAAAAAGTCTGTAACAAAATCATGATGGCTGTTCATAAAGTGTGAGCTGTTTGTTTGTTTGTGTGAAATGTTCCCAATAATTACAGCTCCTGTCAAAGTTGATGGAAATCCAATGGAGCAGAAGGAGGGTCAAATTGAGACTCATCTCTGCACCCTATGTCATTACCTCCAGTGCAGAGAACAGTCCATGATAACACAGAAACACCATCATCCATAGTTTCATGAGCTGTTTTGTTGTGATGAACATTCCAGTCATATTAAAGACTGTAACATTTTTGTGGAGTGTAAACTGTAGCTCACACGCATCTCAGGCTTTTATGTTTAATTGGTTTTTCTTCATAGTGACTTTTGTCATAGGACTCGACTGAATGCCTGGTTATCCTATAAAAGATCTGATATTCCTTTCTTTGCTTTTATAGAGAAATGTGAGTTTGTAATGTGTTTGTTTTAGAAATTCAGCTGGCGTTTCGTCTTGCATGAGGTTTGACCTTTGTTCTATAATGACGTGAACTATTATGAACGAATCGTGATTGTGTTGCATTACTAAATACTCTCTGCGGTATTCTGTGGTCTGTCTTCAATATATAGAGAGGCTGCATGCTATAATTCACTCCTGTTTGTCTTTGCCCTGTGGTTTAGAGAATTTGCATGCTCTCCTGCCCCAGACTTGACTTTTTAAAGTAGTTAACGAAGTTTGTAGCTGATTTTGTGGATATTTTCCCAGAAAGCAAATAAATCCCAAATAAATAACAAATAAATCCCATTTAATAATTCAACAAATCTACTCTAGTTTTTAAAAACTAGCCTTTCGAGTTGATATTTTGATTTGGCGCAAGTTACCAAACAGAGTCCTGAAAAACAAGAACAGCAGCTACAACATTTTTGATTTAACGGATGGTGTTGCAGTTCATTTTGTTATGTCGCCTTTTTGTGTGATTGCTATGTTCATAACGATCTTGGAAATGCAATTCAAAAGTTTGGGTTTTGTAAGATTTGTATTTATTTATTTTTTTTGCTATTTCTAAAGTGAAGTCTCGTACTCACCAAGGCTGCATTTATTTGATCAAAAATACAATAATATAGTAAAATATTATTTCCGTTTAAAAGAACTGCTTTCTATTTTTATATATTGTAAAATGCAGTTCATTCATGTGATGCAAAGCAAACATAGTGAATATAAAGTGCACGTGATTACAGAAACCCCATTATCCTACAACAGACAATCTGTGTAAATGAGTTCGGGAAGAAACAACACAGCGTTATGAATGGTGACCCATTTTTTAGGACTTTTGATAAGCGGGCGCACAATAGCACTCTGTTGTATCGGGGCCTGGAGGGCTGGCTGCCAAACACAATACCTCTCTGCTTCTGAGGCGAATCCTTTTGCTGAAATCAATGGAGGTTATAGGAGAAAAACAGGCTGCATTGTGGGAATTGTTGGCTGAGACACTGTGGGAATGTGACTGAAGTGATTTAGGTGTGAAAATGAGAATTGTAACTAACTGCTTAAGTGGTAACTTGGTTGTAGTGTAGTGTTTTGGAGGTGTTGAATTCACTCAAGTATATGCTCTAAATTTAAAGTAAATCTCATGCTGTGTGGTTTTTTTACACTGTGAATTTTCATTTCATCAGTGATGCTGCAGTGGGACAGAGAAATCTGGGACACTGTCTGTCTGATGGTGGTTAGGAAGCACAGGTGCACCACGACACACACACACACACACACACACACACACACACACACACACACACTCATCAGCGCACCCTATCCAGTGTTTGAGGAACATGTCATTAGAGTGTCTAAATAATTTTACGCTTCATTTGGGAATCTCACAGCATGCGTTTCAAAAGCTGCATGTTGCAGAAGGGTTTGTTGTTGTACTCACCCTCTGCCAAAAGTATACAATGAATTATTTGATACCATTAATACATGTACAAATGAATGAATATAATAATGTACATATAGCTTTGGGATTATAGTAGCCTGAGTACTTAAGGAACTGGGCTGATAATGCAAATGTTGTGGGTTCAAATCTAGTGGTTGACTGATGCGGATATTTTAAGGTGATACTGATAGCTAGAGAGCAAGGTGGCTGCTGGCTGATATGTATTAGTTATTACAGTTTAATAAAGGAAGTTGAGATGTACACCTAAAGTGAAATTAAACTAGCTTTTAGTTGTTTTTTTTTACACAATACTTAATAAATTCACCCCAAAAAAACCCTTGCAAACTATATGAAAGTCCCTTTCCACCGCAAAGTTTCTTTTTACTCTACTGTATCTCAACGTGGTGATGTATATCATAATTGAAACTGTTTTCTCAGAAATTAGACTTTATATCTCAACTGCAACTTTATTTCTTGCAATTTGGATTTTATTATATTATTATCTCATAATTTCAACCTTTTTTACTTAATTTCAATCTTATATTTCACAATTGCAACTTTGTCTCACATTTTATCTCTCAGTTGACACATTTTAATAATTGTGATTTTCATTTTCAATTGTGATATCTCATTTTAAATCTCACTATTTTATTTTTGTTATGTTCATATAGCTCAAACAGTGTAACATGTTGCTAGCAATGCTAAGGTCATGGGTTCGATTCTGAGGGAATGTGTGAAAAAAAATGTATGCTCTGAGTTTGAAACATGTTCAATATAGAAAGCAGAAATTACACAAATTATCCATTGACAGGTCTGTTGGCAGACTTTGGAACAGGGGACACTACTGTAAATCGTTCAAGCAGACAGAGTCATCTGCAACTCGAAATGGACAAATATCGGGTGTATGATGGTGTATGACTATTCATATCTGGGTAGAGTTGACCATGAACTACACAGTTACTGAGACACTTAACTTCAGGTTAATGAGGTGTCTGTGTGTTTAATGATGAGTAATGAATAAGGTAATTGATGGGAGGTTCCTTCAGTGTGTGTAACTTTGCATCTCTCTCTCTCTCACACACACACACATACACAATGAGAGTGTGTAAACAAGCACCTGGTGTGTAAACAAGCAGCTGGTGCCGGCCCAAAACCTCTCACTGGAAAATAATCCTATGGTGCACCTCATTTTCTGTTTCCTCTCCACCCTCTTCATCTTTGTCTCCCTCTCTCACCTCAGACACTCCTCGGCGGAGATCCGGAGACACTTCAGTGGGATCAGCCATGGTTCCCTGCCTCACCACCGGCACAGTTACAGCGCCTCTGGCTCTTTCTGCTTCAACATAGTGAGTGCTGCACTTTCACTGATAAATACTTCAGTAGAATCCAGCTTAGTAACTTCAAACTTATTCTGAACATACAAACAGGTCATTGGTAAATTATACATGGATGTATGTTTATAAACACTTTATTCTGTATGTGGGAATAGGTGTGGGTAAATGTCTGTCACATCACTGTCTAATTTGATTCCGTTTAAAAAGAAATGTAAGAAGGTTTGTTTATATTTTTCATATTTCTTTCTGGAATACTGCTCTCTGATTGGTCAATCGTGGCATTGAGCAGTCAAAAGATTTTGTATAATAATTTAATGGATTAATTGATTTAATTAATTATTGTAATTTTTACAAATACAATAAATTATATATTTTATTAAAAAATCGAATAAAAAAACGATCTATATAATTTTTATGTCTTAATTATAATTTGTATATAAT
>NW_015555777.1:149629-177166 GCF_001515605.1 Sinocyclocheilus anshuiensis | reverse complement strand
ATTGCATTTATTTAATACCAATTAAACTAATTAATTAATAAAAAAATACTAATATTAAATTATATTTTTATTTCATTTAATTTATTAACATTAGAAATTAATGGGAAGTTCAAAATGTGTGTGTGTATGTGCATATACTTAAGCTCCAACTTGTCTGTGCTTCCTCTATACTGAAAATGGGTCAGAGCCCAGGCTACCAGACCACTGCAGCTGGTGCTTTCCAGCTTACACACACACACACACTCACACACACACACACACACACACACACACACACACACACTCATCTGTAATATCCATGGATTTTAGAAGCTGTTGACTTCATGGAAACATAATCTTCCCTATGATGTTTTCCCATATTTCACATAGATTGCAGTGAAAGGCAAATGTTAATGTTATGATTTTGAAAGATGAAAAACTGCTATTATCAGGATTAAGTACAGATTATACCTCTGTAATAATGTGTTCAAATGATTGATAAGTAGTCATAATTATTGAATATTTGATAAATTCAGTTGTTTATGCATGATAGCGCCCTGATGTGTACACTTGTATCTTACAGCACAAGAAACCCTTAAATTTAGCATTCATTGCTTATTTATTGTAAAACAATATTTTTAACCAATAGCAAGGCACAATTGTTAATTGTTAGTTAAGTATTTTATTATGCATCTGCATTCTTGTTTATTGAAACATGCAATAATGGTCTACAATACCTCTCACTTTTTTGACAGTGATCATATAATTCCTTCAGTATTTCTTAAAGTTGAAAGCAGAATATTGACTCATAATTTGATTTTAACTTATCTTTACGTTTTTGACTTATGAGTGCATATGTGCCCCTGCTATTTCGTCATAGCTTTTAAGGGAAGTGGTTGTGATGTCATATCCTGGTTTTGGAAGCCACAAAAGATAGACTGCTTCATGCGGCTCAAACCTATTAAGGAAGAATTTTGCAGAAACAAGTCGTTTTTATTTCCGGGCAACGCCATCTTGTCAGTTGCCTCGTAGTTTGTACGTAGGAATTTTTTGGTGAGTATTTTCTTCCACCCTTTTCAGATGCACTTGCTCTGTCTGCTGTATGTTGGTTGCATTCAATTTGTAGATGCAGAAATGAAACTCTAAGCTAAATTTGCACAATGCACACAGCCTGGGTGGGTTATATTAAGCTTGATGTTGTTGAATATAGACCGAGAACTGTTTTGTGGTTGCTTCCATGTTCCAAAAAGCACAATTAGGCCTCAGGATGAGAAACTTACATTTAAACCTTTATGTTAAATAATACAATTATATGAAAGTCAGAGTTTTCTTATTTCCTATTTTCTCTAAGAAATGCATTACACTCGAATGCCTTTTTGTTTCCCATTGCTGCTTTTGAGTGAATGAGGTTAGATGAGCTACAGAAATAACACCTCCACCCATAGACTATATCAGTATTCATCAACAATTACCCTCTGCTCCTCCGTTGTCAGCTGCTGCTGATGTACACAAACCACACAGCAAAAAAACGTTCGAACAGTTGCAATATTTAAATACAAAGGCTTTTAACAGTTATTATTATGCCCAAACTTTGTTCCCTGTACTACCTCAGGTAGACACCAGAGATGTAAGCAGGCACTTGCTATGCAAAAACCTTAGAGTAAATAAATAAAAGCTAATAGAATTTATATCTCACTATTGTAACTTATTTTCTTCACAAATGGGACTTTATTTCACACACTTGTGACTTTATATCTCACTATTGTGACTTTATTTCACAGTGTAACAACTTTTGTTTCTCCATATTACAATTTTTATTTTTCACATTTGCAACTTTATTTCTCATAACTGTGATTTTATTTCCCACTATTGTGACTGTTTCTCATAATTGCAAAGTTATATCATGCTATTGCAACCTCATATCTCTCACTTGCTACTTTATTTCTCTTTTACGACTTTTTTCTCACTTTTGCAACTTTCTCGCAATTGCGAATATATTTCCCACTATTGTGACTGTTTCTCGCAATTGCAAATTTATTTCATGCTATTGCAAATTTATATCTCGCAGTTGTGACTTTGTTACCATTCTGACTTTATTTCTCATTTGCGACTTTCTCAATTTTGCAACTTTATTTCTTGCAATTGCGATTTTGTTTCACACACTTGTGACTTTATATCTCATTATTGCGACTTTATTTCACAGTGTTACAACTTTGCTTCTCCCTATTACAATTTTTATTTCTCACTTTTGCAACATTATTTCTCGTAATTGTGATTTTATTTCCCAGGTTTATTTCATGCTATTGCAACTTTCTTTCTCTTGGCATTTCTGCCAAGAAGGCAGAAATGGGCTTCCATAGAGATCAGATGAAATCAGATAACTTAGACAGTACAGTGCTCTTCTTAAGATTCCTTGATGAAATGCCGCAGACATATGATTTTCATTATATAACAAACTTATCTAGATTGATTGTTTATTGATGTCTGCTGTGATGAGATTCAACATCTACACCTTTACATGCTTTAGATATGATACTTTGTTTTGAAAATGTTTTATCAGTATTGTTATAGTTATAAGTTATAAGTCCTTGTGTTATAAGGGCATGTTTCAGATAACTGGTAATATTGTTGTACAACACTTTGCAAGAGATAAGCCTTCACTAAACCTTAAGTGTGAAAAAAAATGTTACATAAACAGCTAGGGTTATCATAAAGTTACACTTTATTAAATCCTTTATTTGACATGCTTTGGTCTCTTTCCACAGGCTAGCATTAGTTTGATGGTTTAATTTTTATGCCCGATAGCCTTCTGATTAATCCATCTCTATGAAACATCTCAAGAGATCACAACCTCCCAAAACACTGCAGCAGTTATGTTGATTATCTCCAGCAGGTCTGGAGCTGTCTGCCTCAAGTCACGACAAAACACGCTCTGTTCCACTCCAACTTTACTGAAGGAGGAATACAACTGTAGGCAATGCATTTTTACTGCTATGTTCTGAACTGTCATCAGCTTTAAAGTGATGTATTGCTTCCTACCAGCCTCCTTCTTTGTTTCATTGTTTTATGGGGGTCATAGAGCATTGTAGTTCTCTCTGTGTGTGTTTTCATTTTAGGCATTTCATTAGTTGGTATAGAGAGAGATTAAAAGCATGTCTTCTTTGATACACAACAAATGTTGAATTGGATTGAATGCTTTAGTGTCGATAAAAATACAGTAGTGATATATTCAGGGTAGACTTCATATTTTATGATGGTTTCTGGCCTCTGTTTGCTGCAACTAACTGCAACTTTTTTGCTTACATTATATATAGACTACTGTATTTTTGATTCTATAGAGGCTGTTGAATAAAATATACATTTTCATAATTTACACTACTTTTGCTTCATATTATTATGACGTCATGGATTATGTTTCAAATGGTCTCCTAAAATAAAGGTTCTTTATTAGCGTCTATGGTTACATGAAGAATCTTTAACATCCATGGAACCTTTCCATTCTACAAAAGGTTCTATACTGTAGAAAAATATTCTTTAGATTGTTTTAAATGATCTTTGCACTAAGAAAAACTGTGCACTAAAGGTTCTCTGGGAAACACCAATTGTTCTTCTATGGCATCGTTGCAAAACCCCCTTTTGAAACCATTATTTTTAAGAGTGTAACCAGGGGGTTTTCATAATACCTGGTCTGTCCATACCATCAAAGAGCTCATTTTATGATCACTAGTTTTTGATTGTATGTCCTGGTTATCTTTATAGCCTCAGTCATATGAAGCAGTTGAGCCGGTGGACCTGGATGAGTTCCTGATGTCACAGCTGTGCAGTGGAGATGCCGAGCTCATGCAGGAGCTGGGGGAGTTTCCAGACGACGACCTGGAGGTGGAGCTGGTGGAGAGGGAATGCAGGACCATCCGCCCCTCTGTCCCCGAGGAAGGGTAGGTGCTGGATGCTCCCTGTTGGGGTTGAGAAGGTCAACTAGACAAATATCTTTGTGCTGACTTGAGCAGTTGTGTTGTGATTGTAATGCAGTGTAGCAGGCAGTTTACTAGATTGAGTAGAAATTGGCCAATATCTTTAATTTAGCTTTTAATAAAAGGTGGCATTTGTTGATCTCTAAAGAACAGAACCAGTATACTTATGTTCATTCAACAGAAAGGAGGGTTCACAAGTCATTTTCAATCTCAGGTGAGAAATGCAAAACCACTTACAACAGAGATGAAAATTATTTTGCAACCATTTAGATGCAAAAATGTAATGGCAATAATAATGGTGTTTATATATTATTGGCGTCACTAGTAGTGTCAATTTGTTTAATTGATTTATTTAATTATTTATATAAATATATACTGTATATATATATATATATATATATATTTCTAAAATGTATAAATATATATTTCTAAAATGAATAAATTAATATATATTGAATTTATTATTATCATTTGATAAATAAATACATTATTTTATTGTTTTGTAATATAATAATTCTAAGTATTATACACATAAAATTAAAACACACTTTGTGTTCGGAGTGTGTGTCTGTAAAGCTTTGTGTGTTGTTTGAATGTGTGTGTTTGTGTGTCTCCAGAGTGGAGCTGGATCCTCATGTGAGGGATTGTGTTCAGAGTTACACGCAGCCCTGGCTGGTGGTTAGCAGAAGGTCAATTCACAGACTTCATTCATTTCCTGTCCCTCCTCAGGGCTGAATTTTAAATACTGCAGCTTAAATATTCAAAAAACATAACTCATAGAAATGACACCAGACACACAGATACTATAATGCTGTTGTGTTTCTCATTTACAGATCTCAGGGTTATGGGTGGATTGCGTACGCCGAGAGGACAGATGCTAACAGAGTCTTACAGAGACAGACGTTTGAGTCTGACGTTGAGCCTGACAAACAAGAGCAAGTAGTAAGCACAGTTTATAAAAAACAAAACTCTTTTATACAGAAGCCTTTTTACAACAACAAAGCAGCTAATTGGGATTTTTGTTCACATTGTTATTAGTGTCACTCAAGGACGCTACCCAACCCCACAGCCACTTATATTCCTCTTTTTTGTTTGTAATTATTATTATTATATTAAAGCCTCTGAAGTGTGTCACCACCCGTTCCATTATGTGTGCTCATTCCCTGCCATAAGACACAAACAAAACATATTCATTTCCTCTTAATAAGAAGTAAACAGTTGAAAAGAATAAGGAAAATAAGCAGAATCTTTCTCCCAGGTATTTTTCTTTTCTATTTGTCCCCATGACCACCATCTTGGCTCCATCCCACCTCTGTTTTTCAGAGTCCAGGGACATAATGAGGCATGAATATTCATTCTGTCCCGACTACTTCCGTCCCAGTGCAGCTTTGCCAAGATTTAATTATCCAAACCACAAAGATTTGTTTCACTCCATGTATTTTTCATGAGTTTAGTTTGAGAGTCTGCAGGAACACCAAGATCCTCCCTTAGTTTTGGATCCTTTAAAGGGCCTCCACATTCACTGCAGGGGTTATTAGCAATCCAGAGGAGTACCAAAGGTCCCGCTAGCCAGCTCTGTTCTGTGATGTGTGTCTTTAAGCAAGTGGATTAAGAATACAAATGGTACGGGAAGGTCTATCCCACAGGCTAGACGCAATGTATCATGGGAACCCTGCATGATGCCCACTATCAGAGCCAGTGCATATGGTTCTTATATTTGGCGATTAACAGAAATCTCTCCTAGGGTTTTGGGAATTCATCCATCTCAAAGGCTTATGGTCTTCCTGGAAAAAGGCATTAGTCTCAGAACTATAAGAGCTCCTCTGCTCTATTTCACATGTAGTTATGTGGCAAAGGAGCGAATGAAGTTAAGCAGGCATTGCCAGTTCAGTCAAATCACAAAAGACATACAAAATGAAAGTAAAATTAAAAACAAAAGTATATGAAATGAACTACTTTCCAATCTTATGTCTTTTGTGAATACTGACTGAGCTGGCAATGCCTCCTCAACTTCATTGGCCACATAACTACACGTGAATTAGAGCAGTGAATGAAGTTAAGGAGGCTTTGCCAGTTGAGTCGGTGATCACAACAGACATAAGATTGGAAAACAGTTTATTCATGTGCTACTTTTTTTTTTGTTCTGTATATGTGCATATTTTTCTTAGACAATGGTTTTTCACATTTTGTAAGCCAAGGACCTCCACATATGATGATTTTTCCCGCCTAAATTAGCCATTTAGTTTATATATCTGAATACTGTGTGGAAAAAAAGAACAAACAAGTATTAAATAACAATACAAAATTTGATAGATGTTTTTAAAATTTTCTTTTCACTATTTTCTTTTATGTTTTCTTTTCTTCTTTTCTTTTATATGTATTTAATGTGATAAATGTGAACAGTATTTTTTGTTCATTATAAATTTAACTTTTTTCTTTTCTTTTCTTTTCTAAATATTATTATAAACTTTTAAAAATGTGATAAATGTGAGCAGTCCTTATTTTTATTGTTAATTATACATTTAACAGTTAATATTGTTTTATTTTATTATGTCATTATATATATTCTATATGAACTTTTTCAAATTCGATGAATGTGAGTTTTTATTATTTTATTTTATTTTATTATATATTTTTTATTTTATTTTAATAAAGAATTACAAAATTATTTATTTTTTATAAAAACTTTTCTTTAGACCCCCCTAACACTCTCTTTTGGGCTCCTTGGGGTTCTAAGGCTCCAGTCTGAAAACTATAATATAAAAAATTCCTATGTATGTAATATGTTCTCTCCTGTCCCTCAGGAAAAATCACCGTCCCTGCCAGCACTATGTGATGATACAACTCGGACCACCCTCACATGCTCAGACTTCAACTTACGGGCCCTGCAGCCGGACCATCGTGTGGAGAGCCTCTTGCGCTTCAGCAGCCCGGAGGAGCTGGATCGTTTCAACCTGGAGGCCAGAAATAGCAACCGCTATGGCGAGCTCTTTGGCCTCTACCCACCTATTGATGAGGTGCAGCCTTGCCTTACTTATTTTAAATACTGTTTAACAATGTTCTTTACAGAATATCCTTGAGCGATTAATTTTTGTGAACACAAGGATTCAGTTTGAAGTTAAATATTGTCTTCAATCTGTCCTTGACTGTGTACAGGAGGATGCAGTAGCGATTCGGCCCATTCCCGACTGTCCCAAGGAGCACTTTGGGCAGAGGATACTAGTGCGATGCCAGACCATCAAGTAATACTTCCTTACCATCCACTAATATTGGTTATTTTCTCTGAATGATTGGTCTGATAAATTATTTTAAATGACCTGTTACATACTTTGAGGTTGAAATGGTCTTCATAGCATATGCATAAAAATTTGGTTTAGAGTTGTGTTTGGTTTTGAAATATTGTTCTTCCTTCTACAGATTTGAGATTGAAATTGAGCCCCTCTTTGCAACCATGGCCCTCTATGACCTGAAGGAGAAAAAGAAGGTCAGTTTCTGATGCTTATCCTAAAAGCTATGAAAAAAATCTTAAATATGTGGTATAGTTTTTGTATTTTGACCCTTTAGCTTAAACCCATTTGCTTAAGCTGGGGAGACATAATTAATAAATATTCTTCCTGTCAGTGTTCTTCCTGTTAGTCCTCCCACATTCCTCCACTTCAGTCTGAACAGAGCTGGAGAGACTAATGAGAGATATTTTTATTAGCCACAGCCATAAACATTGTTTTGTCAGAAGTTAAATCAACATCTATATTTAATTTGTGTGTGTAGACATCTAAGACAACAATTTAATTACCAAGAAGTAGAAATGGGTCACCAAATTCAGTCTGAACCGTTTAGACCAAGGTCTATAAAATCAGTGAAGATGAACCACTCAATTACACACAGCTTGTCTTTACCAAAAATTTGAGAAATTGGACTGACAGTCAAGGATCTTAAGGAATCAGTGAGTTTTAATGCAAGCTGTGTGTATTTCCATATTAAATGGACAGACAGCAGATATATTTGGGAGGAATATTCTGAAGTATTACATTAATCCTCTTTAGCTTTTACTGAAGAAGGTTAATGCAAGAGACAGACCAGATGATTCATGCTAAATAGGGACTTTATGCAGCATGGGATTTTTTTTTCTATGGCTTGGTGAAGAGAGTATTTTGGATGGGAGGAATTACCCATTTCACAATGTTAAGAGCGAAAAACATAATTTAGGATGTCTGATATGCCTGAGTAAGGCTTGAAGATGAGTTGTGTCCGATTGAGTGAGATTCAGAGCTCAATTAGGGCCAAACTGTGCTAATGTTGCTCTCTTTGAGGTGTCTTTAGTTTCTGATTGGCTCACTCTGCTTGAAATTTGATGAAGTATTTTTGTTCTTTATGCACCACAATTTCCCTTCTGATTCTTTGACAATGTGGTAAAACGTTTAGCTGGCTGGTTGTTTTATGCTATCCATGCTAATCATGGTATTTTTTTCCTTCAGATTTCAGAGAACGTCCACTTTGACATGAACTCCGATCAGATGAAGGGTTTCCTGCGGTCTCACACTCCCCACACTGACCCCTCCACTTTGGCCAGATCTGCAATTTTCTCCATCTCCTACCCTTCTCCAGATATCTATCTGGTCATTAGGGTATGGTTGAGTAATGGCTACCGTATGCCTAATGAAAACGATTAAAATGCATAATTTTATTATCTTGATTTGATTTTATCATCTTGTTTTGTTGGTTTTAAATATATATTTAAAAAAAGTGATTAACCGATATATAGGTTAGGCTGATCAGTCCACAGGTATTTAGCCATTTTGACACTTTGTAAATGGATAATAAACATTTTCTTTATTTTCAGTGAAGTTTGAGTTTATGTACATTATCATTCAAAAGTTTAGGGTCAGTAAGATTAGTTTTATGTGTTTGAAGTAAGTCTTTCATGCTCACCAATTTGCACTTTTTAAGCATATATACAGTGAAAACAGTAATATTGTGAAATATTATTACAATTTAAAATAATCTAGAGGAAGCATCATATAATAAGAGACACTTTCTATGATATGGGTACTTTTTTAACAAAATTAATGTATGTTAGATAATTTTGTTGTTGATCAAACATATGTAATAGTTCTCCCTGTAGAAACATGGGATTTGTGTCTATAATACTTACAAATAGTTAAAATTTCAGAGAGACATGATTTATAAAAAATGCATCAAAAAGAGAGAGATATATATATATATATATATATATATATATATATATAGGCTATATTACATATTGTAACATTATATAATGTTGTGCGCTATCTGTCACGCCCACTGAAGGCTCCGTTACATACCCTGAAAGTAACCTCCGATTTTGTAACCGAAAGCTGAGGTGATCCGCTCGCTTATCCTCAAACATATCCGGGTATGTCACATAACCTGCTTTTTGGAATCCCCCCCAGGTTTTCTTTGGTAAACCCAGAATTTCTTATGGTCTCCTCCCCTTTTTAAAGCATGAGCGATGTTTAAATACCTCATTCATTCATTCACGCTGCAAAAATGCTTTTCTTACTGAGTATTTTTGTCTTATTTCAAGTACAAATATCTAAAAATTCTTACGTTAAGATGCAATTTCTGTAGATGAAAAAGGATATAAGGTATATTTAGTCTTGTTTCCTGGGGGAAACAAGTGCATTTTATGTAAAACATGTAAAATTGTCCGCCATAGGACAAGAAAAATAATCTTAATGCAAACGGACACAACAATATTTTTAATTTCTTATCCCACTGGCAGATAATTAGCAAAATAAGAAAAATGCACTTAAATGATTTTTCCCCCCATGGAAACAAGACTAAATACCTTGTCTTTTTTATGTAGAAAATGCATATTGATTTAAGAATATTTAGATATTTTGACTGTAAACAAGAAGACAAAAATTCTAAGAAAAAGCATTTTTTGCAGTGCATGTATTCATTCATTGCGCATATTTTCATCATGCAGACACTTTTTTTGCCATATTCACATGCATATTTACTTGAGCAGTAGCATTTTAAATGGTAGTTTTCTTTAAAACATTGGAGATGCAGAGCACACTAGTAAGGCTGCTGTATGCAGACTGATAAGGAAAGTGCACGTCGCTCTCACGGTCTTTCTGATATTTTTTTCCTGGGCACAAATCTGTCAAAGAGGAGTTTCACTGGACGGTAGGTCAGTGTTGTAGAAATCGGTTTAAATGAGGCTAATCTGATAAATGATGTTCACTTGATAACATCTTGCTGCAACCTCTGGAAGTAACCCAATAATTAGAATTTCCTTTAGGCTTTCCAGTGTGGTTGGATGCATTGATGACATGCATATTCTCATCATCGCACCTTCTGAAAATGAAGCAGATTACTGTATTGAATGGAAGGATGCCAGATGGAGGGGTAGTACAAGATATATTCTGTAACCACCACCACAGCTGTTAAATAAACACAAATTATTTACAATTTATTTGGTAATCTTTATTTTCTACAAACACAAAAGCAACAGTTATTGTTTTCCTTTTGGATTTAGAAATTCTTCTACTTGACCATCTCCTCTTCATCTGTCAGTGGTGCTGGTGCAGGTTCTCCCCCCATTTTGTGAGCCTCTGCCTTCTTGCTGTCGACTGAGTACAAGTCCGTTGTTAATTTCATTACTCTAATTAAGAAATGTAACAGGTTTGATTAGAGAATATTTAATAAGCCTATGTGAAAAGAGCGTTAAACTGTGGAAAAAGCTGCTGTGCATTGAAATGATACTGAATGATATTTAATATGTCAAATGTTTGTAAAGTCATGTAGCCTACACCCGTGAAACTTTTATGCTTAAAGCTTTACCTTGATTGAATTGTTTTTATAATTCATTTTTAGATGCTGCTACGTTCTTTTTCTTTTCTTATTTTTTTGCCGTGGGATACCATGAGAATGAAATTTAGTAAATTAATTTACAGTTTTTACCTCTGATATTATAACAGTGATTAAGAATTAAAGTTATTTATTGACTCGGAAGTATGCGGAGGGCTTTTTGTCGGTGCTGTTGCCATGGTGAATCATAATTTCGGAGGTCTATTGATCATGACTTCTCATAGTCGTGGTGCACGCACTAAACCAGAGTCAATTTAGCTTTTCTGAAACCAAAAACTCAGAGTTTCCCATCTCAGGGTAAGTCAACTCAGAGTTAGTTGAACCTCCTTATTGAAACGGGCCCCAGGAACATGTATTAAGAAACTAAATGGGATGAAAGGGTTATTTTTAGAAGTTGCATATTTTAGAACAGTGCTTTCCTGTCCTAAAAATCCAATCTTATTGAATTAGCACTGTGAAAAATAAGTTCACCTTGAGTGCATTATTCCATTCTTCACATTCTCCAGACTAACTGGTGCCTGCGTTCTTCAGCTAGCTCTAATATCACACTGCATTCTTGTAATATTCTTCCTCTAAACTGAAGAATTATTCTGGTGTTCTCCATAAAATCTTCCAGACACGTATGATTTGAAAAAATGTAATTTTTGAATTGAGCTGAGCATTTCTTGTGTGTGCTGGCAGGAAGGAGAGCGTCTGAGTGACGAGGACTTGTTCAAGTTTCTGGCGGACATCAAGAGGTCGTCCGGTCAGCGACGTGTTAAAATCATACCTGGTGAGGAGATGTTCTAACTGTGCCATTTGTCCGTTCAGTTTTAACAGTAGTGAACTGGTGATTAAAGACATTTATTTATAAGAATCAAACTTTGGCATGTAACTCATCTTGCACCATTTATGTATGTGTTGTTTGAAAGGTTTTCTGAGACTGGAAGTGTCTCCAGTGCCGGAGACGGTTCCTGGGTGTCTGTGCCCAGAACTGATTCCAGTGAAGCCAGTTTCTGAGAAAAATCCACGGGCGGTTAAAGAAGTGCTGGAGTTCCCTTCCAGTGAAGTCTATGTGCCTCACAATATATACCAGTAATCACTCTCTATCTCTCTCACACAGACACACACACATGTTGGTTTTTATGGTTTATGGGGACTCTCCATAGGCGTAATGGTTTTTATACTGTAAAAACATGCACACACACACACACACACACACATACACATGCTTGTTGTGAGTTGTCAGGCTGAGATCTAGCAGAAATGGGATGCAGTGATTAATCAGTAACCTTAAAATAATCTTAGTTCTGGGTAATAAGGTTTGTCAGAATTTGGAGTGCAGAACTGTGGTTGATATTAGTCACTCATTTACTATGAACAAATAGTTGGAATAACTGTGCAGGACAGTGTTGCCAGGTGTCATAAGAAGAATAATCAATCAGGTCTTACAAATCAAGCCTAAAATAAGAAACTTGCTTTACCTAGAAAACACCCTGTGATCAGTGGGATAGGAGGGTGTGTTTATACGTAGATGATGGAAAAAGTAGAATTGCTAAATTTATTTGAATAATTCTAGGATAAACTTGCATTAAAACAACTTCTATATGGAAGTAAGCCAGGAAAAACATAAGCAACATCCCATATTTATGACAGACTTTATGAAACATGACAACACTGGTGCAACTAGTTTCTTCCTTGTGTTCGTCACTGGTTATGCTCAACCTAAGGCTGTTCACGTGTTGTTAGATTATGTGATGTGTTTATGTACCTTGTTTGTTTGTTGTAACTGGAAGCATAATTAAAAAGATATATACAAAAAAAAAGTTTATTCCATGTTGTCAGTGTTGAACTGTAAGCGGTCTGCGCCATCTAGTGGCCAGTTAATGTTTTTACACACAGTTGTGGATTTCAAATGGAATAATTATTTTGTCTGCAAATAACTTTAGCGTTTATTTCCTTTTATGTTAATCATGTTACAGGAACCTGCTGTATGTGTATCCTCTGAGGTTGAATCTTACTAACCGTTTGACTTCAGCCAGAAACATTACGGTTAAAATCCAGTTCATGAGTGGTGAGGATCCTAGCTGTGCCATGCCTGTGAGTGCAAAACCATATTCATATTTATTCATAGATGTCAAAAATGTATTACCATTGCATTTATATTCTAATATTCACAACAACAGAAACAACAACAATAATAATAATATTAAATATTGTTCTATAACATTATGATATAATAGGAATATAATAGAAATCAGGTTAGCTGGTAGACTGAAGTGGTCCGTAAAAAAATTTAAAATGTTTGTAAAAATATTAATTTCATAATTCGATTATTGTCATTCTACCGCTGTGCAAGGTTTACAAAGATTTAAAGAAAATATGATGTAACTATATTATGCAAACTAAATTATATAATAATAATAATGTGAAATTAATAATAATAATAATGTATTGTTATTGTTGTTGTTGTTATTATTTTATTGTATGATTCCAAGTTCATTGTGAATAAATGACATACAGAATATATAAACCTTACACTTTTAAGTGACAGACCATTAAATCATAAGCCAGAATTTCATAATTGTGATTGTGTAATTACTATAGTTTAGATTTAAAAAATTATATTTTATTTATTTTTGCCCTTATTCAAAAACTGATCTCACTCACCTTCTCCTCTGCACTGTCCTAATAAAGGTAATCTTTGGAAAATCAAGCGGCCCTGAGTTTCTTAAAGAGGTCTACACTCCAGTCACATACCACAACAGGTAATCATGCTCTCTTACAAAAATTTTAGTGATCAATATATCAAGCAAATGTAAGGGTGGTTTGAGAGCGCTGTTTCCATCTCCTCCACAGGTCTCCTGATTTCTATGACGAGATAAAGATCCATCTTCCAGCCCGTTTAACAGAGAAACATCACTTACTGTTCACCTTTTACCATATCAGCTGCCAGCAGAAACAGAACCAGACTGGAAGTCTGGAGACTCTCATTGGATATTCAGTGAGTGACTGTACAGATTGTTTGTGTGTGTGTGTACTTGTTTATGCTACATTGTGGGGACCAAATGTCCCTACAAGGATAGTAAAACATGACATTTTTGACATAGTCAAAGATTATATACCCAGGGTTATAACGGTGGTGGAAGGTCGAACCAAGACTCCAGCAATGTTAACATTGTCCACACAGAAATGAGTGTCATGACTTCACTTCCTTCCCTGCAGTGGTTACCCTTGCTGAACAATGACAGGCTGCAGACTGGGCAGCAGTGTCTGCCAATCGTTCTGGACAAACTTCCTGTGAACTACTCCCTGCATTCCCCAGAGGTACAGTCAACCATTTCACAGCTGCCTTTTTTGGATGCCAATCATTTCATTTCGGAATCTTGCATTGATGTCTCGTTTGGGCACATATTGAATGATTCTTCTGTGGCTTTGTGTATTCATTTGTTTGAAAATAGTGTATATTCTGTAACTTTGGGTCTTTTTATATGCCTTCAGAAACTGCCAGCTCAGGTACCTCCTGTTAAGTGGTTGGAGAATCATAAGGGACTGTTCAACCTTGAGCTACAAGCTGTGTCCTCAGTCCAAACACAGGTGCGAAACACTCTCAGAACTCACTTCCCAGCTGGAAAGTTCAGTTTATGTAGTTTTTTGAATGCTGGTGTGCTGATGCTTCCAGCATCGCTTTTTAACTAGGTTAACTAGCAAGACCGCAAGGTCAATCAGTGTCACGTGAAAGACCATGCTGGTTGGCCATAAGCTAAACAAAAACCAGACTGAGCCCTTCTTTTCAGCAGGATTTTAAGTATTAAAATTACATTTACATTTACATTTTGTCATTTAATAGAGGCTTTTATCTAAAGTGACTTTCAAATGAGGACAATAGAAGCAATCAAAGCCAACAAAAGAGCAATAATATGTAAGTGCTATGACAAGTCTTGGTTAGCCTAACACAGTAAACGTAGCAAGGTTTTTTTTTTAAATAAATAATAGGAAAACAAGCAGGTAGAATACAAAAAGAATAGGGAATGCTAGTGTTAGAAGGTCTTTTTTGTTTTTAAATAAAAATAAAACAAGTAGATAGAATAGACAACGAAGGCTAGTGTTAGAGGCTAGCATTAGAATAGAGCATAGATAAAATAGAATTAGAATAGAAAGTGCTAGAGTTAGAGGGTTAAATGAAAAATGTTAAAATGTTATTAAAGTGTTAAAATATCAACTAGTGTGAAAAATACTAATCTGAATGAAACTGACCAACCTCATATAAAATGTATAAGGAATAAGAATGTACTGAATTATAAGATTAAAAACTAGATGAAAAAAAAGAAATTTAGAAATGTTGCCTTGGCAACTAACTGAAGTTTAAGTACTAAATAAATGTAATATATTATATTATATTATATTATATTATATTATATTATATTATATTATATTATATTATATTATATTATATTATATTATATTATATTATATTATATTATATTATATTATATTATATTATATTATTATTATCAGAAACCTATTATAAAGTAAATTAAATACCAGTTTCTATAGGTGACATTTCAAACATTTTTACTAATATTATGCAGTGAAAATATATTTCAGAAGCATTCATTAAACGAAATGGCTGTTGTTCACAAATCCGTTTATTCAATCACAGGACAGTCACCTGGAGCGTTTCTGTACTCTGTGTCACGCCCTGGAGGGCAAGACCATATTCCCTATTCGAGTGGGAGATGAGAAGATTTCTGAAAACATGTTTGAGCACGAGCTGAAGCTCAGCATCATCTCGCTGTCATCCTCCGGCCTGGAGCCGCTGGTGCTGTTTCTCCATCAGGTCCTCGACAAGCTCTTCCGTCTCATCATGCAGCCCATGGTCATCGCCGGACAGACTGGTGCGTTTCAGATAGGAAGAGCTTTAGCTTTTGTATTTCACTCACTGGAAAGACAAAAAACTCATGTTTTTAGCATAGAAGTACGTTAGATGTACTGATTTTTGCATACTGTGTAGGCGAGTATGCATGTTCAGGATTGTCAGCTGGCTTTACAGAGCTTTAATCTTGTTTTGTGCAGCAAATCTGGCCCAGATTGCATTTGAGTCAGTGGTGTCGGTTGTCAACAGTCTTCACAACAGTCAGGAGCTGGCAAAGGACCATCAGGGAAGAAACTGTCTCCTAGCAACATACCTGTACTTTGTGTTCCGCTTGCCAGACACACAACATGAAATCCACACCTCAGGTACAGTAGGGCTGTGACATCATCTTGACCGCCAGTGATGTAATTCTTCACCAATCCAAAACAATCCATTTTTTCGTGTGGGACAGAGTTTTTAGTGGCTGTGGGACTTACTCTGTTGTTGTCTGTCACTGAGCTGAGGCTTATGTTCACCAGGCACAGGAGGTCTGATGGCTCACCCAGAGAGCCGATACAGCACTCTGACTCGCGCCACGGCCACCACGGTCGGCTTCATGCTGCTTCAGTCACGCATTCGTTCCAGCAGCAACCCTGATATACCAGCACCACAGAGCCCAGAGGACGCAGAGGTCAATAACATTCTAGGAAAGGTACAGATACACAAATGCAACATCAAACTTGTGCTGGACAAAAATTCATGAGCTGGAATTTGAATTGGCCACAGAATGTTGAAACAGAATGATAGGAAGAGGAATATACTGAATTACAATTCAGTGAAATTTCATTTCATTTATTAAAGATTTAAGAATGATATTATATTATATTAATATACTGAAATTGGTATTTCATTTTGTAAGAAAAAATGATGAGGAAGATCTTGATGAAGAATAACTTTTATTACAGTCAGAATGAATCCTGACGATCCTGAGCTCAAACATTTTATACTGTATTACGTTCATCTTACCGCTATTATATTAATATACTGAAATTTGTATTTAATTTCTATATAGAATTCATATATATAAATTCATATATAAAAGAGTAATATTAAGTATTTTTTTGTATTGTTTATATATCTTTTATAGTATTTATTTATAATTTAGTCATTTTATTAGTTTTTTATAAATGTCTATTTTCATTTATTTACAGTCTTTTTTGTACTTCAGCTTACAATTATTTTATTTCAGTTTGCAGTTTTTCCATTTAATATTTATTTTATTTCAGCTTATTTCAGGAATGAATGAATACACAAATGCAATATCATACTTACATTTTTCTAGGTGTTTAGCATATATAAAGAATAATATTAAGTCTGACTGTTTAAATGCTATTATAGTATTTATTAATCATTAAAGAAATTTGCTTAAAATTCATATTTTATATTTATATTTTATTACAGATTTTCAAAAAAAAAAAAAGTTTAGTTAACAACAACACAATTTCTTAAATTAAAATTGTAATAAAAATTAACAAAATTAAAAGCGTATTCTTAGTTCTATTTGGAATGGTGCAGTCTTTTACATGCACATATACACTGACTCAATTGGCATTTTTCTTATTGTTCCCACATTTTTGGTTTCCAGCAGGGTTTAAATCTTCCTGGCAGTCGCATCTCAGCAGCTGGAAAAGTCTCCAATAGTTCACAAAGCTCAAGCACACGGCCCACAAACAGAAAGGTTGACTTGCCACTTCATTACCTAAGATGTCTGTCATTTCAGCAGAGGTTGTGTTTCCTAATAAGCAAATCCGTCTGTCTTTGTAGTTGTTCCATGAGGAGCTGGCTCTTCAGATGGTGGTCAGCACTGGAGTCTGCAGAGAGAACGTCTACAAATACGCCTGGTTCTTCTTTGAACTTCTTGTAAGATGGTTTTGATTGAATATAAACATGTTGCTGAGCAAACCAACTTGAAATTTCACACATAAGATGTTGTTTATGAGGTTTTTTTAGATTCTCATTGTCCATACGTACACACTCCAGGTGAAGAGCATGAGCCAGCATGTGTCTCAGCTGGATAAGAAGGCAGTCTCTCGTAGGAATCGGTTTTCGGATCGTTTCAAAGATGACATCACCACCATTGTCAACGTGGTAACTGCTGAGATTGGAAACATTTTAGTAAAACAACAAAAGGTGATTGAATCCTGCTGAACAGAACATAATCTAATCCAAGAACTGTTTGGTAAATCAGTAAACATGGAGCACATGAGACAAACAAGAGGTTAGATGTTCTGGAGGAATGTTATTTGTCAGTGCTAATGAGAAGAGATGAAGTGTGTGTTTATTTGTCTTCAGGAGCTAGAGCAGGCAGAGAAGGTTAACATCAGCCTGGCTTTCTTCCTGTATGACCTGATGTCTCTGATGGACCGTGGCTTAGTGTTTCAGCTGGTGAAGAATTACTGCAACCAGGTACTGCAGCTCATCTCATATACTAATGATTATCTTAATAGAAAGAAGTCATTCACAACTAATCGGTTCAGTGAACATCACAAGTTTGTCCAGCATGAACCGTTTAGGCATGGCTTTTGAAGTAAAGCAGAGTAATATTTTAGTGTGAATGCAGTCAAATATTTGGATAAAACAAATAAATGAATAAATAAAACAATATATTTTATTAACTAAATTTGATCAGTATTTGCACAAGAAAAAAATGCCACCTTGAGGTGGCCAAACAATTATTCCATGACCATGAATGTCTCTTATGATATTCTTGTATTGAGATATGACTGTATATTCAATTAAAAAAACGTACAATTAAAAAACATTAAAAACATATACACACACACACACACACTGCCGTTCAAAAGTTTGGGATCAGTAAGATTTTTAATGGTGTCTCTTATGCTCATTAAGGCTGTATTTATTTGATCAAAAATAAAAAATAAATCTAATATTGGCTTCCTATTTTAATATACTTTAAAATATAATTTATTTATGTGACGCAGTGCTGCAATTTCAATAGACCTTTTCAGCATCATTACTCCAGTTTTCAGTGTCACATGATCCTTCAGAAATCATTCTAATATGCTGATTTATTATCAGTGTTGACACTGTTGTGCTGCTTAATATTTTTTTGGGACCTATGATACTTTTTTTACTATCACTTTTATTCATTTAACAAATCCTTGCTGAATAAAAGTATTAATTTCTTTAATAAAAAGGAAGAACAAACCTGCATCACCTTGATTGAGCACCACTTATTAATATTTTTACTATTAATATTTAACTAATTAACCAGATATATTTTCTATACATTTATTTATTTATAATAAACAGATATATAGTGAACAGGATAAGACTAAAACTTGCACCACCTGCATGAGTGCCATATTAAGAACATGTGTGTAAACGACTGCACCTTGGCTCAAGCAGAACTAAAAATATTATTAAATCATCTCCCTCTCTCTCTCTGTCTCTCTCTTTCTCTGTCTCAGATGGCAGCAAAGAGCGTGAGCATGTCGACTTTGATCAGTATGAGGTTGGAGTTTTTGAGGGTCCTGTGCAGTCATGAGCATTACCTCAATCTGAGCCTGTTCTTCAGCAGCCCTGCTTCTGCGCCCGCCTCCCCGTCACCCTCCACCTCCTCACAGGTCAGTGAAGAATCATCATCTGCTGTGTTGTGTCTCATCTAACACTCACACTATTTGGCAACAATGAGTATTGCGATAAAACCTTTGTCTCTGTCACCAGACCTCCAGCTTGTGCAGTTTTCAGGACCATAAGATCGCAGCCATGTTTGATCTGTCACAAGACTTTAAGCAGCGGCATTACTTGACCGGACTGCTGCTGACCGAACTCAGCACTGCACTGGACATGGAGTCAGAGGGGTTAGTCACATTTAATGTGTGCCACTAAAGCGTTTAGTGAATTTTTCACGAGTGCGTTTACCAAACGTTATTAATTAATGTGTGTATACACAGGGGGAGAGTACAACAAAAGGCCATCAATGCCACATACAGCTTATTGTGCGCTCACGATCTGGACCAGCGCTGCTCCAGGCCAGAGGTCAAGGCTAAGATTGCTGCTCTCTACCTCCCTCTAGTGGGCATCATCATTGACTCCATCAATTACCTTGACTTCACAGGTACTGCCTTACACAAGTCACGTTGTTAATCTCAGTTAGACTTGATAGTTGCTTTTAGCCAGTGGGCCAAAATGCTGGATTATGGCTCTCTGGTGGTGCATGATGGTAGTTTGAAATGGATGGTGCTTTTCAGATCTGTGGTTTAGATGTGTGAGTGAGTATATGTTGTTTTCACAGTATCTGACTCGCGTGGCGGTAAAGGCAAGTCCGGTGGGCCTGAGGAAGATCCTGACAGCATCACCCCCATCAATCAATCTGTTGCAATGGCAATCGCTGGAAATCCTTTCAACACTTTAGCGAGAAATGCACTGGTCTCTATGGCCTCTGTGGTATAAATAGTTTTTAAATAACATAATTTTTTATAACGTTATATATTATATGATATGATATTATAATATATTAAAATAATTAATAACATAATTGACATGCGAAATAAATGAACACTAAACATTTAAATCTTTTTATTGTATAAGAAGAAAGTCTGTGGAGTGGTCAGTGCTATTTTAGTATTGTTTATATGCTATTATAATGTTTATTAATATTTCAAAATAGCTTTTATTTTAAATAATGAGTGTTCAGTTTCATTTCTGTTTAAATTGTAATCATTTTTGGAGCTTTTGTCATTTTTTTTTTTTTTTTTATATTTCTATGTAGCTTAAAATGATTTGTATTTCAGTTATAGTTTTAGCAGTTTTAGTACTTTAAGAAAAATAAGAAATTTTGCCTTAGCAACTGAATGAAAAAATAATTTTAGGTTTTTTAGGTTAATTTCCACTTTAATTCAATAAAGGAAAGTAATTTAATAATTTAATAGTTTCAGTTTTAGTTTCTGTTAACAACAACAATGAGATGAGAGTATAGAGTTTAGCATACAATATATTTGACCGCAATTGACCAATCATAATCAGGTATTCCGGAGAGCCTTGTAATATGTATGGATATTTGCCTATTCATCTGATATATTACAAAGAAACAGTAATTCTCATTTGAATATTCTTTGACGATGTCTTTTTGTCCAGACGGGGAAAACTAGCAACATGTTGACAGCAGAGACCAGTCGCAATCTGCTCATGTGTTTCCTGTGGATTATCAAGAACGCAGATCAGAATCTGATCCAACGCTGGACTGTGGACGTGCCTTCATCTCAGCTGAGCCGTCTGCTGGAGCTCCTCGCCATCTGCATCTCCTGCTTTGAGTACAGGGTAAAAACACATCAGTCACTGCTGCATCACTCAGTGACCTTCAAGAAGTGCTTAGTCACAGTGACAGGATGTACTTTGATTTGGACAGGAAGACGTCTTCTGGATGTCATTAGAAGATTTTCATGTGGTGTATTGTGTGTGTGTGTGTGTGTGTGTGTGTAGGGGAAGCAGAGTTCTGATAAGGTGAGCACACAGGCCCTGCAGAAGTCTCAGCAGGCTAAGGCGCGTCTGGAGGAGGCTCTGCTGGGAGGAATCGGAGCCAGAGGAGAAATGATGAAAAGGGTGGGAGGTGAGCTGCATCTCATGTTTTACTTCCTATCTTAGCCTTTAAAGGGTCATGAAACCCCAGACTACTTTTTCTGAGATTTTAGCAGAGGTGTTTGTGTTGCACATAATAGAAGACAATGTAAGCATCCGATAATTTTAACTGTTGGAAAAAAACTGGTTAATTTTGGTTAATTTTAAGCTTTTTTGCTTTTTTTATTTTTTATTTACATCGTGTTGACGTCACAATTTGTGACGTGGCAATGCATCAATGACGCATCGGTGTCTATTAAATTATTCATGAGACTGCGTGTTCTTATCTTATAAGAAGACGCTTTGCTTAATTATTCACAACAGCATGTGTTGATTTGCTATGACAGACGTTTCAGACTGTGAGATGACATCGCGCATGTTAACTGAGAGAAACGTTCATGGATCGAAGGAAGAAGAGTGTTTGTTTTTGCTTTGTAATAAGAGTTCGGCACAAACGCGATTCATTCACTTAGTGAGTGTAACCGTTTTTACAGCTCCGTGACACAACCCGTCAAAAGGCTTATATAAACGCCACAGAATAAGCCTTAAAAGTTCTCGGAGGTGCAACAGTGCATTTATATATATGTTTTCGATGCAGAGTGCAAATGGCTGTGCATTTATTTGTGTTTTTAACTCGATGGGAGCGAAATGAAACTGTCTGAACGCTAAGCTGTGTGTGTTGTCTGTCTCCCCTCTCCCCCCTCCGCTCCGCTGCGCACCACGCCCACTTTTTTAGCGTTTTTTTAAAACTGTGGTGAGAATTAACTAGTGCTGAAACGGGGGGTTTCATGACCCTTTAAAGGAATTGTTCACCCAAAAATGGAAATTCTGTCATCATTTACTTTCTTTCTTCCATGGAATACAATGGGTAGATTATAAAAGATTATATTTTCATTGGACTGAAAAAAATCACCAAAACAAATCACATTAAAAAAATTTATTTATTGTAATATATTACTTTAAATAAATGAATGAATACACACACACACACACACACACACACACACATATATATATATATATATATATATACAGTGCTGTGGAAAAAATTTTGCCCCCTCTTTTTTGTTTGTTTTTTTGCATATTTGTCACACTTGAATGATTTAGATCATCTAACTAATTTTAATATTACACAAAGATATCCCGAGTAAATACAAAATGCAGTTTTGAAATAATGATTCAGTAATCAGGACTGGGTGTGGCTAGTGAAATTTAACTCAGCTTTCTAAAAATCACAGTTCTTTCATGATTTAACAGGAGGGGGCAATTACTTTTTCACGTAGGGCCAGGTATGTTTGGACAGCTTTTTTCCCTTAATAAATAAAATCATCATTTAAAAACTGCATTTTGTATTTGTATTTTGTATTTTAAGTGTGACAAATATGCAAAAAATAAACAAAAAAACAGGAAGGGGGCAAAAACCTTTTCACGGCACTGTATATGTATATATATATATATAAAATTTATTTATGGGACTGAAAAATATCACCAAAAAAAAATCACATTATGTAAATTTACATACATATATATATACACACATATATATGTATAGTAGAATTTGTTCTATGTTATTTTACTAGTGAGAGTTTTTTTTTAAGGTGACCAGCCTTAAAGGGACTGTCGATGAAAATGAGCCATTGGCTATTAATTTTTTTTAATTCATTTTTTTTATAGAAATAAATACAAATAATGTACTTCATATCATGCACTCTATTTTTTTTTTTAAGCTACATGGATAACATTGTGTGAGGAAAGGTGGTATTTATTTAGTTACTTTTTACTGCAAATCTGGGCAGGAAAGACACAATACTGTTATGGTGTCATTTTGGCACTTTATATGTTACAGGATATTTAAAACAAATGACCTTTTGTTCAATACAAAATAGAGTAAATCATACGGGTTTTTGAAACCACACGTGGATGAATAAATTATGACATAACTATTCCTTTAACTGCAGAGGGGACAGTTACTGTTGGCGCAATGAATAATATATTATTTGTTTTCCACAATGCACTAAAATTATTTTTAATTTCTCGTAAAATGCTGTCTTTTTTCACTCACTGCTCCGGGTGTGTGTTCACGGTGTGTGTGTGTGTTCACTGCTGTGTGTGTGCACTTTGGATGGGATAAATGCAGAGCACTAATTCCAAGTATGGGTCACCATACTTGGCCACATGTCAAAAAAAAAAATAAAAAAAAAAATAAATTCTAATTTTACACGTTTACAGTCCGCAGACTTCCTTTATTTAGATATTTTCTAAATATGTCCTGTCTCGGTGTGTTGGCTGTGTGTTGTGCAAGGTAACGACCGGACGCTGGGTCAGAGAGAGAACCTACGCTGGAGGAAAGACCTTACACAGTGGCGCCAGACAAACGACAGGCAGGACAAGTGAGCGTAAAATAGTACCATCATTTCACGGTTCACATCCATTTAACCTGTGGCACTTCTCATTTATAGTTGGTTCTAGTTCTCCACGGCCCTAATCTACAGCTCAAATTAAGCTTTTTTTAAGACACAGCTTAATTTCTTGTTATTGTTGTTTCCTCAGATCCAAAGCAGAGCTGGATCAGGAGGCCATAATCAGTGGTAACCTGGCAACTGAGACCAACCTCATAGTCCTGGACCTGCTGGAGATGATCGTACAGGTAACACAGAACTCTTACAGTGGAAATAAAAAATATTTAGAAATTTTAGTATGAAATAATGCTTTAAGTGTTCTACTTCCAGGCAGTTCCTCTGGCCGACTGTAAGGATAATGTGGTTGGTGGAGTGTTGAAGGTTCTGCTGCACTCTCTCACCTGTAATCAGAGCACCACCTTCCTGTCACACTGTTTCAGCACCCTACGGGCTCTCATAGTTAAGGTACTGACCTTTTGTGTGCCGTGTTTATTCGTTTCGGCTGACAGTACACTAAAATGTGCTGAAATTGAATTGGTTTTTATTTATAACCATATAACAGCATTTATTATGGTTTATTTTAGTGTAACTCATTGTAAATCTTATAGCTGTAGGCTACAACGGGTTTGGTTGTCTACATGGTTAATTTCTGGTTCATAATTGGATTCTGTCAGAAAAAAACATCTGAATGTTGAGGCGAAGAAAACTTGTCAAATTTTCTCTGTCAAAACAAAAATCAACCCCCCAGCAAATATGCTAAAATACGTTATAGAGAGAGATTTACAGTAAATATGAGGTCAAAACAGGGAACTGTTTTTTTTTTTTAATAGCTATAGTTTTAAAAGTGATAAATTATGCCACCTGGCTAACATCATTTATGAAAATAGTGCGGAGGTGAATGTTTGACACATGGACTGTAATATAAGAATAACTAATAGTAAATAATTAACAATAATAGCAAATAATTGATAATAAATAATTAACATTTACTTGAAAATATAGAGACACACGTTCAAGATGTATATTAAAAGGCAGTAACCACTATAGATATTGAGGGGAGACATACACCTCAATATTCAGATTAGCAGTCGACCAATATGGATTGGTCTAATCCAGTTCATATTTTTAAATAGGTGATTTGTAAAATATTACATTTGGGCCCCTTGTGGATAATGGTTTTACATACAATAATAATTATATGATTATACTATATAATAATTATACATTTGTTTATTAAATAAAAAGACAAAAAAATAATTAAACAAAAATGAAAAAAAAAAAAAAAAGTCTCCCTACTGACTGCTTAAGTGATTAAAATGGTTTAAATTAATCATACACTAAAGTTCAAAAGTATGGGGTCAATAAGAAGTTAATACTTTTATTCAGCAAGGGCACATTAAACTGATTAAAAGTCATGGTAAAGACATTAACAACATTGCAAAAGATTTTAAATTTCAAATAAATGCTCTTCTTTTTAACTTTCTACTCATCAAAGAATCCTGAAAAAATTCCACAACCATATTAAAACTTGTTTTAAACATTGTTAATCATAAGAGATGTTTCTTGAGCAAAAAATCAGTACATTAGATTGATTTCTGAAGGATCATGTGACTCTGAAGACTGTAGTAATTACTGCTGAGAATTCAGCTTTGCATCACAGAATATTCACAATTGTACTAATTCACAATATTACTGCTTAACTGTATTTTTGATCTAATAAATGCAGCCTTGGTGAGCATACGACACTTCTTTCAAAAGCATTAAAAAATCTTACCAACTCCAAACTTTTGAACACTTTTCTAGTGTGTCCAGTATCAGCATCATATTAGTTGTAAAAATAATTATATGACAAATTTCTCATTTTCTGTTTGTTAATTCCCTTCTATACTGGAGTTGCTTAGCACAACTGCATAAATTTAGTTGTGAATTAACAAAATGTGATTATTGAATGTCTGTTTAGCACCCAAGAGCCTAAGCTTTCACTTGCACCTAGAGATATTTAACAAAGAATGAAAATTGTACAAAACATCCCCAGTCTCCCCTTTCTGTAATCATGTAATATTGAATATTGACTGATACAATAATATTTTTCAGTTTGGTGACCTGTTGTTTGAGGAGGAGGCCGAGCAGTGTGCTGACCTGTGTCAGAAGGTTCTTCATTACTGCAGCAGCTGTGTGGACGGCAACAGGAGTCAGGCTTGTGCTACACTGTACCTGATCATGAGATACAGCTACAGCTCCGCTAGTGTAAGACACCAAATAACTGATCGATCAACACCTCTATTGTTAAACAAATCAAATGTCTTTTCTGCGACGTAACATTGACAATGCCCTCTACAATGTTATTCTTCTCTTTGTCTGTCTGCTGCCTGATAACATGAGCCTGTCGCTGCTCGCCGGCCGTCCCTCTGTGTGCACCAGCCTGATGGCTTGAGTATTTCCTCTGTTTACTCAATTTCTCACCCCCCTCAGCCCTCCCCTACCAGATGGCCGTGTTGTTTGCCATCTCATTCATCTTTAATGGGCAAAGGATGGATTTCTCTCCCTGTCTGTCTGTTTGTTTGCTTGTTTGGTTTGTAAAAGGCTCCAGCAGTCGGTCCTGTCATTAGTGTAACCTTGAATAAGTCATGTTGATTTCTTTTAGCGGCAGACCGTCTTTTACCCCTCTACGCTTTGTGTTTTTATGTTTCCCAAGGCCGTTTCTCACATTAGATTAAACGGTGAAAACAGTGAAGTCAGGTTTCCGCACAAATTCAGAATTAATCTTCTCAGCGGTGTCGATGTCGAGCCGTTCTTCATGGTGAAACTGACCTAGATGCGAGATTGGTGACGTCCAGAGATGCTTCGCACATACGCTCAATTTAACATAATGGTGCCATTGAAATGATCCATTGGCAATTATACAGGGGTTAATGGGGGATCATTTTGCAGTTTCCTGATGCTAAGCAAGATGGATGGAGCATTTTCAGCCTCTGGTTCAAGCCTCCCTTGGAATCAATGATCTGAGACTATGACAGCAATGGCCGACCGCGCCTGGCAGTGTTGCGTTTTCTTTCACAGCCTAACACCTGTATCTGACAATGTAACCTTCAACAACCTCAGTAGGGCCAGCCCAGATAAATGACATGGCTCTGGTTGATAGGAACAGCTGGGGGAAGGGCTGTTTTCTAAATGAGAAAAAACCTCAGGCAGTTATCAGACCTCTGTTGTCATGATGCTTTAAGCATTCAAACTTTGGAACGTGACTTGAAATTAAAGGGATAGTTCACCCAAAAAAAGCTCACCTTCATGTGGACACATTGGCTACGTTTACATGCAACCAAATAATCCGTTTGTAATCGGATTGACGGCTCAATCGGACTGAAAAGCCTTCATGTAAACACTTTAATCGATCGAACTGAGCTCGATCTGAATCAAATTTTAATCGGATTGAAGGGGGTGGTTTATTCCTTTTCTAATACGATTGAGAGTGCATGTAAACACTCGATCGGATTGAACCACGAAACTGAAAGGACTGCACATGTGCAATGATGCAGAAATATCGTAATGACGTATGACGCGCGGAACGAACGGCTCGCCAACTGTGAAGTGGAGCAGGACAACCTCCCACCAGTCCTTGTTTTGGATTCTCATCCACAGGCAACTCGTTTTGGGCGCGGGGAGGGGCATTTTTACTGCGTGATAAATATGAGTAGCACAGCACAGCGGTTTATATGTCGTAAGATAAATATCCATATTTCAAACGTAATAAACACTTTTCTCTCACTTCCGCTGACTGTGGTACGCAGAAGACGTTCAGGTGGATGACATAGGTGTAATGCGTGCGCCTCTGAGAAATGCAGGAGCAAAGGAAACAATG
>NW_015555777.1:147981-148672 GCF_001515605.1 Sinocyclocheilus anshuiensis | reverse complement strand
GAATAAATATTAATTCTGCTGTTAAAAACAAATAAATAAACCGTGTAGGAGAGTGGTTATTATGTGCAAACAGTAAGAAACTCCATATTTGTGCAGTGCGCATGTAAAAAAAATTAATTCTGATTTGAAGTTTGTGACATATAAACACACACATCAACCCGATCACTTTCTTTAGCGTTCATGTAAACACTACATTCAGATTCATCAATCGGAATGAATTCAGTCTGATTGAACCAAAAATTGTGCATGTAAACGTAGCCATTGTTCATGCTGCTTGTTTGAGCTCCAAAAATGTGACCCTGGACCACAAAACCAGTCATAAGGGTCAATTTTTTTGAAATTGATATTCATAAATCACCTGAAAGCTGAATAAATAAGCTTTCTATTGATGTACGGTTTGTTAGGATAGGACAATATTTGGCAGCGATACAAAATCTGGAATCTGAGGATCTCCTCTTGGCTTATATCGAAATCCTCTGACATTTTTCTTTACAAATCCTCGTTTTGTGCTTCTTATTCGTGAACGGCGTTTTGTTTTGTCTCCGCATTCGGCACTTATCACGCAACGCCGACGTCTTACGTCACCCGCCAGAACGCCTTCTGTCCCCCCCGGAGCCATGTGAGGGACGTTTTATTACGGATGCGCGCACTTTATTTCACGTCTTCTGAACTGTTGACAACCTTAGCCCCA
>NW_015555777.1:145748-147968 GCF_001515605.1 Sinocyclocheilus anshuiensis | reverse complement strand
AAAAAAAAAAAAAAAAAAAACCTCATAAAAACATAGTAAAAGTGGTCCATTTGATGCTGTATTTCATGTCTTCTGAAGTAATGTATTTTGTGTGAAGACATGAGAACCATGCTAGAACATGGCATTATTGACATCGAACCTGGTGCAACGTGTCTTGGCATGACATATTTGAATGTGTATATGAAAGCAAATGTGAATGAAAGTTATTGTGGAGCTTGTTAATGAACAACAACTTAAATTCAGATTTTTTTTTGGGGGGGGGTTGATTCTCATTCATTTCAATAAAGTATAACAGTCAGGTTCTGGAAGTACAGTCCCATGCATTTTCTTCACAGGGGAATTGTTTTTTAACAATAACTTATAAAAGACAGACCTACTGTGAGCTACATGGTTATTAATCAATGTTATATGCTTTCCTTTCTAAAAGCCGTTAAGTACACAGTCTTGCACCTTTGTCTTTTCGTCTGGATTTCATGGGACAAATAAATGGGGAAAAACACTTCCAGAACCAAGACTACAAAAAAAGTGGGCACTTTGCTTGCATAGGACCCAAGTACATGTTCTGAACTTAGTCAAAAAACATTAAAAATTCTCTAGAGTGAATCTTTCTACATTTTTAATGGTTGTCAATGGGGGGGATTGTTGTAGTTACAGCATCTATCAGAAGAAGTTAAAGAGGCCAAACCTTGACACCTTGTTTTATGTTCTTGCAGAATTTCTCCAGAGTCAAGATGCAGGTGACAATGTCTTTAGCCTCGCTGGTCGGCAAGTCTTCGGACATCCATGAGGAGTACCTACGCCGCTCTTTCAGAACTATCCTAGCATACGCAGAAGAAGACACGGAAATGCAGTCTACACAGCTGCCCTCACAGGTAACACTTTGGCCAGAAGACATCTAGCCTAGTCCAATCAATAAGTATACAAAACATCTGTTTTAATGAATTACCCTACTGGTTTCTGTCCCCACAGGTGGATGAACTCTTGAGGAATCTAAACAGTATCCTCTCAGATACAGTCAAGATGAAAGAGTTCCAGAAAGATCCTGAGATGCTTATGGACCTCATGTATAGGTACACAAATATTCTCCTGCAGCTAAAACTTTGCATCTGCATCTGCATTTTGGATCCCAGGCCTGTGGTTTTCTTTTCTGCTTCCCATTTTCGCTGTGGTTTCTACTGTTTGTCTACTGTTTTTGGACTTACCATGGTAACCGAGTGGCACATTTGAGCCCTGCAGTGTGCCTCACATGTGTAATAACTTGAACGAATATTGCCAGTCCACAGATGCTTTGATATTAGAAACACAATTTTATTTATTTCCTTGGAGCATTAACCAATGGTTTACTTTGGCTCCAGGATCGCAAAGGGTTACCAGACATCTCCAGACCTGCGTCTAACCTGGCTCCAAAACATGGCAGAGAAGCACAACAGCAGGAAGTGCTTTACAGAGTCAGCCATGTGTCTGGTCCATGCCGCGGCCCTGGTGGCTGAATATCTCAGCATGCTGGAGGATCACAAATACTTGCCTGTGGGCAGCGTCACCTTTCAAGTGAGTTATTATCATGGCTAGGAAACGCTTGAATCGGCTCCCTTTCCGAAAAACAACAGTAGGCGTGAATTATGTCTCGGCTGCTCTTCGAACCCTCATACATGGTTCGGTGTAAATAAGATCCTTGTCCGACTGAGGTAAATAATTGTCTCCCCCCACCAGAACATCTCTCCTAATATAATATATATATATATATATATATATATATATATATAAACTTAATTATATTTCAATATTTTTAGTAATAAGAATAATTTAAAAAGTAAAATAAAAAATAATAATTACTATTATTTGTGTTAATTTTATAATAAAAAAAACTTAAATGTGTATATATTAATTTAATTGTAAAAATGTAATATTTAATATGTATACTAATAACAATCATTACAAAATAATTTATTTAATTTATTTATCTATTTAAAACATTCAAATGAACATTATGTAGCTATACAGTATGTATATAAAATAGAAAATGTATTACTGTTCATTGCTTCTTACCATTGTTCACGTACAGGGCGGGTTGTATGAGGCAGTTAATGAGGTGTACAAGGTAATCGTGCCTATACTGGAGGCCCACAGAGATTTCCGGAAGCTCGCTTCCACACATGACAAGCTCCAAAGGGCTTTTGAGGACATCATTCAAGAGGTAAAGCATACAAATGACATGTCCTC
>NW_015555777.1:142180-145620 GCF_001515605.1 Sinocyclocheilus anshuiensis | reverse complement strand
CAGACAAGGATGGGGTTTGCTCGGGACGCTACTTCACGGAAAGTGGCCTAGTTGGGCTTCTGGAACAGGCTGCTGAGCTATTCAGCAATGTGAGTTATCCGTGGAGCAAAGCGCCAACGGCATCCAAATTAGTAGCCCATCTTTTTTAATGCTACTTCATATTTTTCTGTAGTATGATACCACTAATTCTTTATTATATAATATATATATATATGTAATATTTAATATGTATACTAATAACAATCATTACAAAATAATTTATTTAATTTATTTATCTATTTAAAACATTCAAATGAACATTATGTAGCTATACAGTATGTATATAAAATAGAAAATGTATTACTGTTCATTGCTTCTTACCATTGTTCACGTACAGGGCGGGTTGTATGAGGCAGTTAATGAGGTGTACAAGGTAATCGTGCCTATACTGGAGGCCCACAGAGATTTCCGGAAGCTCGCTTCCACACATGACAAGCTCCAAAGGGCTTTTGAGAACATCATTCAAAAGGTAAAGCATACAAATGACATGTCCTCCTACATGACTCTGCCAGACAGGAAGAAGCCTTCTAGTGCGATCATGATCTATATGCATGTGGGCAGCTGGACAGAAATAGGGAACTTAATGTGCTGTGACATGCTTTACTTCATATAAAATGATTTTAAACAGCATTTTGCTATTTTTTTAAATAGCTATTATACATTAAGTTTTATGAACACTAATATGAGCGCTTTATGAGCGCTAATTAAGGAGCGTTAATTGAGACACTATGTAATTTTAACAAGTTGTTCATCACACCACAAGAAAATAATGTAGTGTACTGAAAAAAAATATGGTGAAGAAAACGGCTAGTAACTTTCACAAATAATTACAAAGCATCAGCAAGTAACACATTGAGTTAGGATATTACATTTTGAAGTAGAAAGACTGAAATAGTTTTTTCTTGTGAAACATACTCTAGTGAACTTTATTTACAACTTCAAAAAATATTTTTTTACTCTGTGAAGTCAGTACATTAAAAATAGTTTAAAAACAAACATAAAATGGTGACTTTCATATTAATTTGAACCTGAAGTCATGCGTCATTATGTAGCAAGCACTATCTTTTAACTACATGTTTATTTTTACTTTTTCAGGGTCACAAGAGGATGTTTGGAACCTACTTCCGCGTGGGATTTTATGGCTGTAAATTTGGAGACCTTGATGAGCAAGAATTTATCTACAAAGAGCCAGGAATTACCCATTTACCGGAGATATCCCACCGGCTCGAGGTGAAATTTCTCTGGAACCCTGTGAAGTTTTGCATTTGTGATGAAGATGAATGTGAAGTTTAAAGGTTTTTCTTAAGGTTTCAGTTGCTTTTAGGCAGCGCTATAATGGTCTGAAATTTGCTTTGATATTATACGTGACTTATTTGTCTCTTTGTCTTCTAATTTTCCAGAACTTTTACAGTCAGTGTTTTGGAGATGGAGTTTTGGAAATGATTAAAGATTCCACACCAGTAGACAGAAAGAAGCTCAATCCCAGCAAGGTACTTCTCATCAAGTGTCGTGCCAATGTAAACACAATTACAATCAAAAGCTTTCTTCAGTTTGACCTGTGTGACACCCTCATTAGCTTGAAAGGCCGTCGACTGCCTCTACAGTCAAATCTCAAATGCCTCATTCAGCTAAAGTTACCCTCAGCGATTGATGATTGCTTTAAGTGACAGTGTCCTAAACGTAGCATGCTGATTTTCATATTTTCCATCAGGCGTACATACAGATTACCTTTGTGGAGCCTTACTTTGATGACTATGAGATGAAAGACCGCCTCACCAACTTTGAGAAGAACTTCAACCTTCGCCGCTTCATGTACACTACGCCGTTCACAAAGAGTGGGCGGCCCCGAGGGGAACTCAACGAGCAATACAAGCGGAAAACCATCCTAACCACCATGCATGCCTTCCCCTACATCAAGACCCGGATCAACGTCATTCAGAAGGAGGAGGTAATGACAATCCAGAGAACCCCCCCCACCCCCATGTCTGCTTCATCTGCAGTGGTAGTTTGATAAAAGCGTCTAACTGACTACTTACTCAATCACCTGCTTTTAGTTTGACCTCACACCCATCGAGGTGGCCATTGAGGACATGCAGAAGAAGACTAGAGAGCTGGCTGAAGCCACGCACAGAGAGAAGCCAGATGCTGTGATGCTTCAGATGGTTCTGCAGGGATCTGTCACAGCCACCGTCAATCAGGTCTGAAGCTTAATGCACTCTCATACCCTTCACTAGCAACTATTCTGAGCTGTGAAACTTGAAACGCAGCTTACAAAAATAGAATTTCATGTCTATTTAAAATTTTTAAGAGCCTTCTTAAATGAACCCTTAGGCACAGGTAAAATATTGAATAATGATATATTAATATATCTAACATAATTTAATATTTTGTACATGATTTTATTGTTTATTTTGCACAATAAAAAGTAATATACATTTATTTTTTATTTAAAAAAATAATTAATAAAATAGCAAATTTATCAAAAGTGATCAACGACGTGTAATGATTTCTATTTCAAATAAATACTGTTCTTTTGAACTTTATATTTATAAAATTATCACAGTTTTCACAAAGTGCTGTCAATCTATTAACGATTATTTTTTGTAATTATTTTGGATGCGATTAATCGTTTGAAAACACTAAATATATTTAGTGCTGTCAAACGATTGATCAATGCAGAAGAAGACTAGAGAGCTGGCTGAAGCCACGCACAGAGAGAAGCCAGATGCTGTGATGCTTCAGATGGTTCTGCAGGGATCTGTCACAGCCACCGTCAATCAGGTCTGAAGCTTAATGCACTCTCATACCCTTCACTAGCAACTATTCTGAGCTGTGAAACTTGAAACGCAGCTTACAAAAATAGAATTTCATGTCTATTTAAAATTTTTAAGAGCCTTCTTAAATGAACCCTTAGGCACAGGTAAAATATTGAATAATGATATATTAATATATCTAACATAATTTAATATTTTGTACATGATTTTATTGTTTATTTTGCACAATAAAAAGTAATATACATTTATTTTTTATTTAAAAAAATAATTAATAAAATAGCAAATTTATCAAAAGTGATCAACGACGTGTAATGATTTCTATTTCAAATAAATACTGTTCTTTTGAACTTTATATTTATAAAATTATCACAGTTTTCACAAAAATATTAAGCGGCAAAACTGTTTTCAACATTGATAATGATAAGACATTTACTGAGCGGCAAATCAACATATTAAGATGATTTCTAAAGGTTCATGTGACACTGAAGACTAGAATAATAGCTGCTGAAATTTTTTTTATTCTTAAACATTTAAACCTTAAACTTAATGGTTGTGTATAATTTAGCTTAATATTTTTGTGTGAACTGTGATAATTGTTTTTTTTTTCTCAGGAGAAATATATATATA
>NW_015555777.1:116042-141858 GCF_001515605.1 Sinocyclocheilus anshuiensis | reverse complement strand
AGTGCTGTCAATCTATTAACGATTATTTTTTGTAATTATTTTGGATGCGATTAATCGTTTGAAAACACTAAATATATTTAGTGCTGTCAAACGATTGATCACCATTAATCGCATCCAAAATAAAAGTTTTTGTTTACATTATATATGTATTTGTACTGTGTATATTATGTATATGTAAATACACACACATACAGTATATGTTTTGAAAATACTTACATTTATACATTTATATATTCATATTCTTATATTTTATATTATATAGATATATATTTAATATATAAACTACATATTATTCTTAAATACATACATGCATGTGTTTGTATTTATATATACATAATAAATATACACAGTATACACACATATATATATATATATATATATATATGTACTGTATATATAATATTATTTCTTTAGTTATTTGCTCATTTTAAATAACCATCAGAGGGCAAAGATTGTATTTGGGGGTCCATATGATGTACTGTAATTGCCACATCTACCAGCAGGGGCTAACAGACCCATGCAAACCAACCAAACTTTGATCCCTTGACATAAACACTGGCTCCGTCACTTATCCAGCCACCCAGTCTCCCTCCATGCCTGTTCTACTGCACATCTCCGGTGTGGTTTTTGAATACTTTAGTTAATATAAGAACAGTATAGAAGAGTAATGTAAATCTTAGGATTGTAGGGATTCATACGGATGCTCCCAGCATCTCTATATTTATAGTAAAATCTGAAGCTCCAGAGTGACAGTTTACAAAACTAATCAAGTTTAAAACATATCCAAATCCTCTGGATACGGCTGCGGTTACGTGATAAATGCCCTTTGGAGAAGCTACATACAAAGAGCACGGCAATGCCTCTGCTCCTGGCTCCACAGTGACATCACTCACACAAAGACTTATTCATGATCTTTCCCTTATGTGTTGACTTTACCTTGTGGCCTCCATTGGATGAAGCATTCATTTTCTCTGCTAGCGCTGTGGGAGAGAGGGGGGGGCCTTTTCTTTCCTTTTCTCACTCTGTGTGTCTCTGCAGGGTCCATTGGAGGTGGCCCAGGTCTTCTTGAATGAAATCCCAGCAGACCCCAAGCTCTTCCGTCATCACAACAAACTGCGTTTGTGTTTCAAAGAGTTCATACTGCGGTGAGTGGCCACTTCCATTTGAAAAGAGATATCAACGTAATCTTTTCAGTGACATGTGATCGAATGAAGCAAGTTTTCCATCAGAGGATCAAAGGAGATATAGAAGTATCTTTATTTTATAGTGATTGGTTTGTTTAAAGTTCTGTATTTGAAAGTTCGCTGAAATACTTGGATGTAAGACACCCGAGGGGCTTTTCCGCAAGCGGAGAAAACCCGTCTTAATGTCACCCAGCTGCATTTGCTTTGCATAATCATCATAATGTTTAAACCAAGACTCGAAACAAATTAAGTTTTTGAATACAGGGATTTTTCCCAGGATGTATACAACTTGTGTGGAAGTATTACATATTGCTTTTTACAGACGAATAGTTCATGTTGGATTCTGGGCCTTGATTGCTGCCAGCGTGCAGACAAATATTTACTGTAGTTTAAAAAATATGTTTATTTTTCTCCATAATCCATCCAGGCTGCCACAATCCTTCTCTAGCCAAGTTACCATTATTTATGCCAAGACGTTATAGCCTACTAATTCTCAAAAGACATATTTTGAAAGATCTAGAACAATTTAAAATTCATTTAGGAAACAGATCCAGAGCACAGTTTTATGTTCCTCAATGTTCCCTTTGTGGCTTTTTGCCTTTGAACGAGTTCTTCTGGGGAATAAAACTAACTGTTGAGTATGCCTATCAAACTCATTTGCCTAGTTCTGTCCAAATGCAGCTAATTGCACTTATTATTCATCATCTGGTGCTCTGTCGAGCTTCTTGTGTTGGCTAATGCTGTTGTGATTGCGTACCTGCAGGTGTGGACAGGCCGTTGAGAAGAACAAGCTACTCATTACTCCTGATCAGAAGGAGTACCAGCAGGAGATGAAGAAAAACTACAACAAACTGCGAGAGAACCTGAGGCCCATGCTGGAGAGAAAGATCCCTGAGCTCTACAAGCCCATCATCAAACCTCGCATCGAGAATAGGTACACCCACTAGTGCTACACTTGATCTTTGACTCGGCAATCAGTGAATGATGGAAATTCTCTCTCGCGTTCAGTAGTATTTCCATAATCGGTGCTAAAGGAATAGTTCAGCCAAACCTGAAGATGCTATCATTATGAACTGCATTTGTGGTGCTTTTATTTTGGAGTTTGTTTGGAAAAGATTTATGGGGAGTTGGATATGGGTTTGGAAAGACATGGGGGTGAGTAAATGATGGCAAATTTTTCATTTTTGGGTGAACTATTCTTTTTAAGTGTGAGTCTCACTGACTTTGTTCACACAGCAGTAGAATACAGTTGTCAGTCCTGTGTGGAGTGCTAAATATTCTCTTAATAAAGGTTTATCAATGTCAGATTTTAAAAGAAGGTTCAATGTAAGGTTCAATGCAAGGTTGAATGTAAACTAGTTGTTGCAACAGTAGTCTGGCATGAGACGGACGTTTAGTGGGATATTATTTGCTGTCAGTCATTAATGCTAGGGCTGTCAACCTTTCCCAGGTTATACAAATGGCAGAAAGTAGAGGTGTGTGTGTGTATTTATTGACTGAAAAAAAAAGTTTCTCAAAGATTTGAGTTTGGTAAGATGTTTTTGAAATACGTTTCATATGCTCACCAAGGCTACATTTATTTGAAAATGAAACGGTGAAAACTGAAATACTGTGAAATATTACTACAATTTAAAAAATGTTTTCTATTTTAATACGTTTAAAATGTAATTTATTCATGTGATGGCAAAGCTGAATTTTCAGCAGCAATTACTCCACTCTGCAGTGTCACGTGATTCTTCAGAAATCATTTTGATATGCTGATATGATGCTTGAGAAACATTTGTTATTTGATATGCTGCTTAATATTTTGAGGAAAATATGATACTTTTTTCAGGATTATTTAATAGAAGGTTCAAAAGAGCTGAAAATAATATAATCAATATATAATAATATAATAGATAAAACTATAACAGAATAATATACATAAAATACATAAATAAAATAATACAAATAAATAATTATATATAAAATATCATAATATTTACACAAAATAGAATTCATCATTTTCATTCTTTCTTTCTCTAATCTCAACATAGAGAACAGGACTGACTTTGCTTATCTGTTCATCCAGACATTGTTCTATTTACTCCTGTATGCTGCTTTATATTCGGGACAGTTTGAGAGTTGGACGATACCAAACACTGACTGTGTGAATATGGACGACTTTTTTTTTTTTAGCACTCCTCTTTCGCATTGCAGCTCTTTCTGTGGAGTTTCTTTCTAACATTGCATTCGCTGCTTAAGCTCCTGTTCCCTCCTGTGTTTGTAACAGAGATTCCTTCAAACGGCAGAGCCTCCGTCGGACACAAGATGAAAATTCATGATGTCAAGAGAACATCTCCAGAGGATATCAAGGGAAGGATGTTGCAGTGTGCCAGGAAACAAGAGCTCCGTCAGCTGATAATTAGATGACTCGAGCAGAGTTTTATGCACTGCGTTGAAACCCCCTGAAAATATCACAGATTGTTGTATTCTATATTACTGTATATAAGGAATAGATTTTAAGGGATGTAGAACTTTATTTGCTTATAATTGTTTTTAGAACAAAAACCTCAGCCAGTCATTTTTTTTTGTTTGTTTTTACTTTTTCTGGATATGGTTCGAATCTTCCTTAGTATGCTACTACATATATTATATTCTTAACTAACAGACATGTTACATGTGAGGAACAAATCTACAACCTTAAATTAACTGCTTCAAGACAGAAAACCTGATCATATTTCAAAGACACTGAAAGTGTTAAAAGTGTAAAAAATTGACAAAACGGACAGTTATCGGTATAATGTATGTTTACATAGAGCTAATATTTTGTTTGTCCTGTTCTATGTATATTGTAATTGCAGAGATTTACAAGATACAGTTTTGTATATATAGTTCTATTTTATTTATAGAGAATATTTAGCTCTTAAAATGTGACCAGACCAGATCAGAATAAAAGTAAATCAGGTTTACAGAGATAAAAGAACAGCACCAGTTAAAAGTGCAGAGTAAGAGTGCATCAAATGTTTACTTTTGCCTCCTGTTTCTTAAATAACTGGAAATTGTGTCAAATTAATGATTTATTCTTTTTATTTTTTTATTTTCCAATTTACAAGTGCACTGCACATAAGCTTATATTATATGTTGTTTCTGTTTCCAGTGCTTCATTACATCTGTTACATATTACTGCTCTGAAAACTATAAGAACAGTTTGTTGGTTTTATTAAACGTATAGGTCATTGCAATTTCAACTTAGACTACTTCTGTTCGAAAAGCACTAAATAAATACAAATAAATAAATAAATATTTTTGTCAATGAAATTTGAATGCACTTCCTTAAAAAGCTACAATCTTATACCTGTTGTGCAGTAATATTGTGTTGAGAAATATTATTTTGACTTAAAAAGCATTATTTAGATCTATTCTTGCATTATAAACTATAATTCAGTGGCATTTTTGATTCAGTCAGAACTCAGGTAAATCCTTATGAGATCCAGCTCAGCTTCCTGTCGCTGCATGATGACGCATATCGCATGAGACGGCGTTTCGGCGGCTTTTAAGCGTTGTAGTACTGTCACAGGGAGGAACAGGTTCGTGAAACAACTCTTGGTATATATAAAATGACTTAGCTTTATATTGCTGCGGTGCAAACCAGCTATTGCAGCTAATTGTCAGTTGCATGTTCTACTGTAAGCAAATCAGAAGAGTCGGAAAAGAAAACCTGGACTCTCACTTCAATAACTGAGGTGGCTTTATTAGAGTGTATTAAAGCTGATTTGTTGATAAGTTTTTAACCCTCTGTTTGACTGCATTCGAATCTCACGCGCTTTAAATGTGCACATCTGTGGAAGTAAGGTTCTTCTCGATTCTGGTCCTGAAGTCATCCAACTCTTCAAAGTTTGGATGTTTCCCCGCAAATTCTGGTCTTGAACCTTCTATTGTTAATTAAGAAGTTATCTTTAATAAGATTAAAGAGCTGATTAATCGTGACGTCAATTTGTAGGCTAATTCCTTAAGGGTTCTCCACAGTTTCCTATGATATTTGAAATAGGGTAAAATATGAATTAGGCTACACCTTAAAAACGACTTTCTAAATCTATGTGATTAATATTTTTCATTCATTCATGCATATGTTTGGTTGCACCAAAATCGTCTGGGGCCCCTATATTTTCACCACATATCTACCTGCTAGCGACGCCCTGAGTATGAATGTTATCTGGACGTACTACATCTACCATGGTGTCACTGTCTTGTGGCTAACAGTATCATCCATTCATAACTCTTTCTTAGAAGTTTCAATTTAGACTACAATTGTTAAGCACACATCCTTTTAATATAAGAAAACTTGGAAGTCTCCTCAAGTAATGTTAACTACAGAGTATATACTACTCCTAAATCAATCAAACATTATAAAAATCCATAGGAAATTTCAGACAGTACCTATGGCTCGAAAACCTTCAAGGTTTCGAGACCACAAACTGAACAGCTCTGGGGAAGATATCCAAACTGTGCAGTGCTGGGTTACTCCAGTATTGAGAACTACTGCTATGAAGACAGAATGAATATGAGTGGATTGCCTAGTCATCACCCAGAGAGTAGTATTTAACTTAAGGGTTATTTATGTTGTTTGATGGAAGTGTCTATGTGTGAGTGATTTAACACCTGATTATGGGCCTCTGGTTATAAATTGTCACTTTAAGCACCTCTTATTAAATTTCCCCTTTGCATGGAAGAGAACACAAGTGTACACTTCAAAGGTCTGAGTGTAGCCTATCCTTACAAGACAATGAAATATAGAAATGAATATTCTTCTTGTTATTAGTAAAACATTTATTTGGGTAGTTAAGAAATAGGATAGACCTTTTAAACTTTTTTAACCATCAAGATTTTAGTTTAAAAATGATGTATTGGCATAGGGGAAAGTTTGTTTAAAGTTACAGCATATATTTAGATGTACAATGAACTTACAGGGATAGTTCACACAAACATTTATACTCTTAATTTTTCGTAACCAACATTCTTCAAAATATCTTTTTATGGTTCACAAAAGAAAAAAAAAAGCCAAACAGGTTTGGAACATGAAAGTGAGTAGGCTAAATGTTGACAATTGGAATTTTTGATGAACTATTCCTTGAAGTAGTTCTGTTCAAATGTTCAATACAATTTAATATTCCAGTTAATAGGTTATACAAAACTGCATACATTATAATTATATAAGATAAAAGTCTTGTTCAAAATAGTTTTAAAAGTATAGCATGTCACCCTGCTTGAAAGTTCATGCCAACTACCCATGTAATTATTTAGGATGCTACCGAATAATAGAATGTACGATGGCCTGAGGATATCTATGTTATTTAAGAGGTCTATCTAAAGTATTATGATTACAGATTAATGCTGTGATTGAGTGTTTACCATACATAGATTCATTGAAGTAACATTTTCTTTAACATTTATAATTACAGGCTATTAAATTCCTCAGGACCAGATGCAGACTCAATAACAGAAGTTAAGAGACGGAATTATTTTACAAATAGCATTCCGTTTATATTACTCCTAATGATATTTCAGTCTGGTTTTAAAGATCTGTTCCTGCCTAAAGAATATTCCCATAAGATATGGAAAGTAACCGCGGTCTGGATCTGGATCCGAATAAAGATGACCTGCCCCTGCGGGCTAACACCAACCATATGCTCGTCCGACACTATGTTCTTGACCTGACTGTTCACTTCCAAAGGAAGGTCATTGGTGGCAGCATTGTTCTGTTTCTGGAGCCCGGTGTGGTTTCCAGCAAACAAGGTGAACCAGGATCTATATCAAACACACCAGTGCAAAACATATCTCAGGTGTCATCTAAACATGACGCAAGTTCTCCCATCACACCTGAGCCAAATAAGGTGATACCCCCTGAGGAACCATCACGTTTGTGTGGAGGAAATGATGTCAGTAGTGTCTTGTGGGGCAAAGAGAGTGAAGAATTCACCTTGGTGCTGGATTGCTGTGACCTGACGGTGTCAAAAGTGGAAGAGTTGGATGTAACTGCAGTACCTGATTTAAAGAAACTTGACGTAGACCAACAACATGCAAATACAGATCATCCGTCATCCAGTCTGGTACAAAGGCTGGTCTCTATGCCTTCCGTCTGCTGGAGACTGCAGCATGAGCTATACGTCCAGTGCAGCCGTTCTCCTACTCTTCATAATGCCCAACCTCTACGGTTCCACACAGACCGGTGGAGTCTTCAGATCAGGAAGGAAGGGGTTTGTGCCCCTCATGATTTCCCACGTGCTGTCAGAATATGGTATGAAACTAAGCTCACAGGTGGTTCTGTGAGGTGGACAAAAGACCAGGATGGCAGGTAGGCTACCAACCATGTGTAGATATTTACATGCACCCACAACTATGGTTGGATTATATTCATACATTTCCTAGAGTCACAAGCTCTTGGTTCAACTAAATGTAATTCAAATTAATTTGGACATAAATCTGTTATAAATATTTTTAACTAAGATAAAAAAAAGCCTTCTTGGCTTCTACACGTGTGTATGTACAGTACATACACACAAATAGTAACAAACTGTAGCCTAATTAAATCATGATTCAAATGGTTCATTAGTTTGGACGAGTCACTTGTTCATGAATCGGACTACATTTGCTTATAAAAAGAACCGTTTGTAAGAATCATTTGTTTGTGAGTCGGACTACATTTATCACGCTGTATGTTATGGCAGCAACCCGCGAAGACAACTTAATAGAAATTATTTTCTTGGCATTATATTAATTATCCCACGTGGGACGAAGAGGATTAATAATAATAAATGATAATAATTATTTTGCCGTGGGACTGTAAATTAAAAAAAAGCGGTGCAGAAAACGCTAATCGACATTCTATTATAATGATTCTAGATAAATATAGGACTATCTGTGTAGGCTATAAAATATAATTGATACAACGATGTTGATTCAGAAACTGTTGTTTTAAAGAGTTAATCCAAAGAGGAATTCGTCAGACTGATTCAAACAACTTTTTTTTGAATGAATCATTAAAAATATCGGTTTGAACGAGTTTGTCATTACATACTGGCAGCGAAGAAAAAAAACTTAATAGTGTTTTCTTGTTATCATTTCACTGTTACTGCTGCAACCGTTTTATCTCATCACATTCAACTCGAAATGTAAGCTTAGGTAATATTAGGCTATGACTTACTTTGACGTTGGACTGTATACAGGAATAGAGTAAAATATGGACAATTAAATGGCATTTTAATAATCCATATTTTTCAAATTAAAGAGTTCAAATGAATATCGCGATAAAGAGTCCATTTTCACCCAGTTCGACCCACACACAACCATATCCAGGATATTCTGATGCCACATCTTTATCTTTTAGATGCTGTGTATATACCATGGGCTCGCCCATCAACAACAGAGCCCTCTTCCCGTGCCAGGAGCCACCTGTTGCCATGTCAACGTGGCAGGCGCGTGTGAGAGCTCCGTGTGATTACACTGTTGTAATGAGTGGTGAAAATCAAGCCTTTCCTAAGCCTGCGGACACAGGTACAGTTAAAACCCTTACTCAGCACTTCAGAGTCACGGAGGTGTAATTTAATGTGCTAATTTTATTATGGAAAATGCTGAAGTCTTTTCTTTACTCCGTTCAGGTTTTCTGCAGTGGGATTATTATGTTACAATGCCAATGCCAGCCTCTACCTTTACCATAGCGGTGGGGCAATGGCTAGAGGCTGGAGTAAAACATCCCAACTTTGAGGTGGAAAAAACAGACAAACCTTACGATAAAGAACCCAGGTATCTTGTTATGATAAATGTCAATATAGATAAGTATTGACTTTTAGACTCATTTGTAGTTTTTGGAGAACATAGATATAGGCCCTATTATTAATTTTATTTTAGCATATTTTACAGTTTATTTATATTTATTATTTAAGTTTTTTTTTTTACAGATTTCAAAATATCCCAATGAAATAGATTTAAAAAAAATAAATAAAAAATTACATGCCAGAAGAACAAGAGGTATTACATAGTCCAGTTATTAGGCTACACTAAAAAAAATTACATTAACTACCAGACAAAAAGTTGCATAGATTTCAGTGCTTTTTAAACATTCAATGTTTTAAATGCTTCTTTTGTTTGTTCCAAAGGGTTTATGTATAATTTGAAGTTATTTATAAAATGTTAGAAATTTGGTTAGCAAAGAGTGCATTTCTATGGTACCGTATTTTCTGTGTAAAATAAATAATTGCATATTGTTTTTTACCTTCCAAAATGTCTTTCTGAAAATGAACAAAAACATATAAAATACAGAAAACATGCACCCAGATTTTCTGTTAATAAATCCTTCCATATTAATCTTGAGTAAATACAATGATAAAACAAATGCAGAATTGTGCAAAATGAAAAGATAATTGTTTCTTTTTCAAGTCTGAAATTCACAGATGTATGAAATGTTCCGCTTAAATCTTTCCAAAACATGCTTGATGATATATAGTGATGATGCTGATAAAATATTATGCATTCTAAATGGAACCGACAGTCATCAATATTTGCATATTGCATTGCTATTGGTGTTCTTTCTCACATCTGTTTGCATACTAAACTGTGATTTGTCTTTGGTTTCTTGCATATATATGTAACTTTTTATTGCCATCTTTACAAGATATATTGACACTGTGATATTTCTTGTGTGCAGTTGACAGAAAACTAGACATGGCATCTTCAGTGCAGTATTTCTTTTACTGTATGCTGAATCAAAGCCTAAAAGTTGATCGTTTATAGGGTATTCTGCTTGAATATTTGCATCTTTCTCTGTATTGCAGTTTTTCTTTGGACAATGATGATCAGCAATATGTTTGCTCCCACATGGATTATCCCTGTCGCTTCATGGTCAGTGCTGCCAGGGCTCAGACTGTTATTCCTCACCGGGTATTTACCCCACCCTGCCACCTGCAGAAGGCAAATGACATGGTTTTACCCCTACTGCCTCTCTGTCTGACTGCGGCCCACTCTGTTCTTGGTGTCCATCCATTCTCACGTCTAGATGTGCTCATTGTTCCTTCAGGGTTCTCCAGTCTGGGCATGGCCAGGTAAATGCCGCATTTCTCTTAAATATGAATCTGAAGTAAAAATATTTGTTTAATCTGTAGCATGCAGCATTCGTAAGGGAATGTCATGTTTTTTTTTCTGTGCAATAACAATAAATAGGTACTGGAACTTTCTAAACAACAAAAGACAAAATGCAGAAGAAAATCATAACATAAAGGTGGTCCATAAAATTCATACACTTTATTCCAAGTTTTTGAAGCTTTTTGGCAAAGAATTGCATTCCTTTCATCATTATTTAAAGGTCCCATGACATGCTGCTTTTTGGATGCTTTTATATAGGCCTAAGTGGTCCCTAGTACTGTATCTGAAGTCTCTTTCCCGAAATTCAGCCTTGGTGCAGAATTTCAGCCACTACGAGCCAGTCCCACAATGAGCTTTCCTTAGGACGTGCCATTTCTGTGTCTGTAGCTTTAAATGCTAATGAGGAGGAGAGAGGCGGGGCAACTGCCATGCTTCGCTCGTTTGCAAGCCATGATGTCTCTCGAGGAAAATAAAATATTGCGCTCGCCTCGCACGGTATTAGCTCATTTTCTCATGGGCGGGCCAAATTCTCTGGGCGGGCAAAGCAGAGAAAGGGGAGGTAACCTTTCCCCGTATGACGACATAAAGGGAAGATTCCAGATTGGGCCATCTGAGCTTTCATTTTCTCAAAGGCAAAGCAGGATACCCAGGGCTCGGTTTACACCTATCGCCATTTCTAGCCACTGGGGGACCATAGGCAGGCTAGGGGAACTCATATTAATGTTAAAAAACCTCATAAAGTGAAATTTTCATGCCATGGGACCTTTAAGATTATTGCAAACAACGATCAGGACATTTTTCTCAGATTCTCCTTTTGTTTTTCATGGAAAGTCATACAGATGTGCAACAAAATGAGGATGAAATTATAATTTTTGGATGAATTGTTTGTTTAAAACATGTTTTCACCACATATTTTTCTGTTATTTGTCAGTGAAAACTAAACTTGCATCTATATTGGTTTTCGCCAGTTTTTGCACACTCCCTCTCAGTTGCATGTTGCTTAATACTGCATAAGAACATGTTTTCATTTCTCATCAGCAGCAGTAAACTAAAACATTATTTAGTCTGCAAAGCAGAGGTTTCAGAAATCAAGTACTCTGAATATCAAGCCATCGCTTGGCAGCTGTTCCCACTAATTCCCTTTTGGCCTTTGGGCATTGCCCTCCAGGATGCCCCAGTTTTTATGAATTGACCGATTTAAATGCTCTTTTTGGCCAACCATGCTGTTTGTTTAGTAGTGTGGGCGGTTTGGGGTGTTGAGAACCTATTGGATCTGTTTAAATGGCAGCAGTGAAGCTCATTTTCCTTACACTGCTCAGGAAGGTCACTACTCAGGAAATGCTCAATGAAGTGTGTGTGTGCACTGTGTTTTGTTTGTGTTTACAGTATACCAAGCTTTGTGTTTTCTTCAAATCAGTGCTTGACTAGAATTTGATATGGAATTTCAGGCATTGTGCAAGTTCCAGTGAAGCAACCGCTTTGGATATAAGTAAACAGTAGTAAAAGAAAAGTAATTTGGCTAACTTACTCAGGGTGACCACAGGTCTTCCCGTATTTCCCACCATCTCCCTGTCCAGGAATAAGTATTCCACAGGATATGAGGTCATTACCCGGTGCCCCAGGCTGGTTCCAGCCATTCACTTAGAGAAAATGTCACATTCTAATTAGCACTGGGCATGCATCTTAACAGTGGTCACTCCTCTGTTTTTCTTTTCCTGAATTAGGTACTCCCTTTCTGCTTGAGCTAATGTGAAGCACAGGACTGCAGGATTTTTTTTCGATCTGGAGACTAGCCGGTTTTATTAGCCGCCCTGCGATAACTGCCAGTGGATGACAGAAATATGTCTGTGTGCAAGAGAAACGGATACTTATCTTCCCTCTCCTTTGCCCTGTATGGGTCACAGCAGGAGACAGACAGTTGCCCCTTCTCTATAGAATGGTACAGTCCTCCAGGCCTTTCTTGAAGCCCAAATCAGAGCAAAAAAAGAGTAATCAACAAAGTACATTTTGGCCAGGAGAGGGGCACTTTGAGATGCTGATCCCCCAGGAGTTGGAGAGGATGTGTGGATTATTCCCAGCAACAAAAGCCTTTCGCTCCTGGAACCACTTCAGAGACGGGAGCTGTTTAATCTGAAAATTGGGAAGTATGTGGGCCCAAATCCTTGGGGCCGAGCCAATATCTGCTTTTATATCATGCTTGTTAATTTGCAGCTGTGGCTTTAGACGTAGCAGCGGTGCTGCTGGTGGTTCTCTGGAGGGAAGGAAGTAAAGATTAAGAAGTCAAGAAAGGCCAGGCCTGATAGTGTGTGCTGTGCTTCCTCCCAAATACCCGAATGACTGCTGTTCCAGTGCAAAAAAACAGCAATTCCACTGGGACGTTATTCTTGGCTCGATTCCTCCGAATCTGATTTGTGAAATCCTTGAATCTGATGACAGGCTTTTTGAAGCTTGAGGAAATATTTCTGCGAGGAACATCATCACACTTCCATCCTGTGTAGCTGACCGATCACATAGGGTTGATTCTAGGCCTTGTCGGCTACGAGACGATGACGTAAACACGAGATGCTCGTATCTTCAGATCTTCAGAGTAAGGGCACAGCACTTTCCTCAACTTTGAAGGTGGTCACTTTCTGTCCCTTAACACCTCTTTTACGCCACAGCAGGACATAGTTGGAATACTTCATGTGCCAGATGTGCAAATATGGGCATCGGCTGCTTTTTGGCTAAACTGAGGGTTTCTAGATCTCAGAGAAAACCCATTTCATTGTGTTTTCCCACACTTTGTCAATGATGTAAGGTGTTCAGTGACAGTAGGTGGGTAATAGTTTTATCTACTTTTGATCTAGGATCTAAAACTGTATTGTTGCAGCTGCCAAAGTATGTATTAAGTCATCGCTGAATTGTTGCTGTATGGTAAGGCAAGCACACCACGAGAGATTCAAATGTGTCCACATGAATAACTTGTATAGAGAGATAGGTTAAAGGAATTCCTGCTCAGTATTATTCATCCAGACATTCTTATGAGTAATTTCCAACCCACTTAAGGTGCATTTTGTGTACTTTTACACTGTATAAATAGCTCATCTCGGTCAATTACTTAGCAATTACTCTGCTGTTGAGACTAGCAGTTGACCTTATATAGCCTGTTAGCTCTGACAGAACTATGAAGGGGTCTGGACCAGCACCCAAAGAGCCGGAATGATCTGAAGAGTGAGTTAGAAGAAATATGCAGAACATGCCTTAAAAATGTTAAAACTTTAAGTTGGATTCCAGAATCATTGCAACTTTACTTTAGCTCATTCGACAGGACATGTGGCTGATTACCACAAAAATTTTACGGTTTGTTCACCTAAAAATGAAAGTTCTTTCATTAATTACTCACCCTTATGTCGTTCCAAACCCGTAAAACCTTCTTTCATCTTCGGAACACAAATTGCAATATTTTTGATAAAATCCGAGAGCTTTTTGACCCTCCATAGACACCTCCGCATGCACCGTGGTACTCCAGTGAATGCGCGTCGAAAACTGATGGGGAAGAGAAGAAATTGTTGAATGAAGTGTTTTTTTTGTTTGTTTTCTTTGCGCACCAAAAGTATTCTCACAGCTTCATAATATTACGGTTGAACCACTGATGTCACATGGACTATTTTAACAATGTCCTTACCACCTTTTTGGGCCTTGAACGTGGTAGTTGCGTTGCTGTCTTTGCAGAGTCAGAAAAAAAAATATATATCAAAAATATCTTAATTTGTGTTCTGAAGATGAACGAAGGTCTTATGGGTTTAGAACGACATGAAGGTAAGTAATTAATGACAGAATTTTCATTTTTGAGTGAACTATCCCTTTAAATTAAAGCAAGGTTAAAATCTATAGCGACAATAATGTATAGTACTGAAATAATTTGTTTTGGCAATCAACATCATGCCACAAATGCTGTTCTTTCTTTCAGCTTAACTTTTATTAACTTTTAAACAGTGGTGTATAAAGTACCTGAAAGCCATACTCAAGTAAAAGTACAGATATCTTACCAGAAAATGACTTTGGTAGAAGTTGAAGTCACCGTTTAGAATATTACTTGAGTAAAAGTCTTAAAGTATGTGATATTTATGGTACTAAAGTATGAAAAGTATTTTTTAAATATTAAACGTACTTAAGTATTGAAAGTAAAAGTACAAGAAAATGCGAAATGGAAAAGGAGCAAATAAATATATCTAAAAAAAAAAATGTTCATAGCATACACAGCTTGAGTAGCAAGATTGTGTTCAGTTTGAACTCTTTCTTCCATTTTGTATCTTTGGGTAAGAATAAGAAGCACTTCATCCAGTACTTATAGTGTCTTTCATTCCAACGTAAGAAAACATTTCTGGAATCTGCATCTGCAATGGCATTTACAGTTTAATGTATCTCAGATGGGACATGGATGCATTTAACCTGCAGTTACAGATGCATAAATAATGTTTTGTTTTTAACATAAAACGTTGAATACTGAGATTTGAAATTATTTAAAACCTGAAAAAAATGGTCGAAATTTGACTTTAAAACCGCCAGTAGGTGACAGCAAGTGACTGTTAATGAGTGAGTCATTGAGATTCAACCGATTCATTCAAACGGCTGATTCATTCAGGAACAAAGCATTTGACTGTGTTAATTAGTGAATCACTGAATCCTTTATTCAACCGATTCGTTCAAAAAGCGGATTCATTCAGTAAGTAAACACGGTCCATTGCTCAGAGACGCAAAACAGCGCTGTGATCTTTGTTCGCAACTATTTTCGTTGGCAAAATTGAGCAAAAACAGGCATACAAATGTAAGTCACTTAATGCTAACGTTATTAAACTTGTATTAAATGATTATTACATTTGTTATCATGCTGATATCTGGAGAAAAAACGGCACTCTTTGTGTGATATTAAGTTAACTATATTAAATTATATAAGTATAAAAAAGCATACAGAAGCATTTTTGCCATCTACAATTTAGAATACCTTGAATTTTGAATTTTAATATAGACTAATCACATGCGTGCACTCTCTGTGTGATTTTGTGATATAATCGATAAAGTCAGATCGCACATCATTACAACAACACTTACCATAATATCGCAGTATATCGCACAGCACACACCAGTTTCACACAGAGTGGAAAATGAAATCATCCGCGGTTGTGTGCGCACTTGTTTGCACATGAGCAAATGTGTTTTTAGGAGTCACTTGCAGACGCCAGACCACTGATTCTTCTAACCTGCTTTCTTGCAGTCTGTGTTCTTCTGACTTTATTTTGTAGTAAGTAACGAATATGCTTCTGGGAAATGCATCGGAGTAAAAGTATACATTTTAATGAGGAAATGTAGTGGAGTAAAAGTGAAAGTTGGCAGAAATATAAAAACTCAAGTAAAGCACAGATACTCCCCAAAAAAATACTTAAGTACTGTAACGAAATATTATTACTTGGTTACATTACACCACTGCTTTTAAATCAGAATTGTCACAACTGTCTCTCTACTGTACAGTATATGAGTGAATTATCTGCTCCATCTGGATTTGAGCAGTTTTGGGGGCAGAAATGTATTTCAGGTAGACTTTTATTTGTTCGAGCTGAAGGAATGAGCAGGTGGTACATTTTGCCCAGAGAGCTTCAGCTTGGCGGAGACCATACTCTTCATCACCTGAACAGGTACTCAGCAATTGAACAGAAGGAATAAAGAAGAAATTTGGGTCTGTTTCCCTGAGGTGCTATGTTAGCTGTTCAAGAGCTGCTGAAGGTAGGGATATTCAAGGTTAATCAGAGGTTACTGCACTCACACGCTTTCCAGTACATTTATACGCAGAGTAGGACAAATTTGCTTTAAAGTGATTTTGCTATTCATTGCAGTTATGATTATGTAAACTCTTCAAAGATGAACAATATACAAATTTTCCCTCTCAGAAATATGCACCACCCACATACGGCAAATTTGGGATTCGAAATGTTTAAGGGCAAATTAATCATCCTTCTTACGTTCTGACTCACTAGAGTATGTTAGATTACAGCAGCACGGCAAATTATTGGATTTTGCAGTTCTGAATAACAGGCATTATGTGGACCGAGGGTAATGAAAAAGCAAAAACATTATTTAAATGTAGTCTCACATTTTAATATCAGTAAGTTTGCGGCTGCATGAAATGCTCTCATTATAATCAGGCTGCCTCTGCCTTTGGTTGTTGAAATTGGTTTGTGCCTATTCAAATATTATATGCTTTTCCTCCGCGAGGGAAGGACTGATTAGATGTTCTGATTGGGCCACAAATGAATGTCTCAAACAATGAAGTAGTGCCACTTTTCAACATTACTTCTGTTTGTAATTGGAGACTGGCTTAGGTTTTTAGGGTATTTTCGAGGTGTTTTAGTTTTGTTGTGGTGTGTGTTTACAGGTAATATCTGGATTGCATGAACTCCAAGCTCATTTCTTTGCTGACGTGCTCTTCCTGCAGTCTTAAAATGACCATATGGGGAAAGGAAAGTGGAGTCCCTTGGGTGCGGAGCATAATGTGGACGACGGATATGAATGAGCTTTTGGAATGTGCTGGACTAGCCAGGGAGCTCGGGAGGCTGAGATAACACCACTTAAATAGCCCTTTCTCTCGCTCTTTCTTCTCTCTCCCTCTCTCTCTCGCTTCACTTTCTTGTTTCACTCCTCTCTGATTGCTGAGTAACCTAAGAAGTGTGTGACAGAGAGCGTCTTTCAGACCAGGGGGACTTTGGCACGAAAGACAGCTGTTAATCAAATTGTCAAGGATGAGATGTTTTTCTCTGCCGAGAGTCCACAGAGAGGGTTTTCTGTCCCTCGTTTGGCTGTGTGTGCACAAAAGCCACCGTGAGTGAAGGAATTCAGAGCATGCCTGCACCTGGAGAACAGGGAAGCATGTTTAAAAGGCAGACATAGTTCTACGGTTTTTGTCTTTATTAGGCTGTTTTGACTTCATTAGGCGCTTTTTCAGTTTCCTGATCTCCCCGTCTGGATCTATGTGTGCTGCAAATTCCTTCATTTTTCTTTAAACGTAAATAAGCAGCATCCGATTTAGCAAGCAGGTTGTTATTAGTACTACATTTCTGCGTTGTTATCAGGGGCCCTTGCTTCCTTGCTTTATCGGTCTCAAACTTAACCCCTTTCTGGAAGTCCAGCCTGAGTCATACTCCTATTTACCCGCCACTTCTTCATTTGACAGGATGAAGAAAAAACTGTCTTCATCTCTGTCACTGTCTTCAAACTGTTCCAAAAACTGTCTTCCTTGGTGTGGTTTCAGACCAGACTCATATTCTCCACTGTAAATGCTGGGCCATATAGGAAAACAAATGGATATTGCTGTGTGAGACAGAACGTGCGTCTAAATTAATCAAATCTGTATGGCACAGAGAGAGTTTATTTGGCCCTGGGTCTGATTTAAGGCAGTAGGAGTGGCAGTAGAAGCTGGTAAACTAGAGCAAAGTGTGAGGTGGAGAGCCATTACCCAGCATCCCTGGAGGAGCATCTACCATACAAAAATCCAGAATGGATGAGCCCATTCAAAGACTGGGCAGATGTCCCTGCTATGTGTATACTGAATCACTCGATGACACCGTAATAGTGCCTGCCATTGCATTTAATCTGATTCTCCAAGCCAAGAAACCCGCCTTTCTTCCCTCAGACCTCCGACCAGACACAAATATAACAAATCTAAGAACAGAGAATCTTTAGAAGTCTGTAGCAGACTAGGACAGGGTGTTATTGCTAGATTTGAGCTAATCGTCCTTCCCGTGGAGTCAGGATAAAACCCAGAGAGAGATGCACAAAAGCATTCAGAAGCAAGAAATGTTGACATTGTGGATAACCAGCTAAAGTTATATAGACTTGATTGTATGTAGGCTGTTGGCACTCCACATATTTGAGCACACACTCAAAATATTATTTCATTATTTAATGTAACAATGAAATATTACATTAAATAATACAGATATGCTCTATGTAGGGATGTAACGATTCACTCAACTCCCAATGCAATATGATTCATGATATTCATTTCACGATACTGATTTCACAATATGATTTTCTCATTATTTTTTGAACAAAATTAGATTTAAGACAAACTATAAATGAAAAGGTGTCCTTTTATTTCTCAGACAAAATGCTGCATATTTCTTTGTGAAATTGAAATATGGCAAATTACAAAATTTAATTGAAATTTTAAAACAAATCCCAAATCAAAAAGTAATCTCTCTGAAATCCCAAACTAAGGCTTTGTCTGTGCTCTATTTAAAATTAGAGGCAACCACTGCATTTTAATCACAATTTAAACAAAGATGCTGCATATATGCAGCATGAGCAGTTTTTTTTATTTAAATAAGATTGTATAAATTTGAAGCAAAAACAGAATGGTCTGACTTTAGTTTTGTTAAATTATGCTACATAAAATATCTGAAAAAAAAAAACAATAACAGCAGCCAGGCTGAATGAAAATGCAAAATTCACTCTCTGACAGCAGGTGGCGCTTATGGAACAACGGCAGTACAGCGTTTCTTGGTTGCCGCTGTAAACAAAAGTGCTGTGCTTATAAATATTATGCATTATACAGAGGCAAGATTAAAAGAAAATACCATATAAACATTTATGAAGACAGTCCGTTCTCTGTAGAGATACATTCATATCGAGATTAATTTAACCGACTTACATCGTTACATATTATACATATTATTTTTTATCGATTTTCAACAGTGCATTGTTTCATCCCTAACTCTACAGTACTGTACAGTATGTACTTTATTTACCAATGTTTTTTTTGACCGTCATTTTTTACTTTAGTCTTTTTTTTTTAAATTTTATTCCTGAAAAGAAAGCTTTGAAATTGCACTTTGTGCTTCTTATAGCTGAGTGCCACAGATGCTAAAATGGAACAGTACAATGGAGCATGGTCGGTAAAGCTAAAGAGACTGAAAAATACTTCAGTCTGATGACATAAGCTGAAAAGCAAAGTTGTTTCGGTCTTGAAATAAGCTAATATATTTTTATCAACGCTTACAAAAACAAACATTTGTATTAAGAAAGCAAACAGGGTCAAGTTTGATTTCATGTTGTCTTTTCTGTGTCCTGCATTCCACACGTGCCAGAAAACTGCATTCTCGACCAGTGACTTCATTCATAATATAGCTTTGAACACTGGAAGGAAGCTCAGATAATGGGGCCTCACACACTGTAAGCTTTGCATAAACATCTGCTGCTGCTTCTCAGTCCGGATGGTCTTTCTGGCGCTGATGAGCGCCTCCAGCTCTGTTTACACACACTCCTCAGCAAGCCTCTGAAACGTTAATGTGGAGCAATCAAGTTAAAATGGTGCCATGAGGCACTCCGCGATAAACATCGTCAGCGATGCGAGCGGGGGTCTATTTTCCAGATTTCCCACTCGTATGGTTGGTAGAACGTCTACATATGGATTGCATTGTTGTGGTGATCTGTAGCAGGCTGTGCTTGCTTCACGGAGCGTATGCTACAAATCCTGATAGTCTCGCCACAGCAGCGGCCTCTTGTGTGGGTATTTATTCTCAGGATTTCATGTTTGACACATGTGATCTGCCCTAAAAAGGACTGGCGTGCAAAAGGAGCCCCACAGGGCCTACAGAGAGAATTACACCTCATTTTGCAGCCCCACTAGCTAATCTACAGTCTAGACAGGAATACCACCCATTAAAGCCTGAAAGCCAGGAAGAAAAGGGACTGTGGTAGATCAGTTTTGTTCTGCGAGGTTCTTCCAGGTTTTTCCGTCTATAATAAGCTCATGCAATCAGACTGAGGAGAGTGGGAAATTAAATAAGAGACAAATAGAATGAATGAGCGCAGCCAGCACATTAGTAGAGCCACTTTGAGGAGACGGGAGGTGATGATAAATATGGCTCTGAATGTCTGAAACTGCACTAGCTCATAGACTTCTCATTGGGGGTTGGTCGTTGCCTAGTGGTTAATGATCTGGGTTCAGGGGTATAACTACCCATTTGTTGGAGGTTGGTGCCCTTTAGTGTTTTGTTTATTTCACTGTATGATGTAGTTTAGAAGAGTTCTTACCTTTTTGGCTTTTTAGAGTCTAATATGCATTGATGACAGTTTCATGTCAGTAAGTATATGTGGTTACACTTTACTTGAAGGGGTGTGCATAAGACTGACATGACACCTTCATAATCATGACATGACACATGTCATGAATATGAAGGTATTTTATGCATGTTTATGACAACTGTCATTAAGTGTCATTCACTCAGTTATGTAATTTTTAATGCAAAGATGACATTGTTTGAGATGTCTTTGTTATGGGCTATGGTTAGGGGTAAGGGTAGGGGTAGGGTTAGGTCAAATAATTTCATATTTGCATTAAAAATGACATAACTGAGCGAATGAAACTTAATGACAGTTGTCATAAACATGCATAAAACCTCCTTCATATTCATGACATGTGTCATGTCATGATTATGAAGGTGTCATGTCAGTCTTATGCACACCCCTTCAAGTAAAGTGTTACCGTATATGTTTACATGCACAGTTGTAATCGAGTTGCAGTGGGTTTGCTGTCTTAATGAATAGTTCACCCAAAAATGAAAATGTTGTCATCATTTACTCACCCTCATGTAGTTCCAAACCTGTAGGCCTACATGTTTTTTTTTTCTTATGCTGAACACAAAAGAAGATATTTTGAAGAACCAAACAGTTGCTGGTCTCCATTGACTTTCTTAGTAGGGAAAGAAATACTATGGAAGTCAATGGTGACCATCAACTGTTCGACTACTGGCATTCTTTAAAATATTTTCTTTTATGTTCAACATAAGAAAGAAACTCATATAGGTTTGGAACAACATGAGGGTGAGTAAAGGATGACAGAATTTTCATTTTTGGGTGAACTATCCCTTTATGTATACATGACACACTGCATTGAAGCATTAAACTCATATTCAGCTCATAAGCCAATTATTTTGATTTGATCAATGTGTATTCATACTGTAGAGGACGATGATGAGCATCATTGCGTTATCTAGGTCATTTAGTCTCACTTTAATCTGAAATTATGCCAGTCTGGTTTTTGCAAAGCATTTACATTACATTTAAAAAAGGCAAACTATTGTTTTAGCCTGACTAAAATTGAACTTTTTAAAGTGCATAGAAGCCCGCTTATTGACTCAGCGGTTGCTTTCAAGTTTGTTTAGAAGTCTGTTCAAGCAAACTTGAGTTTCATACAAAAAAAGGCTTAAATATCATATGCCTAGTTGTATAATACCGTAGCATGACTAGGTTCATGAGTGTGCAATATTTACTGTTAAAAACTAATGAGTCAAGGTTGAAATGATGTTCCAGTCATCACCACTTCTGCTGAAGGTCTTCCTCCAGTTCACAACTGGAAGGATGTGGGACAGTTATGAGATCTTGCTTCAGCAGTACTGTAAAAAAGTACTGTGGCCTGTTGCATGAAGCTAGCTGAACAAACTCAGAGTTTCAGAGTAGGTTTAGAGTTGACAAAACCAAACAGATCAAGCCTGGTTTAGATCAGGTTCATCGGGCTCACAATGATCAGTATAACCGTTCTCTGTCAACTCGGGGTTGATTCAGAGTTTGTGATTAACTCTGGCATGCTCCTGAAAGTGTGTCATGTGCAGCAAACAGCCAATCACGTGAAACATGGAGAGCGTCAGTTTGATTCACTTCTCGTGAGAGTGTGCGCAATTCACTTGCTGAAGATTAAGAGATGTCGTTATTAAAAATATAATACATTTATATACATTTACAAGGCAGGAGTTTGAGAAGGCAGCAGAAAGAAAATATATGACTATGCAAATGAATCAACTGAATTTATTCATTTATATAGTTTCACAAAGAGCTCAAAAGAAAATACATAAGTTTAGTAATTTTAAAAGCTTTATTGATTAAATCTTATTTGTAGGTATATATTTAAATTAATTTAAATGCAAATTTAATTGCCATTTGATATAATAATTATATGAATATATTATATAAACTCAGAGTTTGCTTAAACTGAACACAAACTTACCTGGGTAAAAACTGAAACCAGCTTTGTGCAACAGGTCTCTGTATAGACAAACAACAGTACAGCTGTTGAAGCACATGCAGTCGTTTGTTACATCATCTCATTTGCGTGTATGACCACGTTTGGCCTTCTGGTTTTGTCCTCAATAAGGTCAATGGAAAGATTAGACTCATTTTAGATAAAATGAATTCCCCTTGGACTAAATAAGATTTATACATAGCCTGAAAGCTGAATAAATAATCTTTCTGTTGATGTATGGATTGTTAGGATAGGACAGTATTTGGTCGAGATACAACTATTTAAAAATCTGGAATCTGAGGGTGCAAAAAATCTAAATATTGAGAAAATCACCTTTAAAGTTGTCCAAATGAAGTTCTTGGCAATGCATATTACTAATCAAAAATGAAGTTTTGATATATTTACAGTAGGAAATTTACAAAATATCTTCATGGAACGTGATCTTTACTTAATATCCTAATGATTTTTGGCATAAAAGAAAAATGGATCATTTTGACCCATACAATGTATTGTTGGCTATTGCTACAAATATACCCATGCTACTTATGACTGGCTTTGTGGTCCAGGATCATATATATCATGAATTATGTTATGTTATGTTTTTTGTTAGATATAGTCTTTAAATAAAGTATCTTAAGCAAAGCCGAGTACTTACTTTATTCTGTGGAACACAAAAGAAGGTTTTGTTTTTGTGCAATGAATATTAATGGGGTCCAATATTGCTTTGTATTCCACAGAAGGAAAAAGTCATACTGAATCGACATAATTATCTCTCTAAGCAGTTTTGCTTCTCAAGCATAAAATCTTGTTATATTGTATATTGAGGTATTTTTACTGGAAAAAGAAAATGCTATTAGACAGGGTACAAATAAACAATGAGGTTCAATGTAGATGGGAAACGATTTGTTCCCACCAAGTTTTCCTCCTCCTTGAATCTGACATTCCACATTGAGAGGAGTATGACGATGATTTTGAAATCTGAACCATTACATTCCACTTTCAGTGTTTCCTCTGGTAATTACAGGGCAGGTGGTGATATCCTGTTCTTGGATGAAAGGACGTGATTCCTCTGTCTTTCAGTAAAGATATCTTCCAGGAATTGTTGCAGTGGTTTATTGATATACAGTACTTGTGCTTGCTTGTGTGCGCCGTAAAGGAGAACCTGTGTAGTTCAGTTTTGGATTAACTTTAATTCACTTCCCACAATCTATCTACAATATGTATTTATCCATTTATCTGTCTGTCTGTCCATCTGGCAAATTTAGGCAGATCCAGTGATTAGTTCATCATTAGTTGTGTCAACCTGATACCTTGTCAACATGATTTTGGACTCATAAAAAAAAATCCTCTTACTCTTGGAAGTTGTGTCATGTTAGCCAGTCAGTTTAGAGCTTGCTATAGTGGGAAACTACTTTCAGTTTTGTGAGAAATATGCATCAGATGGTTAGTAAACAGACTCTGGTGCTCCACGTGTGAAAGAGAGGCTCTGTAGCTGCTGAAGAAATCCCTTTTTCTGGCATTTGGACAGTGTCCACTTTTAAAGAATAAGATTCTGTTGTTTAACACTTATCCTTAACAGCGCTGGGCATTTTCTGTCATCTATATCCAGAGACTGTGCTTTTTCTAAGTCCCTTAGCTCTATTTTAGAGAAAACTCTTAAGGCACACAGAGTCCCGCTAAAATAACATATCAATGACTTTAGGGAGCAATAACAGTGTGAATGAAAGGCATGCCTGCCACCTTCAACTCAAGAGTCAAGGCCAACCTTTTTTTTATTGATTTCCTGCTGGTTGCTGTGGTCATTGTGTAAAGAAAGCAACAGTGAGGATGAAAACAAAAACTCTTTCCAGACCCAGGCAAGGTGAACATCTGGCTCAAAAGGTAAAAAGACATTCATAAAACTCTCAGATTATTTTATCAGGTTCATTTTGCGAGGGGAAAAAAGTGCTTGCGGCTATCTATTGCGGTATGCGTCACATTTGAAAAGCATTATGTGGCTGAGCTGAAGCCTTAGGACACAAAAGAAACGGGTTTGTTTTTCCTGACTCGTAGGAACTTTGTTTGAAACATGGTCTTGATAACAGCCCATTTGCTGTACGAAACACACAAAGCTATCTGGTTGAAAAGGTCACTCAAGGTAATTTCGGGTGAGGAGGCAAACAATACCATATTTCATCTGGTTTTATGTGCAGTCTGAATCCTGAGGTCATGTTTTTTTTCTTAAACAGTTGAAAGAAAGAGCCTTATCTTCCAGTGGACATTTTTTCCAGCTTACAGTGTTGTCGTTCAGCACATTTCGTAGTGGAACTTGTCACAGTAACATCTGACGACAGTTTTACGTCTTGTAATTTGCTGCTATTAGCAAACGCACCCGGATTGTTTGGTGAAGGGTGCGGCACGGGTGGCTACTCTGAAATCCACTGGCAGCAAACAGGCCTCATTTTGGCTGAGGGCTCCACCTCCTTAACGACAGTCTGTCTACAGGAGAGAAAATCCCACACTTTGATGTTCTTTCAGGGTGGCTGAGTTTTATAACATGTTATATAACTAGATCAGAGTTGAAGTCAGAGCTCCAAGTTCTCAGCACCCGCAGTAATGTTATAACCAGTGATTTGTTAGTAGACCAAATACAGCCATGATGTTCAATCCTAGTCTATTTTTCAAGTTTCTTCTTTACATAAGAAAATAAACTGTGATTTCTCATGTTTTTTAGTCCACATATCGTGTTCCTGTCTCAAAGCGTGCTAACGGGTGAGAGGAATCTCTGTGGGGCAAGATTGTGCCACGAAATTGCTCATTCTTGGTTTGGGCTGGCCATCGGAGCACGGGACTGGACGGAAGAATGGATCAGCGAGGGTTTTGCCACTTATTTAGAGGATGTATTCTGGAGCCATGTTCAGAAGGTATTGCGATAAAGTTGAATCGTTGACTGCTTATGTGCATCCAATCTAAGATTGGGTCATTTCCCATCCATTGTTTTCTTCCTGTCACCTCTCAAACAGCAAAAAGCATCTTAAAGGGATAGTTCACCCAAAAATGAAAATTCTGTCATTAATTACTCACCCTCATGTCGTTCCAAACCTATAAGACCTTCGTTCATCTTCGGAACACAAATTAAGATATTTTTGATGCATTCCGAGAGCTCTCTGACCCTCCCATAGACAGCAAGGATCCTAACACGATCAAGGCTCAGAAACGTAGTAAAGACATCGTTAAAATAATCCATGTGACATCAGTGCTTCAACCATAATCATACAAAGCTACGAGAATACTTTTTGTGCGCAAAGAAGACAAAAATAACGACTTTATTCAACAATTCGTCTCCTCCGCGTCACCCTATTGTGCCATTTTGGAGAGTATCACATACATAAACAACATCTGATCTGAACGTAAAAAACATCCGCATACATACGTTGCATACGTTGTTTACGTATGTGATACTCTCCAAAATGGCGCTATAGGG
>NW_015555777.1:113245-115037 GCF_001515605.1 Sinocyclocheilus anshuiensis | reverse complement strand
GACATCAGTGGTTCAACTGTAAAGTTACGAAGCTACGAGAATACTTTTTGTGCGCAAAGAAGACAAAAATAACGACTTTATTCAACAATTCGTCTCCTCCGCGTCACCCTATTGTGCCATTTTGGAGAGTATCACATACATAAACAACATCTGATCTGAACGTAAAAAACATCCCTGAAGTGTGTAATTTTATTGATGTTTTCAATGACTTTCTCTTATCCCAGTTTAATATGCAGAGGTTGCTATCAGCAGGTCATTCATAGATTGATTTGAGTGTAAACACTGCACTCTGTGGCTCTATCAAAACATTGCTCATTTGTTGGAGCATCCTTAACAGCCCGACAAAAGCAACACTGGCTTAACCAAAAGCATGATTCTGGGGTGGGACAATCTGTTTGTCTGACCATTGGCAGATGGGGGTGTGCTTGGGGAAACTTGTTCCATTAAAACAATCGTTAGTTCATCTGATGACGCTAATGGTGCAGAAATTCCACACTTCACCTTAAAAGTTAAACTTTCTCCACACCATGTTGCCTTCCTTTGTGTTTAAATTAATTTCATTCACAGTTGCTTGATTTTGCTTGTTCTCTTTTTCTCTGTCTTTCTCAGTTGGGTTGTAGAGAGGCTGAAGAGCAGAGATGGTTAAAAGCTCTGCTGCGCTGGAGGAGACTGAGTGACGAGTTACAGAACTCTGAAGAAGAGCTGCAGGTCCTACGGTATGATTGACCATGTCTCTCACTCACTCTGTCTCGCTTTTTGGTTTCCTCCTCCTCTAACTGCCAATTTCTCAGTCTTTATACCCTCATTATTCCATCATCTGCACACATAACAGTTCACAAAATAACCTAAAGTTCCCTCTTAAGAGCAGTTTTGGACCTAACACATGTTTTAGCTATGAAGTAGTATTACAAATACAATCAGTGTTAATTTCGTCAATTTTTTCACTGACGACAACGAGACGATAACGAACTAAAACTCTTTTTGAATGACAAAAACTATGCCGTAAATCTATTGACATTTTCGTCAACGAATAAAAACGAGACGAAAATGTTAGGGAGGGACGATTTGGGAAGAGATTCATTCAGAACGAATCTGCTGCATGGTTCGGAGTTTAGATGCGTACATATGAACCGGCGGGACATAAGCTAACATACACTTGCTGCACGTTGCATAAAACTTTCAAAAATGTCAATATGTGGGAGTAAGAGAAGAGCAGGACATATGGATAAATCTGACGACGCAAGAGAGAACTCAATTCGGTCCGGTTTTCTGAGTGCAGACATTGAAGCATACACACAGAAAGCGCGTCTCACAGCTCGCGAGTACTCTTTCGCTTCACATGAATGGAGAATTACACACAAAATTATGTCGAATTATCCGTTTTGACGAGCGTTCACGTAAACACAGTTGATTACGTCTTAAAGGGTTAGTTCACCCAAAAATAAAAATTCTGTAATTAATTACTCACCCTCATGTCGTTTCAAACCCGTAAGACCTTCGTTCATCTTCTGAACACAAATTAAGATATTTTTGATGGAATCTGAGAGCTGTCTGACCCTGCATAGACAGCAACGCAACTGAAATGTTCCCAAGTCCAGAAACGTAGCAAGGAGATCTGTAAAATAATCCATGTGACATCAGGGGTTCAACCGTAATTTTACGAAGCTACCAGAATACTTTTTGTGCTCGAAAAAAAAAAAGACTTTATTCAACAATTCGTGTTCTCTGCATCACCCTGTAGCGCCATTTTGGAGAGTATCAGCTGGATGTAAACAGCGTATGCTGTTCTGTG
>NW_015555777.1:102861-111088 GCF_001515605.1 Sinocyclocheilus anshuiensis | reverse complement strand
AGCAGCCTAATTTAGTTGCTATTGTCCGAGTCATTGATGTTAATCAAGCAACAAAAGAGAGACAGAAAATCACACTGCTCTTGACTGAAAAACTTTAGTAGCCCTAAAGATTAATCTAAATTTATATATAGAAATAAATATGTCTGCTTGAAAGAATGAAGAATATGGTAAACAAGTTGCTATAAAGAATGCATAATTAAGCCTATGTAACCATTGGTATTTCATTAAAAAGAAGACCATGTTCTTGTTTTTTATGAGAAGTGGTTTTATTTAATTTTAACATAAAGGCATGTTGTGTCACCGCAGTTAAATCGGTGTCTATCATGATAAAACCTTAATATCAAACCTATATAATGAGTTTGGAAATTTTAGAGAAATGCTTAATAAATGCATTGTAACTTAAACCCATTCGATTTTAGCTGACTAAATTTACTGTAGATTTAGTTGACTAAAACTAGACTAAAACTAAAAACAATTCAGATTACTAAAACTAAATGGCATTTTAGACAAAAGACTATAACTAAAACTAATTCAAAATTTGCTGTCAAAATGAACACTGTTTACAATTTAAGTTAGTATCTGCAATCTGATTACAACAGAATTCGTTTACTGATATAATTTCAGTCATGCATCTTTTGTTACTTCGTTCACTGATTTGTATTTCTTATATGTACTACAATTCAAACGTTTGGGGTATTCTTCAAGGAAGCCTTAAATTGATCAAAAAGGATTTTAAAGACATTTAAAACGTTACAAAATATTTCCGCTTGAAATAAATGCTGTTCTTTTGAACTTTCTATTTATCAAAGAATCCTAAAAAATCCTAATGGTTTCCACAGAAATATTAAGCAGCACAGCTGTTATAAACTTTGAATTGAAGACTGAAGTAATGGCTGCAGAAAATGTAGGATAATCACAGGAATAAATTATTCCTTTTAAAATGCATTCATTTTTAAAATATATTCAAAATAGATGTAAATACAGTAAAAAACAGCAATATTTGTAAGGAAGGAGAAAGCACTTTCGATACCTTTTGTTGATGTCAAATGTCATGCAATAATAAGGCTAATATTTGTCCAAACCAAACGTGATAAAACGTTTGTCCAGCTAAATCACACTTTTTTTCCTATTCAGTCTGTCATGTTAATAATTTGCGTGTTTTTGAACAAATTCATGGTGATATTAATACATTTCAATTTTTGATTTAAATCCAATGTAAAATCTGGGTCCTAAAAAACAGTGACTTTTAGGACTTTTAGAGTGTTCTGTTGGAAACAGTATATTGAAAAACCGTATATGCAATCAAATTTTCAGTCACTCTCAGGATAGATTTAAGCAAGAGCTTGAAATAGTTGTGACATTTCAGTCTGCACAGAATAATTTGGAGCATGTTAATGCATAAGTATTATTTGATATAAGATGTAATGTAATGTTCTCATATGAAGAGCGCAGAATCACACAAGGTTATGTAGGTTTGAGGTAGGAGTAGATTAACCCGGCTTAACTTTTAAGCAATCAAATTTCCAGACACTCTCAAGATAGATTTAAGCAAGTGCTTGAAATAGTTGTGACATTTCACTCTGCACAGAATAATTTCGTGCATGTTAATGCAAGAGTATTATTTGATATGAGATGTAATGGAAAGTTCTCATATGAAGAGCACAGAATCACACAAGGTTATGTAGGTTTGAGGTAGGAGTAGATTAACCCGGCTTAACTTTTAACAGTGAGAAAATGTGTGTGTGTGATAGAATGATAGAGCTTGTCAGGAATTCAGCAGGTTTTGAAGATCCACCTGACAGCATGTGTCTGGCCCTTCCTCCGCTTTGAGGGGCCCACACCCACTATAATCTCAGGGATAAAATGTTCAGACAGTCTGGAAAAATGCCTGTCTTGTGAATAAAATATAGAAATGTCATGTAAACTATTCAGCAAGTAATACTATATGACAAGGAATACTTGTAATTCAAATCTAGAGCATTTTCAAAGATTGAATTGTTGCAACACCAAGGTCATCCTTGCTTTAAGTATGTTTTTGGTCTAAATGTCTGTTTTTACAAAAATGTTCGGCAAAAAATTTGGTCCAATTTTCAAATACAATTTGTCAGCATGTAACAGCATCGGCTCTGGGCATGTGACCAAAAGCACAAATCTTATTCATTGCAAATGAATGCTTGCTTCGGTATGAACAAAGTAACAGCTGTTTATTCAAATTAGTGTTTATCGCAGCAAATTTTTGCACCAAACATCCTTCTGTCTTAGTGTGAACAGGCCTTCTTGCATAGATTACCAAGAAACTAATGTTAAAAGTGAAAGTTTTATATTTATAGACTAAAAACGAAATATATTTATAGACTAAAGACATTTTTAACCATTTTTTTTATCACTAGACTTTTTTTAATTTTTTTTTTACCAAGGTTGTAGTTGTGCTGACACAAGACATTCATTCAACTGTGTCACTCAGACATCAACCAAAAGAGTGAACATAGGGGAGACGTTAGTCACTTTTATTGATTTTGACACTTGAGAATATCCGTTTATTTTTTCATTCATCTATGCATCCTTCTGGAAAGGAAGGCTGCCTATTGTGTTCGATGAATACCTGTCATCCTTTTCACTGGGGTGCAAAAGCCTGTGTGACCAGGAGGAATAATGCATGCCTTTTAAAGGAGCTCACCCTTATCACTCTCTCCCATACAGTGAGCGAGAGAGAGAGCGGGAGGAAGGGAGGAAGACGTTGCTCTTTATTTTTGGAGGGGAACCGAATGTAAGCATCAATAATGTACAAGCACAAGTGAGTGTCCCAAATACAGAAAGAAGGTAGCTGAAGGCTTTTTGACTCCAATAGACCTGTAACTGTATCCGGAGGAGGATCAATAAAGGAGGAACAATAAAATTGGTTAATTATAATTAATGTAATAAACTGTATGAATTTAATTATTTGTGTTGGACAATAACATTGGTGAAAAAAGTCTGTACACTTTATAGGATGATGACCTGAGCCATACTGTGTGTATATGAATATAGAGACTTGTAAGGTGCAACCAGAACACTCAGAACACCTAAAGCAAAAGTAAAGATTTAGTTGTGGAACCATTTTTCTCATCTCCATAGACTAGATCTCCATATATGGGAAGGCATCTGTCCCTTTTCCCAGATCTTGCTTTATTTCGCTGTGGAATTCGACAGCGTAGACCTGCACTGGGGGCACATGCTCACAGAGATGAGGCATTAGAGTGTGATCAATCATACTGCTCTTTATCACCATCAAATCTGTGACACAAAGAAACAAACAAGCAGGTTATATATGGCTAGAAAAACACTGCACACATATAGCTACAAGTCCATTTGTCTGCAAGAAAAAAGTAAAACAAAATGGCTGTTGTCTGTGTTAGCGGCGCCTGAGTATCGACCAAATCTTTACAAGAGCCTTTTATTGGCAAGACCAGTTAATCTCCCAAAGAAGATCAATAGTTTTTAACCGAGGTCGTCATCACACGCAGAGATGGCCAGCACTCAAAGCTCTGTTTGTCTCTCGCAATCTACAGTACCTTTGGCCATAATGTGCAGCGGCAATTCTGCTTTGACTTGGTTTGGAACTATTTTCATTTAATTGATTTTTCATTGCAAAAATGTACACAAAGTAACTGGCAACATTATATCTGAAATTTAAATTACTCAATGTTATTCTTGAACTGTTATGTAAAAACAAATAAGGTAGTGGTAAAAAATGCACCTTGTGTCTCATGACTTAACATATCATACACTAATCTCAATGTGCTTTTACTGTATGCACCGAAGAGCCATAAAAAAGGAGCATTACTGTAATCTATTGTGCTGTGCACAGAGAAGCTATCAGGGACATAATGGTTTCATGAATGCAATTGTTTATATATTTAGTAAACTATTAGGAGGTCTTTATGTATGCTGATGTAAGTATATTCCTATGCAGAGCGCTGTAGATGCAGTACTTTGCCTTACAATACCACAGTCTGATTTATGTGGTGTTTGTGTGTTTGCATATGTTTGTGTATTTGCACACAGGCCTAATAAAGAGAACACAGGGGAAGTGAGTGAGTCTGGTGCATCAGTAGTGAAACATGCCCTCAACCCAGAAAAACCCTTCATGCAGGTGCACTATCTGAAGGTAGGTCTGAATACTCAAAGCGCAGAGTCCTCTGGGACATCTGCAAGATTCGGGTTGTGTAGATTTGCTCTTTTCTCTCAGGGCTACTTCCTCTTGAAGTTTCTGGCTGATGAGGTTGGCGAAGAGAAGTTCCTGGACTTCTTCAAAGTGTTTGTGGGAAAATGGACATCTGCAAGATTCGGGTTGTGTAGATTTGCTCTTTTCTCTCAGGGCTACTTCCTCTTGAAGTTTCTGGCTGATCAGGTTGGCGAAGAGAAGTTCTTGGACTTCTTCAAAGTGTTTGTGGGAAAATTCCATGGGCAGCTCATTCTGTCTCAGGTGAGCTTGTCCTGCACGAGAGCTCTCTGTTCATTTAGCCAGAATGCAAATGTTGCTTTTGGATGACATCTGCGTATTTTGGCCAGTGTTTCAATCTCACCGTCATTCCATCAGCTTGTGTCAGTGAAAGAATGCACCAGTTCCCCTAAAGGTGTGATACTTAACTCGATTTGAGACAGAGATTTTTGACACATAGTTGCATTCAGCGTCCAATATTAACACTCATCTAGCACCAAATGAGAGTTAAAATTGCTTTTGGTATATATAGAAAACAGTTAATAGCTTTTTAGTGGTAACTTCATTAGGAATTGCAAAATAATACATGGAATAAATCAGACCACTCCATGTGGCAACACTTATGTGGAATATTCCTCACGTTAGGTGACCAAAATATCACAAATCATGTTTATATATCATCATCTTCAGATATAAGTGCCATTTTATAGAGAGACAATGAGCTAACTAATCTAATAATCAAAACAGTGTATATTTTAATAAAAATAATTAAAAACAACTTTTTTTGTGGCAGTACATTTTCTTAATTTGCTTGCCGTAGAGTGCATCAGTGGCTGTCCCTGGTTCCTGAAGTATTTTTCCCATTCATTTTTTGCTAAGAATTTTAAAAACCAACCGAACCAAACTAATTACCTACAAGTGAACCTACATACTCTTATTTGAAGCAAAATAGTATTTCAAAATCTGATGAAAGACAAAGGTACAAGACTGGGTACTTCACAGCTTTGAAGTGAAAGATCTACAATCCCGTGAAGTACTGCAAATGACATAATCAAAATAAAATGATGAATGAATATAGAACTATTGATATAAAGATGAAGAATATACAAAGTAGTTTGAAAGTGCAGAGCAACTGAAGGTATCACAGTATATCTGTCATTAAAGGGTTATAAGTTATTGTTAATAATCAATTCCCTTATGACTTATGGGGAAAATGAATGGAATTTTTCCTTCCCAAACCCGACAGTTGCAATCTAAAGTCAGGTATGGCCAAAAGTTCATTGTGGAACTTCTTTGAGACTAATGTAGAAATACAGTATGACATTAATATTTCAGTATTTTTAAACACTGTGGGCTCTATTTGAAGCTTTGATTTTCACACACTGCTTTCCATTTAAACAGTATTCTGTCTCTTGTAGGATTTCCTGCAGATGCTCTTGGACACATTTCCAGGAATGAGCAGGTATGATGGAATGGTATTAACACTTGCTGTCCAAAACACATGCTCTTTAGTAGCTCACTGAACTCCTCAGCTGCTCTGCGATTATTATTAGTGTGGGGACTGTAGAGTTGGAGGTATTTAGCTAAACCAAACCCTGCAGGAATCTTTCTTCTCCAGCTCTACCTCAAAAAGTTTTTCCACTGGTTCTTTTGCCCAAACTCACCCATCATTTGATCAAATATTTATTTTCCTTTTTCACGGTCTCATCATTTACGCGTTGACATAATGTTGTCATTAAAACTGCCCAAAGATGTATTATATAGAAGAAATATGAAGAGGCTTCTTTGCCCTCGATAATATTTTTGTGTTTTATGGCCAGTGGGAAGTCTAGAGTAGGTCTGATGTGGGTCTTTTTCATGGTGAATGATAAAAATGCAGTATCCAAACTTCTGTCGGTTTCTATAGCTGCTTTTCAGCATGATTTTAAACTGAGCATATTAACTGCAATGCCAGCAGAAAACACAAAATGCACCCCTCGGTAAGTTTATATTAATATTAATCAATAAAGTTATAGTTAGTATAGTCAATAATAGTGGGGAAAAAACACTCACCGCTCTTGATCAATTCTGTTTGCTTTAAGCTGGATTTAACAATTTATAAATAAGTGGAGTAAGTACCATTTTTTATTTAATTAGTTATTATTTATATGAATATTAACTATTATTTTTGCAATTTAACTTAAATTTTAAATTAAATTTGATATTAATATTTAAGTTTAATAAGGGCTTTGCCTAGCATTTTAGGTTTTATTGTTGTATCGACTGTTGTGAAATTTCAATATTCAGAAATTTAGTATCATGGCAAACTGTAAAACAATCAGCTCTCTTCATTCATTCTTTCTCTCCACTACCTACAATGTTCACTTTTTTCCTTTTTTATCTCTGCTCTCCTGTTTCATCCGTCGCTCTTTTGGTTTCATGCAGTCTCCATTTGCTCATTAAGGCCTAGCCACTGGCTGATGATTGATTGAATTACATTAAACTGAAAGGTAAGGGCGTTCAATATTTGTGTCTGCTTCTCAGAAGTGTAAACATTAATGGCGGCACAACGCTGGAACAGCAGATTGATGTGGTGAAACAATCACAGATGGGCCTCCTTGTGTCAGATCAAAGACTAATCAATGCTTCCATAGCAAACTGTTCCTCCTACACCACCTCCCAGTTAAGGAAGTCCATGGCAGCTTCTGTTAATGTGTACCTGATTTACCCTGATATCTGTGCTTTACCTTGTTCCTTTTTTTCTTTGGAAATTAGCAAAGATTTCTTTTTCTGGACTAAAAAACGGACAGTGAAATCCCATAACCTTGCATTAAAAAGTAACCTGAGCCATGTACTTTACAGACCAGAATATAGTATAAGCTTGGGGGTGGGCTCAGGCCAGCATGCTGCATGCTGGAAACCACCCACAACACCTTAATGGAGGAGAAGTTTGCATGAGCAGTGTATATATAATACTAGTTCAGAATTTCGTTCAAAAATTACCAAGATTTGACTATAGTTACAATAAATTTGGTGGAAAAAAATACTCAGAGATGGCTAGTAAATGTAACAAATAATTACATTTATATTTACATTTAGTCATTTAGCAGACGCTTTTATCCAAAGCGACTAACAAATGAGGACAATGGAAGCAATCAAATTCAACAAAAGAGCAATGATATGCAAGTGCTATAACAAGTCTCAGTTAGCTTAACGCAGTACATGTCGCAAGCTTTTTTTTTTTAATTACAGTATATAATAAATAAAAAGAAAACAAATAGAATAGGAAAAGAATAGAGCAAGCTAGTGTTAGAGGCCTTTTTTGCTTTTGTTAATTGTATAATAAATAAAAAGAAAACAAATAGATAGAATACAAAAAATTAGAAAAGCTAGTGATAGTTTTTTTTAAAGAAAACAAGCAGTTAGTAAATGAATAGAGTGCAAGTATATAAGGGACCAGTTTTTTTTTAAGAATATAATTAGAATAGAGAGTGCTAGAGTTAGAGGGTCAAATAAAGATGGAAGAGATGTGTTTTTAGCCGATTCTTGAAGATGGCTAAGGACTCAGCTGCTTGGACTGAGTTGGGTAGGTCATTCCACCAAGAGGGAACATTTAATTTAAAAGTCCATGAAAGTGATTTTGTGGCTCTTTGAGACAGCACAATAAAGTGATGTTCACTTGCAGAACGCACGCTTCTAGAGGGCACATAAGTCTAAAGTAATGAATTTAGGTAAAGGGGTGCAGACCCAGTGGTGGTTTTGTAGGCAAACATTAATGCCTTGAATTTTATGCGAGCAGCTATTGGTAGCCAGTGCAAATTAATAGACAGAGGTGTGACGTGCATTCTTTTCGGCTCAATAAAAATTTATCTTGCTTCCGTGTTCTGGATTAATTGTAAAGGTTTGATAAAACTGGCTGGAAGACCTGCCAAGAGAGCATTGCAATAGTCCAGCCTGGACAGAACAAGAGCTTGAACAAGGAGTTGTGAAGTATGTTCCGAAAGAAAGGGCCTGATCTTCTTGATGTTGAACAAAGCAAATCTGCAG
>NW_015555777.1:94587-102754 GCF_001515605.1 Sinocyclocheilus anshuiensis | reverse complement strand
AACTGAGCCCTGAGGCACCCCAGTAGTTAGATGTTGCGACTTGGACACCTCACCTCTCCAAGATACCTTGAAGGACCTATCTGAGAGGTAAGACTCAAACCACTGGAGTGCGGTTCCTGAGATGCCCTTTGCTAATAGGGTTGACAGGAGGATCTGGTGGTTAATTGTGTCAAAAGCAACGGACAGATCCAACAAGATAAGTATTGAAGATTTGGAATTCGCTCTTGCTAGTCTTAGGGATTCAACAACTGAGAGCAAGGCAGTCTAGGTTGAATGTCCACTTCTGAAACCAGACTGGTTGCTGTCGAGGAGGTTGATGTGTGTGAGACAGGCAGAGACTTGGTTGAAAACAGCTTGTTTAAGTGTTTTTGCAATGAAAGGAAGAAGGGAAACCAGTCTGTAGTTCTCTAAAAGAGATGGGTTAAGGGTGGTTTTCTTAAGTAGTGGGGTTATACGAGCCTGTCTAAATGCTGTACCTTGAAGGACCTATCTGAGAGGTAAGACTCAAACCACTGGAGTGCGGTTCCTGAGATGCCCTTTGCTAATAGGGTTGACAGGAGGATCTGGTGGTTAATTGTGTCAAAAGCAACGGACAGATCCAACAAGATAAGTATTGAAGATTTGGAATTCGCTCTTGCTAGTCTTAGGGATTCAACAACTGAGAGCAAGGCAGTCTAGGTTGAATGTCCACTTCTGAAACCAGACTGGTTGCTGTCGAGGAGGTTGATGTGTGTGAGACAGGCAGAGACTTGGTTGAAAACAGCTTGTTTAAGTGTTTTTGCAATGAAAGGAAGAAGGGAAACCAGTCTGTAGTTCTCTAAAAGAGATGGGTTAAGGGTGGGTTTCTTAAGTAGTGGGGTTATACGAGCCTGTCTAAATGCTGAGGGAAAAACACCAGTGTGAAGGGATGTGTTAATGATGTGAGTGAATTACAAAGAAAGTGCAAGTAACGCATTGAATAGAAAAGACTGAAATAGTATTTTCTTGTTAAACATACTACAAGAATATCTAGTCATCTTTGTTTTGTTTATAACTTTGTGAAATAATTTTTACAGTATAGAGTTGCTGAATATCTGCATTTTTATTTTAACTATGACAGATTTAGTTATATTGATCTGACCATAGGAATGAGAAACTACCCTTGTACACATTTTTTTTTTTACTATACTATGAACTGTTTTCTATGGAAGCCCATTTCCGCCACGTAAGAAAAAAAATTAATGCCTTAAAAAGTCAAAATTATGACATACTTAAGTCATAATTATGAGATTAAAAAGTCAAAATTATGATCAAGTCGAAATTATGACCTACTAAGTCGAAATTATGAGATAAAAAGTCGAAATTATGACTTAAAAAGTCGAAATTGACTTAATGACTTTAAAAAGCCGAAATTGACTTAATGACTTTATAAACACATTGGTTACAGGAAAGTGGTCTATAATGATAAAGGGACATTCTGAAACGAGTTAATTTGGCTTAAAACAGTTTGAAGGACCAAGTTCAACACACACCTTATTAATAAAGCGTATACCATTAACAGACAAGCAGAATATGAACGCAACGTGCTGAGTTGCACGCTAAGCATTTTCTTGGGGTAGAACGTGAAATAAATCAATAAATATATATGTTTATATATATTATATACACACTGTATGTATGTATGTGTGTGTATGTATATATATATATATATATATATAAGTATAAAAAAGATATTCATTTGTCACCACCTACTGGCATAAAGATGTAATTAGCAAAAATGGTCACTTAATGTGTGAGTGAATTAATCAGAACAAATCTTTTTAATGAACAAGTTCAAGAGAAGTCAATGGGAAAACGCTTACGTGGCTTTGTGGAAGGAGACGTGATATAAAAAAAACACATTTATTATTCAGTTTATTAAAAATATAAACTATGTGTACAGGCAAGTGGATGATCCCGGAATATGAACGCAACGCGCTGAATTTAAGCGCTTTCCTCCCTTAGAAAACTGTTATAAATAAATAACGCTTAACGTGAGACTTTGCGTGTGATGAGTTCATATTAATGGACAGCACCTGAGTTAAATATATGAGTGTCACAGCAAAGGGTCTGAATACTTAGGACCATGTGATATTTCAGTTTTTCTTTTTTAATAAATCTGCAAAAATGTCAACAATTCTGTGTTTTTCTGTCAATATGGGGTGCTGTGTGTACATTAATGAGGAAAAAAAATTAACTTAAATGATTTTAGCAAATGGCTGCAATATAACAAAGAGTGAAAAATTTAAGGGGGTCTGAATACTTTCCGTACCCACTGTATATGTATATTTATTTATTTCATGTTCTTCCCCAAGAAAATGCTTAATGTGCAACTCTGTGCGTTGCGTTCATATTCTGGGCTATATTCTGCTTGTCTGTAAATGGTATATTCTTTATTTATAAGGTGTGTATATCACACGCGTATGATTGCGGGCACGAATTAAGAATCACAAACGGCTGCATTCAAGTCTTCAAGGCATTGTAGGACACAACATCGTCAAGTAAGTAACTTTAACGAATGTTACAGTATTCACTGTAGTTGTCTGCTAGTAAAAACATAGTTTTATCAGTCATTATCTGTGTATGCCATTGTTTTGTGTTTACTACAGTTTAGTGGATTTATTCTAAACATTTAAATATGTCATTTTGATGATCAAAGATACGTTTTAAGGGATAAAATATTTGACCACAGGGGGACTTTGTCAATTTCGACTTGTAAAGTCATAATTTCGACTTTTTAAATCATAATTTTGACTTTTTAAGTCATAAATATCACTTAAGTCATAATTTCGACTTAGTATGTCATAATTTCGATTTTTTTTTTAAGGCATGACTTTTTTTCTTACGTGGCGGAAATGAGCTTCCATAGTTTTCCTGAGGATTTATTTGTGACAGGTCCCTTACAAAAAATGACCATGGTAATCACAGTTTCCTCCAAAATACCACCAATTACTACAGTTATTTTTATGTTAACATTGTGTTAGCAGCTATTGTCATCAAAATAAAGGGACAAATCATTTTACAACTTGAAGGACATCACATATTTATGTATTATGATTTTACCATAGTAATTTGCATCTAAGGTTTTATGCCAGAAACTATGGTTACCATTGTGAATTTTAAAGGGGTATTGAGTAATCAATGGAGGTTTGATGCTGCATGCTTTCAAAAGCTGTTCTTCCATTTAAAGTGAGTTAGAAGGTATTAATTGGACATATATAACAGCGTGACTAATCATAACCGAACCGTTTTTACATTCTTACAGTCTTTACAGGTTCTTTTGATTAGCATTTATGCTTCATTAAATCAATCTCAGCATGCATTTGAGTATTTGCTTGTAGAATGAGCCTTGCTTTTATTCCGCAACAACACGACAGCGCTGTTATTTAGTAATCACAGTCCAGTGAGCTTAGTGATTTGCTCTGACACTCAGGGCTTTTCCCTCTTCGATGCTGAGATGGAAATTTCCATCCTTTCCTTTGTCATCACAAAAATGTGCTCAACTGTTGTGTCAAAGGGCCACAAGTGTTGGAGACACACTGTTCCTGTCTGAGACAGTCCATTAGTTGATTATATGTGCTTTGTGTTTGTGTGTGTGTGTGTGCATGCGTGTGTCTGCACTCTTGCACATTAACAAGATTGATTTGGAGTGAGTGGTGAATGACTTCAATTACAGCCGGAGAAAAAAAATACTTTGAGAGGAGAAAAGAAAAGCAAATCTGTACTCTATTGTCACAAGGATTATGCACCATTCAGAGTTTAATTGAAAATTGTGATTCAGATCCAGTTGAATTTCGAATGAGGCATCAAACAAACAGGATTTTCATTGGTATTTCAGTTTAACCTCTGTTTTTTGTTAAAAATTATTTAGGAACAGTAATAGATTAATGACAAGAGTGGACCTCAGAAATCTATATCATAACAGGAGTTCTGACCATAGTCACACAATTCTTTTTTTCGTTGCCTTTTTTCCTATCATGTTTTAGTAATCATAATAAATTATATGTCAATTGAAAGCTTAAAACCTCAAAATTCATCCTGTGATAACCATTTTAAAATTGGACATTGCATTTCCATGGAAATGGTACTTCTCAGTCATATTATAAAATGCATTTGTTCATTCATTTTGACAATTTAAGTGTAGATGCACATTCATGTCTATATTTAAAAATGGGGGTGAGAGTTAAGGGGTTAAAAAAGTCATTATATTGGAATGAAATTTAAAGAAATTCATATTACTGCTTCAGGTGTAGTTTTAATGATAGTAAATAATAGCAATGACACCTTCTTTAGATTTTATATAATTTATTATATATTACTTATTTTTTTTAAATGAATTTTACACCCCAGAATGCTATAATTTAATCAACATTTTATCATTTTGATGTCAATATATATTTTTTAGACAATCATCTGGACATTTTTTGGCATTGTGTGGCAGAAAGTAAAAATGTATTTTGATGCTTAAGTTTGGGGAATTATATCTAATTATTCCTATTTATTCTGGTAAAAATAAGGTAATAGATCTATAGATAACAAATCTATTAACAAATCAATATTAATTTAATTTAGTTAAGGTAATGAAATTATTTGTGTTTTGTTTCAAACCGTATGTTGTATTTTTGAATTGCAATTTAGTAATTCCTTTTCCTGTCATTCCAGTTTAACATCCTGTGGCATGTGGCCAGTTTAATTCAAGTGCCAGCTCATGAATTAAAATTCATAAGAATTCATCCAAATTCTAAATTTTGAACTTTGCCCAACCCAGATACTTACACACATTGCATGTATATTTCTTGTTAAGGCTGCTTTTAATTCAAAGGATTTTCATGATTTTAAAGCACATGAAAGGAAAGCCAAAGTCCTTGATCTCTTTCAATAATTACTGAATGTATCACTTTTCTCTTTCAGTCGAGGCATCACACTTGAAACCATCTTTTCAGACTGGTTAGATACACCTGAAATGCCAGAGGTAAGAAGAAGAAAGCCAAGATCTATTTTGAGATGTTTGCTTATTCAAGCCAGATTAAATACTCTATGATTATGCAAAATGAATAAAAGCAGGCTTGTTACACAACATGTAAAAGATGTATTGGTGCTACCAATCATGCCTGTCACCCAGAATGTAAAACCGTTTTTTTAATCCATTTCCTCTTGAGCAATAGAACATAGAGCACATGCATATATCTCTCCTGAACTGACACATGGCATGAATGAAGCAGCTTCCCTCCTGCTTTAAGATCCATTTAAACTCTCCAGCATTTCTAAACTGGGCTCTTAAACAATCGATGACTAATATGAAACCATAAGTCTGTGTTTTTTTCCGTTTAATGTAAGATTTAGTAATAATTTTACAGTTTGAAAGGTGATTTGCTTGTGAAGATATCATGTTTCCAGCGAATACTGTGGAGGCTGTGTGTGTGGAATCTAATCTGTTGAATGAAGATTGGAAGATCTTTTTTACGTTAAGAATTGTGTTTTATAATAACCAGCAAAGACCACAAAAGCCTTTCCGTTCATCCATCCTGAGTCTAAGTCTCAAAAAATGCATTCGAACATTCGTCTCTCTCCCTTCCAGCACAATTTTGTGCTTGATTTACACTCATTCGCCAACTAGACTGACGTGCGGTGCCATTTTCATTGACGCCGCCATTGGATCTAATGACACGTGGCTGCCAAAATCAGCACTGGAACAGTTTTACTTTTGGATAAAATCCTTGTTTTTTCCCCTGTTTGAAGCCATCGATTTGACTTTAAAAATAAGTTCTTCTCAAACATTCCTCTAAATAAATAATGGCAGGAAATAGTCGAACCCCACAATAAACAATCACAGCCACATATACACACACACACACACACACACAAAAGGGAGGGATGAGATGGGAACTTTTTTTTCATTGTGCTATTTTTAAGACGGCAAACATTTGAGCGAGCATAATAAGTCGCTATATCTGCACTTTGAGGTGGGTTTGAGGCTGGGACAATCTGAATCTCATGACCTCCCTTGACTCCGCTCGCTGTGGGTTGATGCTGAAAGGATATGCTCAGAGCAGCCTACCAAATCCCAATCCTGACGTGTACCTTTTGTAGAGAAAAGTAAAGCAGCTTTCAGGTCATTAGCTGGGGTGCGACTGTATGGCAATAGCTGTGGTTCAAGACATTTGGATTCTCAGAGGCAGATTTAAGCTGTTTTTTGACAACTAGAGCTCTGTTACAAAACTTATAGCAGGCATCCTGTTGCCTACATAGGATGGCTTCTTCTAAGGCAGCATCCTAGATCTCATTGGACAGATATGGAAAGTACATAGCAGCTTACAAGTACTCCACTCAGTAGACTTGACTTGCAATTGATTTCAATAGAGTTTGATGTTAACAAGTTGCTAATCTAACAGCATGATTCTCTAGAACGAAAAAATGAAAAATTAAGCTGAATTCTTGTTTTTTGTTTTCAAATTTTTCTATTTTTAATATTAAATCAAATTATTTAACTAATATACTGATCTATTTTAATAATATTTTTGAATATTGAATGAAATATTTTATTTAAAAATGTATAATCAACATCTCTCCCTTTTTTTCACCATTTTGGATTTGTTTTACATATAGAGTTTGGAGTTTATTACATTAGATTTTGGTTTTGCCTTCTTCGTGAAGGATACATGCAGTGCTGTTTTAGAATTTCTCAAAAACAAGGTACCTTATGTTGTTCCATACCTGTTTGGCTTTCTTCCAAAACAAAATTGGACCCCCTTGACTTGCATTGAACAAACAAGAAAACATCTTTCAAAATATCTTCTTTTGTGTTGTACAAAAACCATGTACAAGTTTGGTACGACATGAAGGTGAGTAAATGACTGTGTGTGAACTCTGATCTCTTTAAGAGACTGTATAAGTTGTCTACCTTCGTATCCATCTGCATGTTGGTACTGTTGCCTTAACATACTGCCTATGTAAGTAGGGGTGGGGGAAAAAATCAATGCAGCATAATATCGCGATATTTTCCGCGGCAATACTGTATCAATACACGGACGCCAAGTATCGATCTTTTATTATATGCTATTTTGTAGAATAACAAAATCTAATTCTTTACAGTCCACTAGATGGTGTTGAGTTTTTTTCTAAAATCATTTAATGCACGGCAAGCCATTGATTATACCGCTTATTCCATGGTAATTTGCCAGGATTGACAATTTAAAGCTGTTTATGATGTTAGCAGTGCAATATTTAACCGGAAGGGTAAAAATGACGGTCAGTTACGGCTCGTTAGCTCTAGCTTTCTGCCCGCTTCAAATCAGATACAGAGATGAAATAGTGCAGTAAGACCACATTTATTTGAATGAATTATCTTGATCGAGAGAGAGATGACAGTTGTGTGTGTGAATTACCTGCATCTGTGCGTCTCTCTCTACAAACTATGAAGCTGTTTAGTTAACGTTTCTTCGATTTTACCTCGTTGCTGACTGAGGAAGATAATGAAGCGATCTAGTATCTGTTATTTTATTAATAAAAGTCGCAGGGCAGCACCGACAATAAGTTTCTGTGTGTGCGCAGTGCGATCTGCAATCTCCGATCGCTCTCCCTCTCACTGTGTTTATGCACGAGTGGTGTGTATGTGTGTGTGTGTGTGGGTGGGTGGGTGGATGCATCAATTAAAGCAGCGCATTAATATAGAACGGTGATTAAACTGGAATCAGTAAGATACAATGACAAACTAGCTTACAAAACGTTACATGCTGTATTATATACGACTAATAAATTATAGAACGTTTAACAAACACTGAGGAACCAAATAAATTAATAAATAAAAGAGAGCCTCCATAGCGTAATGTGAGGTAAACCGCAAAGATAAGTTTTTCAAAAATGAAAACAAAAAGAAAAGTAAAACTAACGGTGACAGTGCTTGCATGTTCCCTCCTCTCTGGTTTAAGGAGCGGTCTTTTACTTGACTTTCGCTTGAAAACCATCCATCGATTCCTCAATATGCGTGTCATTTTTGCTGTAGCTGAGTAGGTATACTCTCCAAGCGCCGTTTCGTTATGCTTTCAGTTTCGTTTACCCTTTGATGTTTCTCATATGCAACAGAAATTGAAGCGCTTATGAGTTGACCAACACGGTGGTCGCACCAGTGCGACCGCACACAAAATTTAGT
>NW_015555777.1:93134-93289 GCF_001515605.1 Sinocyclocheilus anshuiensis | reverse complement strand
GTTCATAATTCATAAGTGCAGCGCTGCTTTGTTTACAGCAGAAACCAAGTAAACGCTTTAAGCGCCACCAGAGAGTGAAGAGTGAATCTGCGTCTCATTCAGCTCTGCTGTTTCTGTTTCATGCAAGATATTTTTTATGTATAGTTTCACAAAAC
>NW_015555777.1:78354-92953 GCF_001515605.1 Sinocyclocheilus anshuiensis | reverse complement strand
TTTGGGGCTTGTTTTAAATTTTCAATTTAGTTTTGTTATTTACATTTACATTAAATTTAAATTTTGTTATTTAGCAAATGCTTTTATCCAAAGCGATTTACAATAGAAGCAATCAAAACCAACAAAAAAGCAATAATATGCAAGTGCAATATTAGTATATTATTATAGTGTTATATTTCAATTTCACAAAGAAACGTACAGTATTTTGTCTAAGCAATAATAAAAGGACACATTTAATTTTAATTTGGCTTAAATCTCATTTTGTTAAAAAAAAAAAGTGAATCGAATCGAATCGTGAAATCAAAATCGTGACTCGAATCGTGAGTTGAGTGAATCGTTACATCCCTAGTCTGCACAACTTTTTTGTACAAGTTCAAGTTGCATTGTTCAAAATACGTGTAGTAGCACAGCAGTGCATACCTGTTTACATTTAATTAAGGTGGACTAGACTAGACTGTAATACAAATAGTTAAGTTTGCCAGGTGCATACAACATTTATGACAGGTTTTCATGAAAGTGATGGTCAGTTTGTCTGCTTGACAATCCCATTTTGCACTGCAACAATAAAATTGAAGTGAGATAAACACTGAGAAATGTTTTTTTTTAGTTAAAAGAGATGTTGCCAAAGTTTTTGTTTCGGGACATAATTTGAAGTTGGAAAAAGGTAATAAATTGCAATATATAATAGAATATCGCAATATATTTAAAATCGCAATAATATTGTATCGTGACACAAGTATCGTTATAATATCGTATCGTGGGGCCTCTGGTGATTCCCACCGCTATCTGTAAGCTTGCTAGGTTTTGGAACACAGCATAGGTGGCATTCACTTAAATGTCAAATCCACTTCCACCTTAGCAATCAGGTGCAAGTTCATGTCCAGTTATTTTAGCACTCAAAAGAGGAACTAAGTGTGTGTGTGTTTGAGGGATGGGTTTGAGAGTGTGCATTTTTGTCAACATTTTACTTTTTGAGTGTGTGCGTGTAAGCTTAAGTACAACTAGAACACAAAATATAGTGCTGGGCAGCTTCCTTTCTTAAGAAAAAGATACAAATCTTTTTGAAAAAAAAAAAAAAGTCTATGAGTGACAAACTCGCTGGCAAAAGAGTAGCAATGAGCAACAGCTAATGAAATCCCATGTCTCCCCAAATGCTGTTTAAATTTTTTTTTTTGCTCCAATCAGTGTAAAAAAATAATCTGCGAGCCATTCCTTTGTGTTATTTGTAGACATGCTGTCAAGAATCAGCTCCTGTGTTGCTTTGTATATAAAATTTTGCTAGAAATTTGGAATCATAATTTCAGTCAGTAATGGGAATATTCTAATTTAATGTGTAGTCATTTATGCACTATCAGTAGTTTACATTTAGTTGTGTAAAGAATGCCTAAACACAACTGAAAATAATAAGCTCAGCCTATAGTTATTATGATGAACGATTACAAAGACGAATATGATTTGATCATCAATGAATCATATCAAGCACAAGACCAGGAATGTGTGTTAGGAAAGTGGGAAGGATCTGATCATTTACCAGATGATAAAGTATAAAAACCCATTTCGATTTCAGACAGAGAGCTGTGAGAGCAGTTAGCACGTCTGTCATCGTAAAAAGCAGCTGTCGCTGTTGTGCCGCCAACACAAGGGCAACATCCCACTGTTAACTGTTCAACATCAATTTAGTTCTGACCGCGCCGTGTTTAGGAGTTCATACAGACGTACTAATACAGAAATACTACATTTACCGTATATATATACAATCAGCATGTGTGAGATGGGAGTTTGCGAGTGTGTTTGTGTGAGTATTTTACGAGTTTGGCAGTAAGAGGGGGCTGATTGCAGTGTCTTGCAGGCGCACAAAGGCCTGGCTGTGCCGGGAATGAACCAGGCAATCTAGGCCGTAAAACTGCTATGTGTGGTATCCAAGTTAACAATGGCAGTTTGCAGCCCGAGAGTCAAATTCTGCTCTGCCCACTCTCCTTTCTCGAAAGTGCACGAGAGTCAAAAAACACACATACATAGACACGCAGACTTTCTTTCTCTTCTCCCTGGGGTAACAAAAATACATTTATTTAACTCTTAAAGCGGCTAATAAAGTCATGCACGCACATAAAGAAGCACTTTGTTGAGGAGAGTTGTGCTACTTCTCTAAGCAATCTGAATTATAATTTTCGCTTGGCAGACAATAAAACGGATGGAAAAATTCATAAACTTGCATTTAAAGAGAATCCCGAGCCATATTTTTGGAACCAGAATGTCTTGGCCGTTAATCAAACTGCATGGGAAATCTGTTTTGTTTTGTATTGTATTGTATTGTATTGTATTGCTTTGTTTTGTGTTGTGTGTTGTTTTTTTGACTGACATTTCATAGTTATTTGTTGCCAGATTAGATTTTTTTTTCTTTGTTTGTTTACTGAAATAAAGATAAAACCAATTATAATTTGAATTTTTTAAAATTAATTGTCTGTATAAAATATATATATATATTTTTTTAATGTTATAGAATATGTAAAATTCTGAGATTTTATAACATTTATATTTAATGCCAGTATTTAAATATAATTTTCACATTAACTTTGGAAGCAAAAAAACTAAAAAAAAGAAAGAAAAAGAAAAAACAGCACACACACAAAATTAAATAAAAAATAAAACTAACCATCATAGAGATAAAACTACCACAAAATTTACTTAAAGAAAAACTGAATAAAACAGAAATAAAGCTAAATCAAAACTATGATGACCCTCCTTCAAATTACAAAACTACTATGCTTTAGGTCTGATAGACAGAAAGATCAGATTTTTGCTGCCTGTCTGAACAAGACTTGAGGATATGGGCTCTTTTTACCTGAACCAGTAAATAACCCTCTAGCAACCGATCAATCACATAGCAACGCCTTGGTGACCAATCACAACACTCACACACATTTTCTCAAAAAGAGGTGTAAAAATGTCTTTGGTTTTATTATTAAACCAGATTATCATTTGAAAGAACTTTGATGCACCGTGGTATATGAATGTAGTAATACCTGATACCATCACTTGACATTTTTTAAATGGATAGGGGACATCATTGGGTCTGTTTTCTCTGCTCTTATCTCCCACGTTTCTTATTACCTGCGAGAGGCCGTGTCAGCCTGTCTGTGAGATCCTTCTATACCTGCCTTTGTGTTTACACACCTCTACGCACACACGGCTCATCAGTTTTAAAGAGACAGCCCCTCTGAAAGCAGCGGCCCCGAGAGAAGTGTGTGTGTGTGTGTGTGTGTGTGCGTGCTTGCTTGCTTGCGTGTGTGTGTGTGACGAAGAGAAAGAGACAAACGGCCCCTCCTCTGGCTGCACGGGGAGTGAACACTGCTGATTACAATGAAGCTCCGCTCCCAGACCTTTTACTGCTGCTACTGCTCTCTCTCCACTCAACATTCTGCTGATCTCTTCCTCTTGTTCAGTGGCTGAGGGACGCCTGCTCAGAATGGTTGCGGACTCCAGTGGTGCAAGAAGTCAAGGGAGAGGTAAAGCACTTTTTAAACTCTTAAAGCTCCCATTGAGCAACTGTTTATATCTTACTTCCTTTGCGGATTGATAGTTCTTTACTGTATTACCTGTAGCACTTCATATGCTTCATTCATAACTTTTACAACAATTGTGGATCTTCTGTTTTGAAGGCATGTTTGCGGTTTGAACCGTTTTTATTGTGTAATTGTGGGTAGTATTTGCTGTTTCTTGTACCTGGAGCATCACTCAGTGGCTAAGAGAGGAAATCACACAGTTAGAAGGTGTATTTTTGGTTTGTGAGAAGTGAAGGATTTTACCCTGATGTTTTGTATTTAGTGTCTTTCAGTCGTTGTATCTGTTTCTCTGATGTTTGAATGCCATCCTTTAGCTCAGAAACTGTTGAATTGAGCTTGTATGTTCTGAGTGCATCATGTTTAACTATTTCATTACCGAGGCGAATGTGGTGCGGCAGGTATTTTACGATGTCTTTGTCTATCTCACCTTCTCACTCCATCTCTCTCACTCTCTCTTTCTCTCCCGCCCTGCTCTGCCTCCTCTTCCGCAGGTTGCAAAATGGATTCACTTCAGTGGCTCTGGTGGAAAGGGCAGCAAACGGAAAAGAGCAGGGCCCAAGGTTAACTTCAAAGAGGTAAGACCCCGCCAAGCAGGCTTTAAATAGATCTCATCCCACCCGTTTGTCTTCCCTGCATCTCTTCCTAATAATTTCCACCTCAGCTCGGTCACTCCATATTAGGAAACATCTGTAGTTTTGCTTAATCATGCCTAATGAAGTACTCCAACTTCTGCTCTTCTCAAGTTGCTGTTTAAGATTCGCTCAAGTTTGCACGTAGTTTTGTTGTGGAGCACCGCTATCAGATTTTAGTGCGCAGATGATGTACTGAAGGGCATTGAATGCTGGAGAAGGGCTCACACATATGCCCGTCTCGTATGTCCGCCCCTTGGCCAGCCAACAACAGAAGAAAAAAATCAAGGCATGGTCTGAAATAGCTTGTGCCATGTGATGGCAGTGAGTCACTCCTTTGAGGTTTAGCTTTAAAATGGCTGATCTCCTGCCAGGGAAGATACCTGTTGCTCATTCTGCGTGAGTTTATGCATGTGCATGAGCGTGATGTTTTTGTGTATTCTTTTTCTCTCTGTGTTTATCGAAATTTTGAAGTTATGCATACGTGTATACAGATTCCTCCATAAGTCTTTACCCAAATTGTTAAACAGTTTGTCTCGCTGAAACTCTCGCACATGTGGAATCTGCGTGCCGACTGGCTGTACACCAAACAGTGCGGTCGAGCCTTTATTAAAGAATGTTCACAAATCAGACGGCAGAATTAGCATCATAAACTCCTGCGTGTGTGTGTTGAGCGTGTGTATTGCGTGTTTCATCTAGGGTGATTTAGGTTATGTCATCTTCAAGTTTCAGCACTGATGTAATGTCTGCCCCGAGATCCTGTTTTTGTCACTTCAGTGGTAGGTGTGTATATTTGTGTGTGTCAGTGGCTGGAGCGAAGAGATTATTCTGTCTGAATATGTCTTAGTCAAAGGACATTCTTAAGTGTTACGTTTTACAGCTGCTACCATCTGAAGTGTTAACCCTTACTGAAAGTATTGTTGTGGTGCCAAGGTATAGTGCTAATGTCAGATGGTAATTCAGTGGTATTTTGATATGCATTAGGGTTCAAATGTCTGAGATCACTAATAATGTTATTTTGCTTTTTTTAGTTAAAATAAAATAAAAAACATAGTATATTATATTATTTTAGGTTTAGGATTTCTAAAAAAAAAATTAAATACAATTATGACAAATAATATCATATATCAATTTTCATTTTATGTCTTTTCTTTGTTTTAAATCATTCAAAATCCTTCCCTAGATTTAAGTTAAATTATTATAAATTATAAGAAATTCTAGTCTAATATAATATTTCTTTTAATTCTTTTATATGATATTTTAGGATTTTAGATAATTGAATCTAAAATAAAATAAAATTTATTTTAAAGCTAGAATTTATTTATTAGGATTTTGAAAAATTGCTAAAATATTTTAGGATTTTACAAAAATGTGTAAAAAAGCTATATAATGTTCTTCATTTTAAGTCTTAACTTTTTTTTTTACTACTTTTTCTAAAACAGTTTTTTAGATTAAAATATAATATAATATAATATAAATTACATACAATTAAGAATATTATATTATTATATTACATTATATTATAACTTTTCTTTAAAATTATTATAAATCCTAATCTTTTTCTAGGTTTGAATAAAAAAATAAAAAAAGATTTTTTCAGTGTGGTCTTTTTGGAGCCCATTACATACTATGTATGGAATAATTGGCATATTCTTGTACCATGGTATTTCAAGTGAAGTGAAGTATGTACTCACCGATTTATCATATTAAACCAATTTTCTACTCATCATCCAGGTCTAGTTGGGGTATTTTTAATATGAACATGTTTTACAGATGTTAGCTGTGAGACCTTCCCACACCACACCTCTCTGAACGAGTAGAGAAGCTCAGTCTTTCTGGCACCTGGCGAATTGACACATTTGTTACATGTAACTTCAGAGAACAGTGATGGGGGGTGTATATCGGGAGAGACAGGCCCATGAAAGAGAAGACCAATTTCAGTCCAGTTGGCTCTGTACAATGACCAGGGTGGGGACAGAGAGAGAAAGAGAGAGAGCCAGCGATTGTTTGAAGTGGTGCCATAAAAGCCAACCTGAAAGGAAACACTGGTGACCCCTCCTCTCCTCATGCCCCCTTTCTCTCGCACCCCACCCCACCTCCTGCTTGTGTAAGGCAGTGGGAGTCCCTGGCTCTTTCCAGGTGTATTTTATATTGCACATTCATGGACTTCAAAAGCAGGCGCCCCATCCTCAGCTCACCCATAAATCAAGCTCAGGCCGGGCCCTTAAAGCGACGGAGGGGCGAGAGGAGAGCATGTGGGCCTACAGGCAGTGCAGTGAACGCTCTCTCATAGGTAATTACATCATAGGTAATTGGCACTGTTCAGGTCCAGACACCCCCCGCTAACCCCAGACTGAGATCAGGGTCACTTTAATGTGAAATGAAAGTTTTGGGCCGGAAAAGAATGGGGTTTTATTGCCTCCCATTTGAGTATGTGTGGGTGTGTGTGTTTGGGGAGTTGCTGTGCTATATTAGTTACGCTTTGTGATAATGATCTTCATTTTGCTCCATTTTCATCCAAAGCCAAGCTAATGAGAGAGCCTGTCTGCACTGGCTAATCACAGAGACAGAGGGACCGACCTCTAGTACGGTCTCATACATTATCTAGCCTACCACATAGCTGCTAACCATTTATACAAGGTTAAATATTGGCATTGAGCCACAGGTGCCCTGTTTGAAAGTCACTTTAGCAGATTCTTGTATCCAAAAAGTACATTTATTTATTTATTTATTTATTTATTTCAGTGGCAGATGCTTAAGTTTATTCTAAGTTCTGAACTCGGTCACACTTTATTTTAGGGTCCAGTTCCCACCAGTAACAAACCATTAACCATAACTATGACTTTTGCCTAAAAAAACTCCTAATTTGCTGCTTATTAAAGGGGTCATATGATGTTGCTATTTATGCACCAAGAGCTTGTAACACTCCAAAAATTGAAATCGCATCATATGACCCCTTTAATAGTCAGTAACGTAGTTGTGAAGTTTAGGTATTGGGTAGTATTAGGGATGTAGAATATGGTCATGCAGAATATATGCTTTATAAGCACTAATAAACAGCCAATATGTTATTAATAGGCATGCTAACAATCATCTAGTTAATAGTGAGCATTGATCCCTATAATAAAGTGTTACCCTGAACTCTTACTTGCAAATTCATATAACAAATTGAGGATCTCTACATCACATAAACTAATACACATATATCTCTTGACTAAATACAAAGAACACAAACTTTTTAATTTTTAAAATTATTTGTATATTATATTTTTAAAATATTTGTATATATTATATTATATTATATTATATTATATTATATTATATTATATAGTGTTAATTTTGTAATTTTTTTAGTTTTAAACCAAAAACGTATAGTAGGTAATATTTTGAATTTTTTGAATTTGTTTATTAATTATAAAAGTAGAATAAGAATTTAAGTTATACGTTTCATTATTACATTACCATTCAAAAATTTGGGGTCAGAAAGATTTTTTTCACGTTTCTTTTCACATCTTTTATGATCACCAAGGCTGCATTTATTTGGTCAAAGTACAGTAAAAACAGTAATATTGTGAAATTTTATTGCAGTTTAAAGTAACCTTTTTTATTATAATTTATTTTAAAATGTAATTTATTTCTGTAATGGCAAAGCTACATTTTCGGTATCATTACTCCATTCTTCAGTGTCACATGATCCCTCAAAGATAATATGCTGATCTGATGCTCAAGAAACATTTAATTGTTAATAATGTTGAAACAGTTCCTTAATATTGTTGTGGAAACAGTTATACTTTTCTCAGTATTTTTTGAGGAATAGAACGTTCTTTAGCGTCGTAAAAATCTCTACTGTTACTTTTGATCAAAATTCATTCTTGCTGAATAAAATAATTAATTTCATAAGATTAAGTTTCTCAAAAGTGACACAGTTGCTCCATTCATGGTTCAAACCATGATCTTTTAGCTACCAGTCTAGTTTTCGTGTAATTATGGCCATTTTTATGCTTTTATTTATAGGGACAGTAAAGAAAGGATAGAAAGATTTGGAGAAACGATAGGGATCAGGAAATGAAATGCCAGCCAGACTCAAACTTGCATCACTCTCATTTAACCACTGCACCGCAACCCCTCATTGTATGAGCTGAGCTGATTAGGCCATATTGTTGGTGGTTTAGGCCATATTGTTGGTTTAGGGAACAGGTAATCTAAAGGCTAGACACTATAGGAAGTTCCTCAATGCTCTGAGGTATGGCTCTTGTGAAATCTTTCTTTGTATATACAGTGTCAAAGACAGGAATGCTGGGTTGTCTGAAATTAAGATCACATTCATGAGTAACATAATCCTTCCCTTAGACCGCAGCGCCTGAAACCATAGTGACACGCAGATACACTGAACTCCTAATCTATATTCTTCATGGTTATTTCTGCAATTGCTTTTTTGGCATTTGTTTTATACGCTCGTGTTCTCCTTTGAATGTTCGCTGGAATGTAGATGAAAGCGGTTCCTTGCGGGACGATGTGTTTTTGAGCCTAATCCAAATTCCTGTTGTGTGCTGACATTACCGTTACTCCGCATAACCAAATGGATGTTGCTGTGGCCCGTTCGATATTTTTGCGGTAATGTAAGCCACTCAGGTTTATTTTCGCAGGCCTCTGACAGCATAAACCCATTTTCCTTTTTACTACCGTGCACAGAGATGTCCAACAGAGCGCTTGATTGCCGTGACCTGTTTCCTTCTGTTCCTCAGAGTCTCAATCTCACTCTTTCCCTGAAGTTTTTTCCGTGCGCCGCATCCTGAACCCAAAGCTGATTTATGGATATGGGGGAAGAGATAAAGGAAGTAGGCCCCTCAATCCAGATCCTCTCCAAAGACCTGAGAGCACAAAATGACAGACAGTAGGTCTAATGTCTGAAGGTGTGTGTGTATGTGTGATGTGATAGAGAGGGGGATGTCTGCGTTTAGTGAATATTTTGGCATCAGACAGTGCACGAGTCAATCCAAAAATGTACGGTTACGTGCGACTGCCAGGGCTGGAATCTCATTTGCACTGTTATTAGAGACAAGCTCAGTTTGGTGGGATCCATGAGAAACAACAAACAGAAAGATCCATAAACAAAAGCAAAATAAGACTGACCTTTTCACTCGCTGCCCCTCCTTTGCCAGAAGTAAAAGGAAGAGGTGGGGAGCTGTCCTCCATTACTTCTGACTCATTCCTCACAAGAGCTAACTGCACGTCAGGGAAAATACAGGAATATAAAGGAGCTAATGCTGATATTGGCAGGATAGTGCCTCACTTACAGACAGATAAATGCATCATATCATATTTTCTTAATCAGTATATTTGTGGTTTTCCAGTAAAAAAAAAAAAAAGAAACACATTTTGAAATATTATTAAAACAAGATGCATTCATTTTTGAAATGTCTTAAAATGTATGTCTTATCTCATTGGTAAATTATTTATATTTATGTATTTCTTTATTTATTTAGTGGTGTTGTTATGTGTAAACCTTACTAAAGTGTGTATCCCATGTGTAAACATTAACTTTATTCAAGAAATGTTCTTTAAAAGATGAGATTTGTAAAGGGCCAAAAATGAAAAGTCAGTAAATTTGTATTTTTTTTTCTATTAAAAAATGAAATTGGTTTAAAACAGATAATATAAAAATGATTTTTGTTGTTTTTGTTCATTTATACTAAATAAATGGGGGAAAACAAAATTTTCCAATGTGTAAATAAAACCCCTTTACAATACAGATTCTTTGTAAACACTAAATATTCTTTAAAGTCATTTATTTAATATCTGTATACTTTGATCAGTATATGCAATTATTCATTTATCTGAGCCATAAAATTAGTATAATATATCTTGAATTAAATGTAATATATTAATATAATATATTTAATTAAATGATTTTTTTTAACCCATCTGATTTTTTTAATTTTATTTATGTCTAAACTTCTGTAAGATTTCTGCAAGAGTTTCACAGTGAAATAGGAAAAAAAATTGAAAACAAGTTTTTCTTTATGTAAATTTGTCCAGTTTTGTGTATTTTTACCGTAAAACCTGAGAAAAATACAGAGATTTTTATGTTGTGTAGGAGTGTGTGTGGATGTGGGTGAGAAGAGAGAGATGTCACATGTGTCTCTTGTCTGCATGTGTGGGAATGATCCAGGGTCCATGTCCAATTGTGGAGGAGCAAGTGAATGGCCGAGGCTGTGGAGAGGAACAAATGCTAGAGAGAATAAACCATGAAGTCATGTGCTTTTTATTACACTCACACACACACTACACTTCACATTCCTCACATTAGAGGGGTTTATACAACATGCAATCATTTAACCAGAAAAGTTATTTTAATATTTAAACTTCAAAGTCAGATGCAGATCAACTCAAAGCTGTAACCAGTATCGCCAACTGGATGACTGACTAGCGTTATGAAAACCTAAACATTGCACAAGTGCTGGTGTGTTTGAAGTGTGGCCTGGTTTGATGCATGCTTTTTAGTGTTAAATTGATTTTGTTTAAAGTTAACATCTACAGAACGTCTACTATAAAATAATGAAATTATCAATATACTGTATATGTTGCTTGCAAATCAATTTCAATGGCCGTCAATGATGCTCTTAAGAGGCAGATGATGTATTTACGACATCTACTGTACCTGTTGAAAACCATTGGCATACAGGCGCATACTGGCAGTTTCTCCACGTTTTTCCTGTTATTGAGGCTGAATTCCTGGATATGCGTGTGTATTAGCTTTAGCCTGCGCACACGTGTGCATTTTTATTGTGAATTGCATGGCTGAGAATTTCCACAGTCTGCTTTGTGCTATATGAGGATGCAATAAGCCATGTTCTCAAAAGAGCTCTTGCGTCCAACTTTCTATGCAAGCCCATAATAATCAGCAAACCTCATATTGCTGATGGCTTTTATTTGATACGGTAATTGGGCACTCTCGCTCGCTAGAGAACAGCATAGAGGGCTGTAATGTAGACCCAGGGTCTTTAAAAGCCAGAGCATTATATGAACAGTATGTATATAAAAGGCTCTGCCGCTCCTGATGCACGAAAGCAGAACTCTTGCGGTCTCTCGGTTTTTTCTCTCCTTCAAGCATAGAGCACTTTAACATGTGTCTGGAGACTTCTGGGTATCAATGCGGTGTTCAGCATAAGCTTAAAGGGATAGTTTACCCAAAAATTTAAATTCTGTCTTCAATAATTCATGTTGTTCCAAATCTGTATGACTTACTTTCTTTCCAGTGTTGTTTTGGACCCCATTGACTTCCACTGTACAAAAACATAATGGCAGTATATATAGAAATTGCTTCCACTCATAATCTTAAATCTGAAGCACATATTATCTGTGCTCAGCACCTGTTTTAAGAAAAACATCTGTTTTTCTCAGACTTCCCAAATCATAAAATGTTTGTACCGAACATCAAAAATAAACAGAATAAACCCTCCCAACAAATCAAAATGCCATTGGACTGATGCCATTGTGGAATGGTTTCAGTGATTTTCTGTCTCGCTGGCAGTGGGCCAGGAAAATGAGCCCTTATCAGATCCATTTGATGGCGCTATATTTGGGTCTTGAATTGAGAGGGGCCAGAGAGTGCGAAGTAATGGCACATACAGTAATAGCGGGCAGAAATAGCTGCCCGCCTGACTGGCACAATCAGTGGACTGCGTGTTGGATGGCTCGCTGTAATCATCGCTGCTTGGGCACAAAGGGAGGATGACGATAGCACATTAAAGCTCACTTACCATCGCACTACATCCTTCTGTTGTGTTTGCTTCATTCTCTGTTGGGGTCTGTTCAGCAATATGACACTCAAATTAAAAGATGTCCATATGCTAGCCCAGAGTTTCATAGAGAGTTTTGCATCCAAATTAATTTCTTGTGTGTGGGTGGCTGGCATTTGTTGCTTGTTGTACTAGCAAGCACTGAATCCACCAGCTTTAACTGCTCCATAGGTGTGTTACTGTACATTCACCTGCCTTTGCATTGTCGTTCTAATCCCTGCAGCCTATTATAACCTGAAACCCTAGATTGAGACCAGAAAATAGAAAGGTAAAATAATCTACAGCATGTAGAAGTAGTGTTTTTGACCTCTCATTTCGCAAGAGGTGATGCAAAGTCAGACACATCAGTGCAGTGGGAGATTTGGTTGCTTTTAAGAACTGTTTCCAATTGTGAGATTTCTAGAAAGCTCCAAGAGCGACTTTAGTGAGTGCCAAATCTCTGACCGTTCCAAAGAAAAGGCAAATATGAGTCATTGCTGATGAGTCATGGGACCTTGACCTTCAATTTTGCATATTTGGTATATTTACGATGGGTAAAGAATGTCTCATGGGTAAAGATGGGTAAAGATCAGTCATGGCCTATCTGTGCAGTTGTTTTACTTAATGTGTATTGTTTGCGTGCATGCAGTACTGAGCTGAATCTAAAGCTGAATCTGAGTGTTAAAATTCTGTCTTCAATAATTCATGTTGTTCCAAATCTGTATGACTTACTTTCTTTCCAGTGTTGTTTTGGACCCCATTGACTTCCACTGTACAAAAACATTCTTCAAAATATATTTTTTTGTGTTCTACAGAACGGAAAAAAAATCAGTATGCAATGACATTTACAACATTTTTAGCATACTCTTTTTTTCCCCCAATGACAGCTCTTGGGAGGAATGGTGATAGAGGTTGCTTGATCTGTGATTTTTGAGTCATGGAAAGTTTGTTTCGACAGTTTTTTTCAGCATAAGGGACACAAATATCATTGTATTATGTGATTCAGATCATTACGTTTTTAATCAGCAAAAACTCACTTTTCTCTCAAAAGCCTAAGCTGAACTTTTTTTCTGAGGAATAGGGCTTGAAGCTTTTAATGTGAGTGGTTTCCTCACCGAAAAATAGCTAGCAACATCTCCAGTGTCATTAAATACCACCTGTGTTTGTCTTTCCAGCGCACATGGAAAAGGCATCGGTTAGGAAATACACAGACACACATTGCTTTAACTGATTACATATGGTTGCCCCTCACTATTTCCACAACCATGACGTTCAAGCTCCAATTGGATTTATGTCAAATACTAATTTGCGAATAAAAGTGCCTTCTTAAATGGGAGGTAGCATATAACGCTCAAACGAGGCCCGTGTTAAACGACTCCGTGCATGTTTTGCGTCATGTTCCTTGGGCCTCATTTGGTGGGAAATGAAATCAACAGTCACGAATAAAAAACATAGTGAAGTGACTCAGGCATCACTTCATCTCATTTCTCACTGGTCGTAAGCGCCGTGCTCCAACATCTGTCTGGTAGGAGAAAAAGCAGCGTTTCGGTAATGAGCGAGGGAGACAGCGGGTCTCACGGACCTCTATGGTGCTATTAGCCTCATTGAGTTTCCCCCTCCCTTCTCACTCTTCCACTCTCTGAAGGTCTACAGAGCAGACTTGTAAAGCCCACAGCATACATGGCAGGCTCTTTGATGCAGGGGCTTAATGCTGTTGGGCTCACAGGCGCAGAGATTATCGAGGGAAACACATATGAATCCAATAACAGTCTTTTTAAAGGGTTTATTTGTCGTTAGGCGTACAGATCAATTTAGGCCGTTTTAGCCTAAAGTGCTTCCGTGGTTAAAATCGTGATAGGACTTTGGGCTATGAGGGCTGTAACTCTCCAGACTGCATTTTTCTCTGAAAGCTTGTAACAAATAGGTAGTTTAGAGGCATTGGGTGATTATTTTACTTAAGAGCTACTAAACTGCTAAATTTAGTAAAAAGGTCTGTTTCATTAATGACCAAATTACACTGCAGAGTATAAATTCAAGTGAAAATTAGAACAGATCACAAGTAGGCACATAACTGTGATGCAATATTGTCATATTTAATTGTAAATGTTGCATTTCTGGAATAAAAAGTTTTTTATTGCTTTTTTAAGCTTTTTTTATGAATTAGTATAATAATTCTATAGTTCTGCCATTTAATTTATTCTCATTTATTTTAAGGAAACATACTGTTAGTTTGGGGTTGTATGATTTTTAAAATGTTAGATCTCTCTTATGCTCACGAAGACTGCATTTATTTAATTTAAAATAGAGTGAACACAGTAATATTGAAAAATATTATTATAATTATACATAAAATAACTTTTAAATTTTCATGTATTTTAGAATTTTATTTATTCTTGTGCTGGCAAAGCTGAATTTTCAGCAGCCATACTTGCATACATTTTTTGATGAATAGAAAGTAAAAAAAAACTGCTTTTATTAGATTTTTTGTATTAATGAAATTAAATGAAATTAAATGAAATTATTATTTATATATATATTATATATATATATATATATAATAATATAAATATATTTTATTTAATATAAATAAATTATATTTAAATAAATATAAATATATATATATATA
>NW_015555777.1:77739-78328 GCF_001515605.1 Sinocyclocheilus anshuiensis | reverse complement strand
GTCGTTGCTGAGGAGTCATGTGACCTTGACCTTTCAATTTTGCTTATTTGGTAAATTTAAGATGGGAACAGAATGTCTAGAGATCACTCGTCTATCTATCCTATCTATGAGGTTGTTTTACTTGATGTGTACTGTGTGTGGATGCAATACTGAGCTCAATTTAAAGCTGAATCGGAGTGTTAAAGCAGGTGATGTTTAGAGCAGGTCTGTTAGCAGCCGCCTGGTGTGACACTCTGCCACGTATTAGTCTCCATGTGTAAGGATGACTCATCCCGTGCTGCTTGTCAGGAGTCTTTAATCTTCTTAAAGAGCCACTGCCACAATCCTCTGATGCTGCATGAAACGGTCCATCTGTAGTCAGATTTCATTCGTGTGAAACATTTCGTAAACGATTTTAAAGAATCTCTTTACTTTTCATTGGTAGTTTTGAGTATGTGCGCATCTGTGTGCATGAGTGCTCTAGACAGATAAGTCCCAGTGCCCTGGTGTTTGCATCCATCCACACCATCAGTGTCACGGAAACGGGTGTGTGGAGGCAGGCAGGACGACGAGGACGACAAGGATTCCAATAATGACATTTATTGTAGAC
>NW_015555777.1:72499-77450 GCF_001515605.1 Sinocyclocheilus anshuiensis | reverse complement strand
ACACTCGGGGTAACATTAACAATAACCGACACCAATGCTCAGACAGACAGGAACTAATATGGGGTGAATAATTAGAGGCAGACAGGTGAGCACAATGACGGTGATTAACTAATGATTAGACGGGCTAAACCAACACAAAGGGAAGAAACCACAACAAACAGTCCACAGGGGCGTTACAGTACTCCCCCACCCCTCCCGGAAGGTGCGTCCTCGCACCGTAGAGACAGAGGGAGGGGCGGAGGGGGACTAGGAGGAGGATCGTGATTAACTAATGATTAGACGGGCTAAACCAACACAAAGGGAAGAAACCACAACAAACAGTCCACAGGGGCATTACAATCAGTGTTGGGAAAGCATCTTCGAAAGCTGTCAAGCTACCTAAATTAAAATACTTAAACTACGGTCAAGCTAAAGTAGTTGTACTGTAACTTACTAATTGGAGCTACTTAAGAGTGCAGTACAACACAATTTCATGACAACCAATCATTTGTACAAGGTGGTGAAATTATATGCTATTTTTTTCCGACTAGGATTTAATGGAAATGTAGGGTTAGGCTTAAGGGTCGGGTTAGGCGGTAAAGCTTTATGGTTAGATTTAGGTTGAATTTGAGTTTCCTTTTGTTTCCTTCCAGTTTTCTAATTTCATGCAAATTTAATTATAACAAATTCTCATGAGATCGAGCTGGAGATATCTTTGCATGCAACCATCCAATTATGTAATTTATAATTTAATAAGCCAAATTTTTCTGGAAGAACAACAATAAGGGTTTTTGAATGAATAAACAATTAGAATTGTTGAATTAATTTGAATCAGGGTGACAGCTCAGTTATGGTACACTAAATACAACAACAGAAACTATGTTGAAAATGTTGTACCGAATATCAGGATTTGGCTAAATGTTTTGAATTAAAATGGCCAAATTCGTCCAATGTCGTGCACAGACTGGTGGCTTGTTTTTTAAGTTTGTTTCATTTTCTTGAACCCTCTCTTGAACTCTTTAAAGTGCTACAGTATGAATTTTCTGTGTGAACACACTAATCACAGTGAATACTAATACAATAATCCATAGAATACTGCATAAGTACAATTTGTTGAAAAAAAGTTGCTAGTGTTTACTGTTTTGAAATCAGCTGAGCTGCTATCATGCTACTGAAAAATGTAGAGTTAAGGTAGTAGCATTGCTACTTTAAAGAAGTTACTCCCCGACACTGCACATAACCTTTCTTTTTTCATGTTTTGTTTGGGTCCAAAGCTCCAGTGATGCGTGAAAGGAACATCGGATACTGAGAAAGATATCTGGGCTTAGTCTATCTGCCGACCCCTGTGAGCTCCGAGGTCTAATCTGAAGGTCGGCAGGGGGCTGTAAGCAGCAGCCCCATCTGCAGCTAGTCACCAGACCCCTGTCCAGCCCTGCAGACACGTTAGCATTTCATTTTTCATAACACATCCTGCCAGAGTCTCGCCAGGTGGCAGCTACTATGCCAGCATGTGGGGAGATGAACCCTAGCAGGCTTTTAGCAGGAACCGATGCTATCTCACTAACATTTTCATTTATTTGTGAGGTTTGTTTTCCTCTTTCCCATCTCGTAAATCCGCTCGAGCTCATATGGAGGAAATTCAGTTGACACGGGGAAACGTCTGCCCATGTATTTTCAGTATACAGAATGTATACTGACTGTATCATCTGATAAAAAGGAGAAATGACCAATTATGGCATGCCATCTGTAGGTTTATATTTAGTTATAGTGATGTCATCTGTCTGTAAAACTCATATTCTCCATCTTCCTCTTGGTTTTTTTAGCCTATACATTTACTGCTAAAAGACAGATGGCAAAACATTGTATGTTCTGTGCTGAGTTATAAACATACAGAAACATACTTCTCAAACATGCAGATATACTTTACAGTCAGCACACCAAATGGTCTTTCAGCCCTTGGCGAGCTCATATAATGGCATATTCCAGGGGTCTAATCAGATTTCTCATTTTGATTAAATTGTAACTCAATATGAACAAGGAGCTTATGTGGAGTGAGTCTGTGCAACAGGTGACCTATGAGATGGTAGCTAGTGAAAAAAATCTGGATCCTCAAATGCAGCCATTTTGAGGGGTCACTCAGAGGTAACCCTGCGATGACATCTGGACAACAAATCCAGAAATTCCTTCGGTCTAGACCACAAAACACATGCCAGTTGAGGCGTTGTTTTTCAAAGCCATCTTCTGATTTGGATTGTAGTATCAGGAGCTGCTTGCAGACGAGCACAAAAGTCTGGTCATGCTTTGATGCCCTCTCAAACGTATCATCAAAGTGTCTGTCAACAGGTGCTTTTATTAACAATATATATTTTGCTTTGATCTTCCCTGTTGCACCTCCCGTTGTTTACCAATCAGTCACCTAGAAGACGTTGTTGTGTCTGTGTGTTCGCTGAGCACCTGCGATGACACAGGCCTGTTTCTCTTGGCTTTGAACACGTGCCCCCTTCCTCGCAGTGACCCCCCTTTTCTTCTCCGCGTTTCACCCACAGCTGTTTGTTTTTGTCACCCAATTTGCAGATATTATGCACACAAGTAGACCTTTTGTTCTCCTCGTCAAAGCTGTCCTTTATGTGACTGTGGTACAGAGTGGGTTGAGGACATTTCCCTGATTTCCTCCTTTCTCTCTGTCTTTCACCCTCCCACACTGTAAAAAACGTTTTGTCAGATAGCCTAATGGGGTGACATCTAAATTAAATGGTCTTATTCATGTCACAAATATAATTCATGATGACTAAATCAATCTGATTATATTAGGTTAAATCAACAAAAGTCATTTTTAGAAAAATAGCACCAGGTTTTAAAATGTTTTCAGGTTTGAGCCCTCCCTCTGTCTAACATTGGTCAGACAAATGGATTGCCCCGCCTCAAAGTTACATCATTGGTTGAGATGTTGTGTCAAGCTGGTTGAGATTATAAACATAATATTTAAAGTAACAACTGTACAGTTTCACATTTTATAGTTAACTGCAGTAAGGTTCATTCAAGTTAATGCATTAGCTATCAAAAAATGTTATGGCATTCATTAGTCTAGGTTAATGTTGATTTATAAATATTGTTCATTTGTTATACATTCATGTTCTTTGGTCAGCAGTCTTATTTATTTATTTGGTTATAGTATTATTTTTATACTTTATATACGATTGTACGATTATATTTTCAGTTTTCATTTAAATTTCAGTTTGTTTTAGTAATTTTTGTGTGTTTTTTGTCATTTCTATTAGTTTTTAAAAAAATATTTTTAAATTGTTTTAATTAATTTTTTTTCAGTTTTAGTTATAGTCATTTATATTTTTAAATTTTTTAAGTTTCTGTTTTATTTTAATTACCAAAATATATTTAATAGTATTTCTGTAGTTTTAGTTAACAGTAACCATACTGTTTGTAATACATTAACGTTACTGTTTACTTAAAATATTAAAATTGTATTACTAGATGTAAAAGTTAATGCTGTAATGCTGTAAAAGTATTGTTCATTGTTAGCTCATAACACCTAAAGTGTTAACTATTGATAACCAGTTGAACCTTACTGTAATTGATTTAATTGATTAGACCTCGGGGCTTAGTGAATGCTAATGTGTGGTTGATAACTAAATTAAAGTTGAAGGCAAAGTGCTCAAACTAGACATGACGGTAGGTGAGGATGCACAAGTAGTGACACTTTGTTTGGGGTGTCAGAATCACTAACACATCCCATTGACAATTGTATCACATTACACATCAAGAGAGCTGCTGGGTATTCTCTGTATTAGAAGGGCAAGGTCAACGTAACCTTTCTTGTTAGGACAGCTGTAGTCAGACATAATAGACCTTTCAAGTGCATGGTATCTAGAGAGGCAGTACATGTATAGCATGTTTGTTTTCTCAGCTGCTGGACACAAGAGGGAGGGAGTAGGACTCATGATTACACTGCGCCAACATACATTGAGCTCTATAGGTCCACAGGGATGGAGGTGTTACTGTAAAGGGGCACTAAGAGGGATTTTATGAGCTGGTGAAAGATGTAAAGGGTCAATACATTTAATGTGTGAGGGTTTTTTCCTCTAACGAACAGACTTTGGTGCCACTGTTGGTAGAGAAATTACACACTTCATGTCTTTATGCCTACTATTTCCATCTTCGTGACATATTCCCCTCTATTAAGCCCACCATGTCTCATGTTGAGATCTTTTTAGTACACATGAGCTAATGTTGTGAAAACAGACGTATCTATTTCACTAAGTGACGTCTCATCGACTTGCTGTCTGGTGCAGTCTGCTTGATTATGCACAGGTATGGATCTGTCCGTACTCTCCTGTCTTATGAGGGACCGGCTCACAGAGGGCATAATCTGAGACTAGAGAAGGAGCCCATGTCAGTGTATCACCTTTAGCCGGCTGTTGAACAAGGGCAGGAAGATTCTAGCTTCTAAAATGGGGTTTATTGATTTTTTTTTTCAATGTCCTTTATCAACATTGAAGTTGCTGTTTAAGCCGTGATGACGTGGTTACCACACATGCTCTACACACAATGTTTAATTCCTGCATTTATTTCTTTTATGTATATAATTTATTGATTTATTTTTTTGACTATATCTACCCAATAAGAAGGACAAAAGCCTGGAAAACAGTGTCTGAAGCTTGGATTGCACATTTATTTAATTCTAAGTATATTACAAATACATTTACATATTTATGTACTTAATAAAAATACCCTGCAATTGTACTTTTAGTTTACTAAACTGGTATACTTAAAGTCTGCTAAATTGGAACAGCTAATTTTGTACTTAATGCATTTTAATTGTGCAGAAAGTAGTGCTGAAGTCCAACTAAAGATATACTGAAGTATATTCGATTGTGCTAAAGTGGAACTACTACAAGTATACTTTAGGTACACTTTAAATATCTTGCATTTAAAGACTGATATTATTCAAAGATCA
>NW_015555777.1:69742-72474 GCF_001515605.1 Sinocyclocheilus anshuiensis | reverse complement strand
TTTTTATATTATTCAAAGATCATACAATCCTCATCAATAGTGACATTAAAACACATTTTAGGCTTAATATTAAGGAATGTTTATTGTGCACAAGTAGTACTCCAAGTACAGTTTAATTATAATTTTCATATAAGTAAGTCTCGAGCGATATGTCAGTAAATATGTTAATAGATTTGAACTATACTTGGTATGAAATAAATGTATTTTAAATATATTTATTTTTTAATAGCGTAGTTATATTAATGAAACAATGAAAAACAATTAATCAAATTTATCGTTCTTGATATTTCTACTGGAAAACAAGACAAAATACTGATTAAGACAAGGTTTTTTTCTAGTGTATTGGGTTTGGGTGCAGTTGACACACAATCACAGTCAGTGCTGCTTTCATAAAGGGCAGACCCGCCCTCATATGATCTATAATTCACAGAAGTCTTGCCTTCCCCGTGGTGACGAGTGAACCCCGATGCCACTGAAACTGAGAGGCTCATATCACCTGAACTACAGAGCCAATGTGTGTTTACCGCCATGTGTCATATGTCATCATTTATCATCCTGCAACAGCGTAGATACCCTGAGATCTGCCAGGTTCAAAGACAAAGAGCTTTGACTGTTTTGGACGTCTACCCTGAGGCAAAGTTTACCGGTGGGACAAAAAAGCCCTGATAAAGACAATAATGGAGAGAAAGACACAGGGAAAAAAAGCAAGTGTAACCCAAGTACCCCAGGCCGGGTGTTATGCCGTCTGTCAATGCTGGAGTGTGTTTTTACGAGGCTGTGGTCAGACAGCATAAAAAGCCCAGAAGCAGTAAAACTGCCACAGAAATCACACTCTGTGTTTTAATAATGCCACTTAGGCACAGACTCTTGTGCAAGAATAACAAGGAGTGAACGGTGTGCATTCTTCCACACGAGACCCTCCACAGGGCAAAGGTTCGAGGGGACCCAATGCTTGAGGTTTCAAAGAGGGAGAACATCTCTGTTTCCAAGGTTTTGCGGCAGATGAAAGCGAATCTCCACTTTGAGAAATCTGCATCAGCGCATTAGGCTGTCTCTAGGTTTTTATGCATCCATTTAACTGTACTTTTATATTAAACGCTTTGCATTGCTTTGTCCTGCATCAGTTCACTTGAAGAAGCCTCTCAGTACTTAGTGACTGACACAGCATATTAACAGGAATCTCTGAGATATGGGACTTGTAATTGAAGTTCATTTCCAGATGTTGGAGTGAAGTCGGAGTGAGTAGAAGACATCAGCATATTAGAATGATTTCTGAAGTATCGTGTGACACTGAAGACTGCTGAAAATTCAGCTTTACCACCACAGGAATAAATTCCTATATTGAAAAAAATACATTGAAATAGAAAACAGTTAATTTAATTATAATACTATTTCACAGATTTTACTGTATAATATTTCAATTGTACCTTATTTTTGATTAACACTAGAACCGCCACAGGGTAAATTTTATCCGTGGCTGTTTTTAAAACGTGCATAAAAGATTTTTAATAAAACATTCAAGTCTCCCAGTCACTGACTTTTACTAAAATTGTGTGATTTACAATCCCCTGTTGTTAAAAACTGTTTAGATAAAACCAGATCAAAAAACGGGGCATTTATACCTATAAGCGCCAGCACAGGTCAAATTTACCCGCTATATAATGCCTGTATGTTCGCGCTGTCATTTTCGTGCCGCTTATGTTTTAACATAGTACATTGCTAGACAACGCCTTTCACTCACTGAATTAGTGGTTATCAGTTTCATAAATAAAGACAAAATGAGTAAAAGAAGGTGATTTATGAATGCTGAAGAGGTATAAGAAGCACTAAATGCCATGAGCGATGGCGAGTCTGATGGTGGGGAGATGAGTAAGGGTCCTGTCTGCTCAGCATCTGACGGCGTTTAGGTTATCATATTTTATCCTAATGTTACTCATAATTGTTCAAAATTTGGATTAATTATTTATTTTTTGTTTTGCCATTTCTATCGTTTATTGTTCGCTTCTGTGTTACTATTTATTTTAGTCTGCCTGTTTCCTGAAGAAAAAAAAACATTTTTTTGATTACCCAAAGTTTATTGGTGTTCTTGTATAATTCAAATTATAAATGGTATAACTAAACAAATTAATAATTAATTAGGTGAACTTCTAATTCTGGTTGTCAGTGCAGGCTTGTTTAGCTTAATATTGACCGTTATGAAAAGTGACTAGTGTAGCCTGCATAAAAAAGCCTTGAACATAAAACATCAGGACAAAAATATAGTTGATGACTAGACATAATCATTTAATGACTCTAGACACTTCTTTGTGAAGATAGTAGCATAATACAGTGAAATAACATGTTCTTTAGCCATTCAAAAACAGCTGTCATGTGCGTGGGTAAAATTTACCCACGGGTGCTTTTAGTTATACAGCGACCTCTGGCGCAGGGCTGGATTGGTAAATGGGCATACCGGGCATTTTAAGGGGCAGACAGAATTTTTATTTTTTTTTTTGCCGAGGACCATCACGCACAGACAGCGAGCAGCCAGTGGCCCATTGGTTTGTCTCCTGTATTGACAGCGTAAACATCCAATCACAATGCGCTATAGACGGAGCGATTAAGTATTTTGCTCCGCCTATATAAAGATCACTTCACCCCAACTTCTTCCTCGTCAGCTTTTCCTACGTTTTCACAGCAGCATTATCAAGAACAGGCTTGCTCTGCGGTGAGTAATGCGAGCCAAACAGCAA
>NW_015555777.1:68798-69436 GCF_001515605.1 Sinocyclocheilus anshuiensis | reverse complement strand
AAGTATTTTGCTCCGCCTATATAAAGATCTCTTCACCCCAACTTCTTCCTCGTCAGCTTTTCCCACGTTTTCGTGCCCCCTCAGATTTCTGAGCCAAGTGGATTTTAAATGAAGCTTCCAAAAGACAAAAAATAGCTGAATAACACCGGTGTGATTAGATCGTTTAGTGCGGCACAGCATCAGCTGCTATTCAAATCTGCGTTGGCGCTTTGGCTGGCACTGAGCCAGAGACAGAAGCGTTTGTACAGCGCTGCATTATAACTAGGGATGCACCGATATCGGCCCGATATTGGTCTCCTGTACTCGTATTCATACTCGTTTTATGCCCCGATACCAAACAGCATGTGATAAGTGCCATATTCAAACAAAGAAACACCGACAACAGAACAACAGACAACAGAAAGGAGTTAAGGATGTCTACTACGAAGTATATGTATGCAATGAATATAATGTTAAACATTCAGTATTAACGCCTGTATAGCTGATGTGAGCGAGCTCATAAACAAAGCACGCTGAGTGGATTGTGCACGCGGCGGCGCACATGCGCAAGCTTGTCGAGTTAATATCCCTTTCTCACAGACATCACTGGAAAGTTTGTAGTTCGGTCGGATATGTCAAAAACAAGTAAGTAAAACAAT
>NW_015555777.1:66804-68448 GCF_001515605.1 Sinocyclocheilus anshuiensis | reverse complement strand
GTATATGTATATATATATATATATATATATATATCTATCTCGAAGTGGGGGTGGGCCGCCTGGACCAAAAAATGCCAGGGCCGATTTTTTGTTCCAGCCCTGCTCTGGCGGTTCTAGTGTTAAATACATGCAGCCCTGGTGAGCATACTTTTGAAACGGTCATGTATGACACATGAACTGTTATCAAACAAATTAGATATGTCTTAAATGTCACTTAAAATGGTGACACCTAGAGAGTCATTTGAACACTTTACTGTTCATCATGGAAAGAAAAGTAAATAATCTCGTTCTACAGTATGTTGTTAAAAAGCTGCTAATGCTATGCAACTAGTGAAATGTCAAGTACAAGGAGTCAATAAATCAGTATTTCTAAATTTCTTTGGAAATAACACTTTCTCTAGCATTTTGTCAAATTTGTTTTTGTGAAACAAAATGTCAATCAGTGACAGCAGTGTGAGCTTTTTCACGCTGCATTTTTCTATATTATGCAAGCCGTTTCATAAACTCATTTTATTTGAGAAAATACATTGGAATATTTGTACTTTTAAAGGTCCATTTGTCTCTCGAGACGAGACAAGTAAACTGCAAAGAAGGTAGATGGTAATTAAATGGTTTAAAACTGAAGCCAAAAGTTGACCTTTAAGGCACATTTAAGTTTTTACCTAAAGTTCATGTTGATTGTCAACTACTATTTATGGCTTAAATTTTGTCAGGGAAAAAAACTAATTCTAACAAACAATCCACCTGACTTACATAATGTATTTTTAGAATTTTATTTTAGATTCATATTCCAGACACGCTTGAAACACAGACACACACTGAGTGAACAAAAGGTGAAAGAACATTTGGCCTTTTTCCTGTGTTTGTGGAACATGTCACTGGTTTCCTATGTGATTTTACTCCAAAACTACTCACTCAGTCTGAATGAACGTAAAACTTTGTGTCAGAACATTGTTAGTCTAATTGGAGGGAATTTCCCCCTGTACAGAATAACACACACTGCCATTTTGCAGTCCCTGTTTGAACCAAATTCCTTCATACAAATAAAGTACTTTTTCTCTTTTTTGCTTCTGTTTTATGGTACTGTAGGTGCTTGCAAAAGCACCTAAAGAAATAGTTCACTCATACATGAAAACTCTGCCTTTAATTACTTACCCTTATGTTGTTACAAACTTGTACAACTCTGTGGAGCAAAACAAGGAGAAATGTTGAATATTACACTTGCACTTGCTGCTTGTACTTTTCCATACAATTCCAATGAATGGTACTGAAGCTTTCAAGCCTGAAAAGGACCTAAAGGCACATACAATAGACATAATAGAAGTTAACGTAAAGCTTCAGAAGACATGAAATATGGCGCATGAGTTGTATGGACCTCTTTTATGATACTTTATGGTGTTTTTGGTCATTTTAGAGCTTGACAATCTAAGTCTCCATTCACTCTCATTATATTGAAAGAGATATTCCTTAAAAATCCACAAAAAGAAGTCATACAGGTTTGGAGTAACATGGGGGTGAGTAAATAATGACAGAAATTAAGCATTAGCGTTAGTTCTGGCAGGTCACGTGAGTCAAGCTTGCATCAGCTGATTCTCAGCTGATCACATCTACCTATAGGAATACGACACCTATCGTGGCATTCCT
>NW_015555777.1:64276-66767 GCF_001515605.1 Sinocyclocheilus anshuiensis | reverse complement strand
TCCCTGCTCATTCATGACAGGCTGCATGGATGGGCAGGGAGGTTTTTGCCCAGAACAGAACCATACCGCCAAGCCAAACTTTATGCCAAGTATCTATCATTTTGACGATAGTGGTCCTGACAGAACTTTAATTTTTGGCTGAACTATCCCTGTAGATGCAAGCATTGGTTTGCCTGCAGCTTGTGTAGGAATAACGGTGGCAGGGTGTGTCTGTGTGTGTGAGCCTTCTTTCACTTTCCACAAACAGAAACATAATCTCAGCACCTATGAGTCACTGTACTTCTTTACCCACCACATCGTCCTCTTGCTCGCTGCTCCCCCCCCCTTTATAGGAGACGGTCGGGGAAGTGATAAATTCTGTTTGTCCTCTCTGCAAACTCGGAGAGAGTCTGAATTGCGTCTTTTTTTACTTTCTTTGAAAGGGTTTTTGGAGACTATCAAGTATTTTATTAAGATTACTCTGTTAGAAGTGGTGGGATACTGTACCGACGACTAAAACAGAGGCGATTGAGATGAATTAAGGCAAAGGAAAGCTCTCCTGATTTAAAAGTACATCATTTTTCATTAAGCTCCTCGCTCTGTTTATTTGCGTGCTGCTAACTTTTCCATGGCTTTAATGGACACTGCATGAAAAGAGTCTTTCATGTGGAGAGAAATGAAAAAGGCAGCGGAAAACCAAACACACACTCGGCCCAGAGTGACTGTATGTGTGGAGCTGTGCTCGTGGAGGGAGTCTTACAGTGGACGGGACATCCATACGGCTCACAGAGGCAAGTGTGTTAATGGCAAATGAGGAATTTTGGGGTTTTCTGTTTGATTTGGCCCAAATGACAAAATGATAAATTCAGGGTTGGAAAATAATTAGGCCTTGAGCAAGTGATGAAAGCCTTGTTGATATTATCACAAGTGTTTCTTGCTTGTGATCTCAGCAAATATCCGCATTGTTGTGTTCCATCTGTGTGTATTTGTTCTTGAAGTGATGTGTTCACCTTTGCTTTCTGATGTCAATGACGTATAAGATTGTTTATGGGAAAAATATTTTACAAATGTTTTTTTTAAACACATCAAGTTCCTAGAAATGTATTATTTGTTCAATGGTTTTGAGTCTAAAATTTAAATTGGACTCCAAATGTCATGCAATAGACCCATCCAGTGAAACTGAAAAAAAAAATCCTTACATCTGGAATACATATGAATGTGCAGTACATCTTAATCATTATTAGAAAAAAAGAATACTGAGTTCATAAATATCATTACATTTTGGGGCGTTCCACCACATGATATTTTACTAAACTAACCTTGCATGTCTAATTCCTGAATACACTGTCAATATATTGTCTGAAAATATGATGTGATATTTTAACTTTCTGACACACATTCATGAGGATAAATGATATCATGTTATCATTTCCTGTTTTATGCTTTTTTGTCTGAATGGTAGTCACACCACGTGACTTTTGATTTGGTGGTTTTTCTAAATTAGTTAAAATCATGCTCATGGTAAAAAAGCTGTATTCGAGTCATTGTATGCATGCATTTTTCATGTATTTTAGAATTATCTAATTGATAGGACAAAAAAAGACCCCAAAACCTTCATGACACCAAAATCCAGTCTTCAACTTGCTCCTTGGGTCCAACCAAGTGACGGAAAACCCCGTTTAGCTTTTTGCAGAGTGATGTATTGTGAAAGGGTGTTTCCCTCGGATAGCTGATCACCTCGCTTTCTTTTCTGCCCTGTTTTTGACAAGACGAGTGGACTAGGGCACAGCGGGGCTGTTTGTTCCCTGTGTGGAAAAGTTTTTATTGCCATCCCGAAACAATTGCCATTCCCTGAGGCAAATTGAGTGTGGAGGAGGGCTTTCGTCTCCCCTATATCTTTTATGACTTTAAATTCCTCTCGTCTTTCAAAGGCGGCTGATCCGATGATCTTGGGTGGGCCCTTGAATGGCTCTTAATGACAGAGTGGAGGCTGAGGCGGCGATGCACCCGCTTATCGGCCGAAAGTGAGAAGTCTTTGCTTTCCACCACATTAATTCTTCACAGCGGATTTGAGCGGGAAAACAGTTGACCCTTGCCACTTATTCTTCAAAGCAGGATGACTTTATTGGGTTTCTCACAGTCAAATTACTGGAATTTTGCTTTTATTTGACACTGTTATTTTGTCCCGGGTTCTGGTTATTTTAAGGCCTTGAATGGCCACAGAGCAGTCAAGAGTGAAATAGTTCCCTCTTTCAGTAATGTAGACAAATATAGTTCTTATTTTGGTTAGGCAGGGTGCAGCATTACATTTCCTAACCATTTTAGGGAAGGATATTTCAACGGATCAAGTCGTTGATAAAGTTGCGTCCATGAGTAGTGATTTGAAAATGCTAATGATAATGATTGTTGCTTACTTCATTCACCATATTAAGGTGTAACTAATTTAATACAGCAGGAGCTGTGAATGAGAGATGTCCCAGGCTACGCAGCGGTGTGTGTGTGTGTGTGTGTG
>NW_015555777.1:49937-64141 GCF_001515605.1 Sinocyclocheilus anshuiensis | reverse complement strand
TGTGTGTGTGTGTGTGTGTGTGTGTGTGTGTGTGTGTGAGTGTGAGTGTGAGTGTGAGTGTGTGTGTGGGTTTGGCCGGACAGGGAAGGAGGGAGGAGACTGTGCATCACTGCTCTACACATCCTGATGTGATAATGGAGTAATAATAGCAGGCCTGCCACCACCCATCTCCTACCTCATCACTTTTTCTGCCTGCTCTCTCTCACTTTCTGTCTACGTGTCCCTCGCTCACTCCACCATTTCCCTTTTCCTGTTTCTCTCTCCATCTCCAGCCACATCAGTCTGCTCTCTCTGCAGAAATGCTACAGTAAAAACCTGTTCATTGGTTAACTAAGTTACTTTACCGTGTAGTAGTGAAAATGATATTAGATTAAATTTTTTCTACAAAAGACTGTAGAAAATGTGTTTTAGATTTGTATAGGTTGTATTTTATATAATCAATTATCTTATTTAACAGTATAAACCTTATTTTATTATAGAAAATAATGTTTATATATTATATTTAACAAAAAAAACACAAATGTACTTATATTTAGTAAACAAGTGAAATGTATTTGAAAGTATTTTAGATATATTTTCATTGTTTAGTAAAATATTGTTTTCCCAGAGTCACATTTAGTTACATTAAGTTATGTTTTATTTAAATAGTCATGTTTCTTCTTACTTTCCATTATCATTCGGGTGTTTTATTTTACATTTAGCTGTTTAGCTCATGCTTATTGCTTTATTTTGTTTTATTTTAGTGTCATATTTATTTTATCCTTCAGTCTTATGGTCATTATTATGCTTTTGATTCTTTAATTCATTATGTGTTTATGTACTTATCATGGTCGTTATCAGACATTTTTAAGATACAAAACCCATTTTACTGGTTCAAGTAAATATTATATCAATAATGATATGTATCATTATGAAGTATAAAATATGCAGGCATGGATCCTGTAACACCTGAACATTATCACTGTATTTTCCAGTGAATTTCTGGCAACCACAGCTGCAAATTTTTTTATTGTAAATTTTAACCAGATTTTTGACTTGAGATAAAAGCAGCAGGACAGAATTTCCTTCTCTGTCTTCCTTCTTACACGCACCAGCAAATAATATAAGCATGCTGTCAGGTCAGTGATATTCTTGATTATTTCGCTGTGACTCACGTTGTGTCTTTATAAACGTTTGTCGGCATGTGTTATGAGGATGACTCAATTTATGTCATTGCTTTCAAAGGGCAGCACAATTTTTTGATAATCTCATGGCAATGTACGGCACATGGGGCTTTTCATTTCTACCTGTCCGAGACTGTTGTGGCTTGTTTCTTTGTACGGTTCCTTGCATCTTGAATGTTACGTTTTAGTGACTGAAACATGGCTTAAAACAAGAGTAAGCAGGCTAAGAATTAAAAAAGAAACATAATCCCCTGTAAATATAGCCATTTCATGCAATAATTGGTTTAGGCCTGATTTCCATACTGCAAGATGTACTTTCCATTGCTCAAATCCCAGAGCATTCCTTCCCTCCATTAGCTGTCTATACTCTAGAAACCATTATGCAGACTTTGCTTTTTGGAGAAGAGAGAAATGTGATTTTCCTCTTATTCTGAAGATTATCAGAGGAGCTCTTTTAAGGGAGGGAGGTTTAATATGCACAATATGTTATTTCCTCTCGCTCTCGTTCTACCTCTCTGGAATGCTCTTCCCACTCCGAGCTATTGCTTGAGCTTCTCTTTTCTTGTGCGGCTCTCTGATAGTCTTCAAAGACAGCATTGATGTCTTATTCAACCTTCTGAAAATGCCATCGTGCTTCATGGATGGTATTTTTGATGGTATTTGAAGCCTGTAAATAATTTTGTGGTGTGGTTTGTTTGAGCTTTTGTCTACATGTCAGATTATGTCTTAATTAAATTAAGAACTTAAAAAATACCACATTGAAAATCTGGGATGCTAAATTAAAAAAACAAAAATTAAATAATAATACATTATTTCTAGGTCACTAATCAAATAAGTTTGGACTTTCTAAATGTATATTTTTTGGTTCAATCTGACACTTTTACATTATTATTCGATACTGTAATTTGCAATGTTAAAATATAATTTTTTAATACAAATATAAATATACTATATGAACTACTGTTCGTACGTTTGAAGATTTTTTTTTGTAATGTTTTTAAAGGAAGTTCACTTATTCTTACCGAGAGTGCATTTATTTGATTAAAAAGACAATAAAAACAGTAATATTATTACAATTTTAAATTACTGTTTTCTTTTTTAATATATTTAAAAATGTAATTTATTCCTGTGATGGCAAAGCTGAATTCAGCAGGCATTATTCCAGTCTTCACTGTCACATGGTGCTCAAGAAACATATCTTTTTATTATCAATTCTAAAAACAGCTTAATATTTTTGTGGAAACCCGGATACATTTATTTCAGGATTCTTTGATGAATAGAAAGTTCAAAACAACATTTGTTTGAAGTAGAAAGCTTTTATAAAATTATAAATGTCTTCACTCTGCTGCTCATATAATATATGTACAGTATATTCAATTTTGGACCCCACTGCGTATGTTTTTAACTGTATGAAATTATTCAAAACCATTTTGTTTTTCTGTTTCAGTTGAGTCCAGAGCAGCTGGTTCTTCTGTTGGAGTTTCTTCTAGAGGAACCAAAGCTGAGTCTGTCCACGCTGAGACTCCTTCAGACCACTTTTAACCTACAGGCCCAGGATGCTGAGGTAACCAACACCCCTACATATATTTCCACACCACACCGCTGCACTGGACTGTTTACTTCACCTCCAGACCTGCTCCCAGCATCACTACTGCTTATCCATCTATTGAGACTGTCTACTATTTTGTGGTCTCATCAATTACATTGAATTCTTGGTTGAGACAGTCAGGAAACTAAAAACATCTGTTTTATGGCTTCAGCGCATTCACATTATTGCCTATTAGTGTCTTAGTAGTTCATAGTTGTTGAAGACTGATCCCTTTCTTTGTAATTTTTTCAATGTTGAAAAATGGTTTGTTCTGTGCAGAGATGAGTAACCATTTTTAGGAGTTTGGGGGCGGAGAGTTAAGAAGAACTATTTGAAAAAAAACAATCATTATTTTTCATTACATTGCACAGGAAAAGTGTTCTTAATACCTTCATTTCTTTTGCTGTTTCCTCTCCACACCTTTTCAAATATTGACTAGAGGAAGGCTGAACTCATTTGTCATGTCTCCACCAACACCTCTTATGTTCACAGCTGAAAAACCACACCAATCCATCAGTCTTATTGTTTTATGTCGCTCTCATTCTAGAGTTTGTATACTGTAACACCAATACCACTGACATTTACTCTTTTACCCCACTGAATAAGTTGTTTGCATTTATTTGTAAGTAATCTCATCATTCTGTTTAAGATAGAGAGGTTTCGAAAATATCATGTCTACTTGAATTCCCTGAAACCTCCTCTTGCTTGGCCGTATCAGACGAGCGCGAGAGAAGCTATCTGATTTCTCTCAGATTCTGTGGTGATTTTTCTTCTTAAGACTTACAGGGGTTTCGGGCCGAAAGCTAACCTCTGTGGTATTTGCCTCCTGATTCAATTACTGTCCCGGCAGCCAATTAGGCCACTTTGTGATTCTAAGTCAATTCAGAGGAGGCCAGCTTCTGTTTGGGAGCAAAATTTGGCAGGCCAGCAGTGACTTGCCACAACGTTCTTTTGAAATGAAGCACTATTTGGCAGCGTGAAAGATGTAAGATAATATGAAACGGTGACCACAGTAAGTCCCAGACTACCACAGTTAGTTTCAAACTGAGGCCCAATGGGAGGTTTTCATCAAGACCTTCCAGGAAAAACAAAAGGCCCTCTAAAAATAAATCAGGTTATTACTACCACATGCTCCTCCCTCCGTCCCACCCGCTCTCTGGCTTCTTTTCTCCGCTGCTGCTCCCAGGCTCCGACGGTCATCTTTTCTTTCAGACAGATTTAATTCTCCTAGCCATTTTTTACCATCCTGAAGCACCGTCGCAATTTAGTGTTTGATTTTTCTTTTGTGAATTGCTGCCGACACTGTTTTAAAATAGATGCAAATCCTTATTAGCTGTGCATAATTATTAGCACTGCATGAAGATTGCTTTAAAGTCACAATAAAGTTGAGAGGTGTGGTTGGCGCCACTCAGTCTGTGTGGGTCATGACTGGGCGTTGTTCTCACATAAGAAATTAATCACTGGATATTTCATAATTAGTGGTGCTTGCAAAGGCAAACATGGCCATTAATATTGCTCACAGTAAGGGCTAGGGATTTAAACAAACCCCTAACCCTAAGTATCAAAGGCAACTCGTCATGACTCGTCTACAGACATGAATTATGTCTCTGAGTGTGTGGCTTGTTGAAGATATGTGTGCTATTTACTTCTGTAAAGCCATCAGACTTATAATTTTCGCCTGGCATGCAGTAAAATGGGTGGAAACATCCTGTATACTTACTTTGATGGAGGTTTCTGAGCCATACCTAGAGCTCAGAATATCACTGAGAACTGGGAATGGGATCTTTTGACTGAACCTGGACAGCACTTTAAAAAAACACTCAGAACACCTTAGCAACTGCATAGAGATGTCCTGGAAACCACCTACAGCATCTTATTGTGGTCGTTTTGCACAGGCAAGCACCACTTGTTTCTTTGGGGCTTTTTTTCACATTTTCTTTAGAAACTGTCAGAATTTCATTTGTTGAGTTTGACTTGAGTTGCTGTATTTAAAGTAAACCAGCTGAAACTATCACTTTGTTTGCTTTAGAGAATATTTTGTTTATATTTAAAGGGATAGTTCACTCAAAAATGAAAATTCTGTCATTAATTACTCACCCTCATGTTGTTCCAAACCCGTAAGACCTTCGTTCATCTTCTGAACACAAATTAAGATATTTTTGATGAAATCCGAGAGCTTTCTGACCCTCCCATACACAGCAATGCAACTGACACATTCAAGGCCCAGAAAGATAGTTAGGACATTGTTAAAATAGTCCATGTGACATCAGTGGTTCAACCTTAATTTTACGAAGCTACAGGAATACTTTTTGTGTGCAAAGAAAGCAAAAATAACTTTATTCAACAATTTCTTCTCTTCCATGTCAGTCTTCGATGCGTGTTCAAAAATATCTTAATTTTTGTTCCAAAGATGAATGAAGGTCTTACGGGTTTGGAACAACATGAGGGTGAGTAATTAATGGCAGATTTTAAATTTTTGGTTGAACTATCACTTTAAATGAATTATAACACTATGGTGCATTTAGAAGAATACTAGCGGTTCAAATTTAGGACACGGGTTTTAGTTAATACGCCTTCAGTACAGCCTCCATTCCATTACACAATATCGTACTTCACAAGCCTGCGTAGGAGTTTTTCAGATGTTTGAACTGTATTTGGGATGGATTCCACTTAGATTAAGCATGCCAATCAGGAGAGAATAGCACCTCTCACTACTTGGTGCGTCATGTGTGCCGTGTATTTCGTGCAAGCACAGGCAAAAGCGTGAGGGCTAAGCTTTGTGGTATGCTGTTTCATGTGAGGACTCGTGTGTGTGTGTGTGTGTGTGTGTGTGTGCGTGTGTGTGTGTGTGTGTGTGTGTTGCGCGTATTGCGCGTATTGCGCGTGTGAGTGCGAGTACCATCTGTCGGTCAGGCACACTGAACGCATTGTATCACAGCTACTCTCAAAGCCCGGTCGCAAAGTTCACACGGACAATCATCCAGGAAGAGAACGATTGATAAAAGGCATATCAGAAATCTGGATGTGCATTGTGTGTGCCTGCAGCCAGGACAAAATCACATGAATCCAAACATGGGCTGCTTGATTAGAGATCAGATGACACCCCTTTCAGCTGAAAAGCATTTTATTGGAATCTGAACAATATGAAACACTGACATAAAACACTTTTTCGATTAGCATATATACTAAAGTATTATTTTGTTCATAAAACCTGTATGCACACATTTTCAAACGGGTTGCACTTATTTATTCCTGTTATGTCATTTATTCATGTGATGGTAAAGCTGATTTTTCAGCAGCCATTACTCCAGTTGTCAGTGTCATGTGATCATTCGGATATCAAACATGCTGATATCAACATTTGCATTTCTAAACATTTTTGTGGGAACCGTGACTTTTTTTTCAGGATTCTTTGAGTAAACAACATTCAAAAGAACATATTTTACAGTGTTAGCAGAAAATGTAAAAGTCTTTACTGTCATTTTTGATCTTTTTTAAGTTAAAAGCAATTTTATAGTCAAGTCAAGTCACCATTATTTATATAGCGCTTTTTACAATGCAGATTGTGTCAAAGCAGCTTTACAGTATTAAACAGGGAAATAGTGTGCCGTATAATATAAATATATATATAAAAAATAAATTCTGAAAGTGGTTTTAAAAATGGCACCCCAGGTTTTACTAAAAGATTTCGCTCTGAGATGAGAGCTCATCTTTATGAGGATGTGTTTGCATCTGTACAGGTGCAGAAAGCCCTTATATGGTGATTTGGGCATGTATTATGCTAATTACTGTGGGGACATCCTCTCTTGTTTAGAATAATCCTTGTCTCTCAACATTGGATTGAGAGTAATGTGTGTGAGAATAATATGCACCTGGAAACTTTGCGTGGGAACTTTTTCTGTACACAATTATTAATGAATGAGACCCAGTAACTACTACATAAAACCCAATAACCATTTCACTACATGAAAACTACCAGAAAGCACAATCAACATTAACCAAATAACTTTAATTGTACAGTAATTAAACTCCCAGAAACTTCTGGAATGATCTGTTTCCAAGGCGGTGTGACCCACGGCAAGTTTTACAACATTTAAAGGGTTAGTTCACCCAAAAATGAAAATTCTGTCAAATTGTGTTCCAAAGATGAACGAAGGTCTTACGGGTTTCGAACAACACGAGGGTGAGTAATTAATGACAGAATTTTCATTTTTGGGTGAACTAACCCTTTAAGGGTTGCACCTTTGACGTATTATTTAATATTGCATCACTGGTGATAAATGTCCTGAGGTATTTATCTGGTTTGGACGGAGCCTCTGTAGTCCCGCCATCTGCTGTATCAGGAAGTCCGTGTAAGGCTGGCGTATCTTTAAATCAATCTCAATGTGCATGTATCATGTCACCATGTGTCCAACATGGCTTAACCTACTTGTTTTAAAGGCACGTATTGGGATATTAGCTTGTGCATGATATAAGCTTGTGCATGCATGGTTACGGGTTTTCGTAATTGAAATTACGTGCATGTGTGCCGTTGTGCCCTCCCCTGTGCCACGTATAGACCTGGCAGCTGCAGAGGGGATCAGAATTGAGCTGCATTCCTGGGGAGACCCCTGAGGCAGGGCAGCTGCAGTGTGCCTGCCTGCGTCTCTCTCTCCCCCTCTCTAGAGACGCAGTAATTACACGGGACATTCCACAATTTATTACTGCAAGCATACGTGTACATGCACACAGAAACGCTCCCACAGATGCAGAGTGTAATCACTGATGCTCAAGGCATGTTGCTTCAGTCTGCTGTGGGAACACAGGGGTCAGCCAATAGTAATCAGGCATGATCTTGATTTAAAGGAGCAGTGCACCCTATTAACCATTATCTATTAACCCTGATGTCTTTTGAAATTTGTATGATTTTACAGAATGCTCAAGCTGCTCTTTTCCATATAATCTCTTATGTCCGGTTATATGTACTTTCCTTTGACACAGCATGCAAAAAGCAGTTAATAAAAAATATCTGGATGATGCACTGCATCTGCTGAAATTCTGAAAGGTGCAACCAGTGGACATTTTGCTATCCCATCAGGCTACAAGCTCTAAGAAGCCGTCAGATTTGAGAAGTTAACGAAAATACCTGTAATTGAATATATATACTAATGTTTAAAAATTGTATCTGTGTTTTTCAAAAAAGGCTCCTATGCTCTCCCAAGTCTACATTTATTTAATAAAAAAAACTGTAGAACAGTAATATTATTACAGAATAACTGTTTTCTCTTTTAAATTATAATTTATTATTGTAATGGAAAAGCTGATTTTCAGCAGCCATTACTCCAGTATTCAGTGTCAAATGATCCTTCAGAAATCATTTTAATATGCTGATTTCCATACTGTTCACATGCTGGGTTTAAAGTTTTGTGCAAGAAACAGACTGAAATGTTAGTAATTGGATGAACTATTCCTTTAAGCCATCAGATCATCATTCGCGCAATTTTCTCTCACATTCACCACCTACAGTTCCTCTTAAATCCTTCCTCTTCCCGTCAGTTTTAATGAGTGAGCTACCTGATGCCTTGTGCGTATTAAGTTTATTGGATTCTAGTGTCCTCGGGTTAGGTTAATGTAGGTCAGGCTGTCTGGCTGAACAAAATGTCTTCCTGTTGTGGGAGTTTAGATCAGTGTTATCATTAACTCTACTATTACCACACCCCAGGCAAGAGCAACCTTTCTCCCATACACACAGGTTGCTTGCTGTTTGTGTCTAGACAGACGCACACTAGGCCTGCGATTCTGTGTGTGTTTTCTCTAGTATGTGGCTGTCGTCACTGTGGCTTCTGTGGGCTCCGGGCGGTTCTGTGACCCTGACGGGAAAGGGTTTTGTTCAAAGTATGTTCTTTGTTTGTCTTTCACAAGTTCACAAAGCCCAACCAACCAGTAGTTCAGATTTGTACCTGCCTGCCAACATTTCCACTACAAATAAATAGCAACATTTTTGTGTCAAGGGAAAAATGTTTGGTATGTATATACATATTTATTTTGCATCAGATATTACAAATAACTTTTATTTTATTTTACTAAAAGCTGACTTTTCTTTATTACAACTGCATTAAGTATAAGTCAAGCCAGTCAGTTGGTGAAAATATTTTTCCTCATTAATTCACTTTGCTGGTTTACCAACAGGAATATGTTACCACATAGATTTCTCATCTATGAATATGTTCCCGCATAGACTCATATAGAGGCAGTGGCGGAACCAGAGGACATCTGATCGGCCACCCCAGTAATTTATATGCTACTATTTCATTTTCTTTGTTTAATCGGACTGAAAGAAGCGTTTATTTTAGCCTTGAACTCAAGGATGCAACACATCTGGTGTTCCGCATCGCGGTTCGTCTTGTCCCATTTCCAGCCTCTCACGTACGCGCTCTCGCGCCACATGTTCATTTTCTTACGGAGTGAAAAACATCGCAGAGCAGAGAGGACACAGACAACGAGCTGACAGACACTAGTGATGGGAAGTTCGGATCATTTTACCAACTCGGACCTTCTCGAGTCTTTTGAATCATTCGTTCTTTTGTCACGTGACGTGACAGCATTGGATAGAGAAATTAGTTAATTTACCAGCTTCCTTACAAACGGGTGCATGGTTATTATTATTATTATCATCATTATTATAATTATTATTTACTCTTACAGTTACGTGATGCGTTTCTGGTCTCAAATTGTAACTTTTTACTTCTTACAGTTTATAAATGTGTGAATTTCTGTCATTATGTTTTTTTTCCATAGCACTCAATGTTGTAACAAAGGTAATAAAGAGTTGGTTATTATTACTAAGTCTCATGGGTCTGTCACGTGATGAACGAACGACTCAAACCCGAAGACTCGAGAGATGAACTAATCAATTCTCTTTCCGGCTCAGACTGCATTGGTTAAACTTATGGGGCTGTCACGTGATGAACGAATGACTCGAAAAACCCGAAGACTCGAAACAGGTGAACTAGTTGACTAATTCCAGTACAGAACCTATAGGATGTTGCACATGCGCGACTGAACAAATCACTCCCCGAGACGACTCGCTCTTCCCGAGTCACATTAAAGTGAACGAATCGTTCAAGAACGACCCAACACTAACCGACACGACAGAGCAGGTCACTTTTGATAATAGGAAACAAAGCCTCAGCATTCAAATTTTGTTCGTTTATTAGGAATTTCAAAAGATAAATACAGCTTTATTGGCATGACGGTTCACATGCGCTCCCACATTGCCTCAGTTCAGTGCTTAAATAGCATAAAATAGCCTAAACATTGAATGCACATCCGATCCATGTTGAAAGATACACTACAACTTAATGTATAGTGTCTCATGTAATCACTCAATGAGTGTTTCAATGGCGTTAGGACAGCAGCTATAAAACATTGTCACATAACTGCAGAAAATCCATTCAGTGTCTATAAACTAGCGAGAAAAATGTACACTAGAGAGGAGAATTTTGCAAAAATTACGTTTTTTATATATTTACTCATATAATTGCTCTTTTTTTATTATAATTAATCATGTAAAGATATAACGTTATTATAAAACAAATGGTATAGGCCTAATACTTGTATACAAATCAGTTGTTACTTTTAACCTCAACAGGGTTCCCTGTATAGTTTAGTTTAGAAAAAATCATCACAAGCTTGTTTATTATTCCTGAATAATTCTCACTCCAGGCTGAACTCAAAAGTTGGCAGCCCTGTTTGAAGTAAGTTGAAGTTTTAGGTTTCCTGAACGACATTTACAAAATTAATTGTAGCCTACAAGGTAATGTTAGATCTTTTGCTCCAACCACTGGTTAAATAAGAGAAATAATTTAAAGCTGGTGATACACAGGGCAACTTTTTGAGCAATGTTGCATCAACGGGCAACCAGGTGAGACACAGGGCCACGACAGATCTAAATTATCCAGATAGAAATTTGTTACCTATTCTCAATGGGAAAGTGCCCAAGCAACTTTGCTCAAAAAAAGTAGCCTGGCAAAATTGATCAAAAAGTTGCCCCGTGTATCATCAGCCTAACATTTGAAGTTATGGTATGTTTAACTAGTTGGATTTATTCATGCTTTTTTATGCCAGGTTGGGGTAAGACACTGATTTTCTGTCATGGTCTATGGACCCCCAGAATTAGCCTTGGCCACCCCATGTATAAAACTCTAGTTCCGCCACTGTATAGTGGTATAATGGTACATTTTCTTGAACTTAGCACTTGGCAGGTGTTAATTTTGGACCTGTACTGATATGTGAAGTGAAACTGACTGAACAGTGGAGACAGAAATCATGTTTGAGCACACTTTTGCATGAAAAGCAATTGATTAAAAATGCATGACATAACATCTGACATGTGAAAGGGAAAGAACAAAAGAACACAACAGCGATCAGCTGAAATGATAAGGTTTTTGGGCAGGTGAGTACAGAGGGGTGTTGGTGATGACACGACTGTAGTGGGTCTCATTAGCAACAGAGATGAGACAAAACACACAGTCACTTTAATCAGTGTAAATAAGCTCTTTTTGCACTACAAATCATTATATCTGCACTGTTGTTTACTTCACTGGTTTGCACTCTATCTGCCATGTGCCGTGTGCTGCTTTATATATATTTTTTTATATATTTTTTTACATTTTACCTTATTTGTATATTTGTATAGTTGTATTTTATACTTAATCTGTATATCTGTATTTATGTTCTACTGTTAGTGTTATCTGTATGCACCAAGGGTCTGAGAGTAAAGCAATTTCAATTCTCTGTGTGTATGTGCTGTACATGTGGAAGAATTGACAATAAAGCAGACTTGACTTGACTTGACTTGATGGTGTTGGCGGGAGAGAAGGAGAAAACTTCATTCCTCGTAAGCGCGGTGACATTTGAATGTGTCGCTTAAATAGACAGTGATTTGTGACTGGAAGGCTCTTTGCGGTGCCACTGCTTCCTGTTGTTTTCCTGAGTCACTTCACACCTTGTCTTAAAGCAAACATTCTCACACACTTGTACACAGACTCACACAATCTTACTTCATTAATCATTAAACTGCCTGCCACCTTCAGGCCCTGTGAGCTCCCACCCATTCAGCTTCAATTAAACCCCTGCTGCGTGTGGGGGAGCCAAAGAGAGGCGTAAAGAGATGAAATGGGAACGACAGATTTCACTTAAAATCACTAATATCCCTATTATGATGCAGAACCATCATGTCCAACCTCTGAATCCAGTGATTCACTTAAGCAAAATCAAAAGCATTTATGGCATAATGTTAATTACCACAAAAATCATTTCAACTTGTCCCTCATTTTCTTAAAAAACTGGCTTAGGTCGCCTGTTCACCAAAGCAATTTTAGCCAGCTGAAAATGCCAAACGCTCTGCTGAAAACGCCCAGCTGTGAGCACTTGAGAGTGCTTCTGCAGCACAGCATTGCGAATGAAATGTTTCATTATGTAGCATTATTTTTTAAAACAATATTAAGGTAGTCCTGCAATTTCATCTGGTAAAGAGGTAAATACTCAGAGACAAGGAATATTAACTTCTCCTCCATTGTTGTTCAGTCGTAGTAAAAGCAGGGTGTGGTGGTTGGTCAGTATTAATCCCACCCCTCCTCTACTGTGATTGGTTAGCTGACTAAAAAGTGACAGTGATGAGCGCTGCGTTTTACCCGAAGTTGATAAAAGCGTGAAAAAGACACTCAGCGCTTAGCACACTCCTGGCGTTTTAAAAAACGTGGTGCTCCCATTGAAAACAATTTAAAAAATACGCGTTGGTGGACACGCGGCCTTAGTGATTCACTTACAATGGGAGTGAATGGGGACAATCTAAAAACATTAACATGTAAACTAACATGATTTTAGTGTGAAAGAAATCACTTAACCTTTTTTGTAAATGATTGATTATTTTGATAAGTGATTAATCGTTTGATTTTGATGATTAATCGAGTTATCTGACATTTTTTGTAACTAATAATTGGTTTAAAAAGAAGTAATCCTTGATTTTATTGAACAATTCTTTTATAATACGCAAGGTAATAGTATATGCATGCACATCAGCCTGTTCTATACTGCAAAAGAGACATATATGCATTAAAATATGCATTAACATCACCCAAATGAGTCATCATATTTTATATTCTTATTAATTTTATGTCATTACATGTAATACTGACTATAAAAATAATTATGTGGATGAAATTAGCCTGCAGAGGGTGCGATATTTCAATATAAACGATGGAGCCCACAAAATTTTGGGGTAAAACTTTTTTTTAAATTGTAAATCAAGTACTCAGATCGATTAACTGTGACAGACTTCTACTTTTTTTACATTGTTGGCATGACAAAACACCAATACAACTTTGAATTTATGATTTAAACAACTTACACATTTACATAACAATTAAAGTACTTTTATAAAATTGTAAGCTTCACACAAACCTACAAAACGTGCCCCTATTCACTACCATTGTGTCTCACTGTAACCTCGTTTTTTTTTTTTTTAAGAAAACAAGGAACAAGTTGAGATTATTTTTATTATAATCAATATTATGCCACAAATGCTGCTGATTGAGCTTGTACTGAGAAATTAAATTGTATTCCTTTAAATATTTTTCAGTGTGGCAGAGAAAGAGAAGTGTAATGAGATCTCCCAGGCGTGTATGAGGTCAGGTTTTGGGCCGTGCTCAGCGCTGCTGTTGTTAGGTCACTGTGAAGGAAGAGTTGAATGACAGCAGAGAACAAGAAGAGGAATGAGAACGAGGGAGAGACAGAGCCAGTCTGTGATCTCTCCGCTCTGCTGCTCTAACACAGCCTCCATTTATACATGAGAGAGAGAACATCGAACATAAACAGAGCACACACCTCCACTTACACGCGCTTGCCTCAACATAAAACACACCAATAACAAAACCACAGAGTCATGTGCTTTCCCAGATTTCCCCATATGCGTGTGATTCCCGCAGGTGGTGACGTCCCGTGAGCTCAGTGTTATTAGGGAGCTGTTGAGCTGCTTTCATCTTGTTTAATCCCTTTCTATCTGCCTCTTTCTTATTAGGTGAAACATCGCTGGTGTGAACTTGCGGTCAAGCACAAACACACAGCGGCATACCGAGACGTTGAGCAGTTTCTGATCCATGACCAGGTACATGAGTTGTTCTCAGTGCTCTGTTCCAAAACCCAATGAGCAGCCTTTTAAGGCATGTTCAGGACACATTTCAGAAGTTATTTTAATTTCTGTCTTTTGATATATGACTTTTGCCAAAGACAGCATTACATGCATCCTTCATAGAAAAGTCAATCCCAGAATACAGTGCACAGAGCTTGGTGAAAAATTATTAAAATAGAAAATGATAATAATACATATTTACTTGATATAAATATATTTATATCATTAATAAAACAATAATGTGTGTATATATATATATATATATATATATATATATATTAAA
>NW_015555777.1:37255-42220 GCF_001515605.1 Sinocyclocheilus anshuiensis | reverse complement strand
CAATGGGAAACAAGACACATGACTAAGACAACCAATCAGAACATGACACAATGAACAAGAGAACCAATGGCATGAATACATGAGGGCAAGGGAAGCATGACACAAACAGGGAGCATGACTAAACTACAAAATAAAAGACATGAAAACATGAACAAGAAACAAAACGCAAACCCCACATTATAGCCACAAACTGATCACCTCCATGCCACGCCGAATTGAGGCAGTAATTAAAGCAAAAGGAGCCCCTACCAAGTATTGAGTACATGTACAGTAAATTAACATACTTTCCAGAAGGCCAGCAATTCACTAAAAATGTTTTTTTATTGGTCTTATGAAGTATTCTAATTTGTTGAGATAGTGAATTGGTGGGTTTTTGTTAAATGTGAGCCAAAATCATCACAATTAAAAGAACCAAAGACTTAAACTACTTCAGTCTGTGTGCATTGAATTTATTTAATACACGAGTTTCACAATTTGAGTTGAATTACTCAAATAAATTAACTTTTCCACGACATTCTAATTTATTGAGATGCACCTGTAATTTACTAAAACACCATTTATTCAAAATATGTACATTCACTATCAATATTCAACAATATGCTACATTTATTAGTGTGATTTACTAAAAAAAAATAACCATTCAAAATGTAAATAATTTAATATAAAATATCAATATATAGATAATTTACTATAAAAATTATTACCATTTATTTCAAATGTATAAACATAATAGCAAATGAATATCAAAATGATATTACATATTAGCTACATAATTTCCACTGATTAAAATTGCCTGTCTTACACAATATTTCTATGCTATGTCAATTAAGTGTATTCAAATATAGCTTCATCATAGTAAACACTGTTGAAATCAACAGTGAATTGTGAGTTGTTGCCTACGTAGACCGAACCAGATCCACCACCTATGAGGTTTCATTTCAGCTTGGATGATGCCTTGTATGGCAGTTGCATATGTAGACAGCAAAGCAGTTTATTGCTCGGTTATGAAACAATCTGTCTTGTTTTTTTTCTACCCATTCACATTTGATGTAGCCAGATAGATCCTGTCAGTACTGTCAATACCACTGACACACAGAGATGGTGAGTGAGCTTTAACCTTCACACCTGGACGAGACTAATGTCCCCACACGGTCAACCATCTCCGATCTCTCAGAAACCCTGTTCAGTTATTGCTATTCGATTACATAAGCAACAATTTATGAAGCATACGCAGTCATTGTTTATGTATCACTTGCCCTACAGCTCGAGCTTGACTTTCTTTTGTCTTTGCTCAACGGATAATAAATAAATAAACAAATAAAAGAAAGAATCTGCAAATGAATGAATAATGCCACCATCTGCTGATGCCAATCTAAGATCCCATAAAGTTGATTTCTCCTTATGCCTGAGCTGAGATATACAGAGAAGCAGACCTTTCAAAAGCCATCACGTCTTTGCTAAACGGCCGCCATACTTCACATAAATGCTTCAGTCACCTTCTTGCCTTGTTTTGTGTAACATAAACAACCAATGCATGTCTGTCTGTCTGTCTCTCCATCCACTTCGTCCACACTTTATAGTGCTTTGTCCTTTGAAAAGTGGTTCAAAGACAGCAAGCAATAATCCACAATCTGTTATGTTTCTGCAGGAACAGGCTGGCATTTTTGGTGTTTTTTAGGTGATTGAGACTCAAGCATTTGGTGACATTTACTGCCAGTGATCTGACAGAATTACAAGCATAATCCAAGTAATTATTCAATCACTATCTGAGCTATTTTTTGATGCAAGTGTGTGCGACTGACTTAAATATACGAAGCAGTGATATTTATCTAAGCATGCTCAAAATATCAAGCCAAAAATATTCTAAGTTTTATATATATATATATATATATATATATATATATATTAAATTGTATTCAGCAAGTATGCATTCAGTTGATCAAATGTGACAGTAAAGGCATTTATGTTACCAAAGATTAAAATTTCAAATACTGTTCTTTTGAACTTTCTATTAATCTAAAAATACTAAAAAAAAAATTATATATATAATTTATAAATAATGTTTATATTTTATATATATACATATACAGTTGTTTTAAATTGTAATATTTCACAATATTACTGTTTTTGATCATTTTTATGATTATAAAGGCTGTATTTTATTAAATAAATGTAGCCTTGCTGAGCTTACGAGACTTTGACTTTTTAAATTTAGTTTTATGTTAGTTTAGGTTATTATCAATAAGTACTTACTAAATAATAATGATTATTTTCATCCCCCAATAAATTGTTTGTAATATATATATTGATTTATTAATTTATCAGTCATTTATAAGGTTACATTTCAGTCAGGTTGCTGCTTTGGAAGGGAGCTCCCTAGGTAGTAGGCAATGACTGAGCTCAATAGGTTTAGGAACAGAGCTTAGATCTCTCTCTTATAAAAGAACACTTTTTGATTCTAGTGTGTGTGTGTGTGTGTGTGTGGGTGGCAGGCCATGGGTGTGTATTTGTATGGTGAGCTGATGGTCCAGGAAGATGCCCGGCAGCAAGCATTAGCACGCCGCTGCCTATCCATCATTAAAGATGACATGGACCAATCAGCATGCAGCGTTGTGGAGGAAATGATTCTGTGAACTCAGTCAAATCAGGTAAGAGTGTCACGTCCCTTCTGACCTTTATATATTTTGAAGACAAGATGATTTACAATTTAAATCGTCTCATTCTCAAAAAATGCTACAAATGGTTTTTGGAAATCGAGAGATGTTTTACAATCAGCTCATGCCGTCTCAACTTGCACCGTCAACAGATTTTAATGGCCGAGTAACAGCGGGTCCCATTACTTGGTTATTTTTGGACACATTTGACGTAAAAAAAATAGCATATTATATAAGAGTTGCTTTGAAAAAAAAGTCAACTCAGTACCCGAGAGATGCAGAAGTCATAAAAAGCCCTTTTGTTTTTACTCCCTACATTATTAAAGATCCACTCCCAGTGTCCTGGCCACCACCACATTCACATTCTTCCAGAAGCTCCTGTCTGCCTCTTCTGCACTTTTCCAGGAAGCCTGTCCAGATCTGTTTGTATTACGATGAATTCGGAATGTGCTCCTCAAACAATTCCCGAGCACCAGAAAAGAAACGGGTCAGCACCTTTTTTTCAGACGGGGCTTTAGGAGAGACGTGGGTCTCTGGGCTCTTACTGCATCAAATTCCTTCCTCAACAAGGGAGGGAATCCCTGGGTCCACATAACAACTCCCAATTTGTTGCTTCCTTAAAAGCTGTGGCGGACTGATATATGGTAGTAACCATGAGCGGAAGAAAGGGTAATTGTCTGGCTTTGAAGCCGTCTATCTCACCATCACGCCAAGATATTATTCTGTTTAACCGAGCGACACGGGCTGCTCGTCAGCCTATGGGAAAGAGACGACTTATGGGCCCTGAGATAAATCCATTAGTCATCCCGCGCCAGCGTTTTTGGTGAAGCTGTGGTGCTTTTAATCTGCCAGCAAGACAGTTTTATTTGTTTGGGGACTCGGAGGAGACGGGTGGCTTTCCCAAGACGTTGTGGTTTATGTCACTTGACTTAGATGAATGTATCAAAACGATCATCCTGCAATTTGTGCTGTGCTAATGCAGCATTTTCATTCTCAAAGAGCCTGTTTGTCTTCAGAGGTCAGCGTCTAGCCGGTGTCAATAATTCTTCAGCACTCATTGGGCGTCCGCCTCACTCAGACGTGCCCTGAAATGTGCTCAATTCTGATAGTAGATTACACCTGTTGTTTTGAAGTACGCCAAACAATGTGTCAGGAAAAGCTATTAGGCCTGAATAATGGGTGTTGTGCTTTTCAGGTTTTTAATTTTGGGGGTCTATGATGTGACACTTTTTTTGTCTTGTTATTCAGATATACATTAAAAATGACATTTACACGTGATTATTCAAATACACCTCTGCTGTGATCAGCACATTTTTTTATTTTAATTTATTTATTTTATTTATTTTTTTATTTTAATTTGTGGGATATAAATTCCAAAATGTCAACGTGATGCTCTAAAATCTAAAATTGAATGACTGAAAAGGAAATCTGTAGGAGTTTGATATAAACCTGAAAAAAGGTTTATTTTCAGTTTTATTTATATCAAACTCTTCAAGATTTTCTTTTCAGTCATTATATATATATTAGGGATGGGAAGATTCCCCGATTGGCTCGGTGCATCGGCATAAAAAGTTAATGATGCGATGCATCGGTTTAAAAAGTGTGCATCGGCTACAAGTTGGCATTTATATCGCAATGCATCGTTTCTAACATATTTGCAACGGTAAAAACCGATATATTAATATATAATTACTAGTGGATGCGCTATACTTTTATTGTTTAGAAAGTGACCAATATTTTATATGTAGCTTGATTTCTCCTCTCTAAACGGTTTCTCAAGCGCGCTCTCTCATCACTGATGCTGTGTGATTGTGACGCATCACAACACTACGGAGACTTGAGGAAAAGCGGGGATTAAAGTCCAAAAGCTGACTTGAAATAACCTAACAATTCAATCGGGGCTAAAGCGGTTCCATAAATAACAAATTAAGTTCACACAATCTCACTAATTTGTGCACGCTTATTCTTAAGCAGCCCTAATGTCGATCATGGATAAAATCGGTTTACCATCGCAAACAGCGAATATATCTCTGTTGTTTAATGCATTTGAGACGTTGTGTTTTCCTCAGTGCATAACTGACATGTCAGGTATATATTTTTTTCATCTATAAATGTCAGAAAGTCACGCAAACATATTAATTTCGCTGTCAAGAGTGGGCGAGGCTGACGCGAGTGAACGAGCGCTGCTGCGCGCATGCGCACTAAACAGACAGTGCACAATCGAATAGGATCACAATAATTCTGAGTAAAATATACATTTTGCTAAAATATTTGTTGTTGGACATTAAATGTGTCTTTTGTAGAATTTTAA
>NW_015555777.1:36379-36716 GCF_001515605.1 Sinocyclocheilus anshuiensis | reverse complement strand
AAAGAGCAATTTTAGATTGTAATGTTCTAATGTTCTGCTATCTGTTCTGCAAACTATAAAAGGTACAGCTGTAATACAACCAGAGAGAAAGGCTGCATGGCTAGAAACTGTAAAAAACAAGTCAAATAATAGTATGTGAGAGAGTAGTAATATCATTGGATTGCTATTGGTCAGTGTTAGAGGACCTCAGCTTAGTCTGACAGTCAGCCTGCTTTAGACCAGGTCAGTTTCCCAGCATAAGTTGCCACAGTGACTAAACTTGATCTAGGCCTATGTTCAATTTGCTTTAAGGAACCAAATCATTTGACAATGAGTCAGACTAACTGACATAAACCTG
>NW_015555777.1:13850-36230 GCF_001515605.1 Sinocyclocheilus anshuiensis | reverse complement strand
GCACATCCATAATATATATATATATATATATATATATATATATATATACACACATATAATTTTCATACATATATACGAAAATTTGAAATGTTGAAGTAAAATAAAAATAAAATGTTGAAGTTGAAATACTAAAAGAACTAAAACTACATTTCCAAATAAATGAAGGCTAAATAGAAACGTGTGTTTGTGTGTGTGTGTGTGTATTAGATGGACAAAGCTGAATGAAAATTAGAAATAAAACTATTAACTGAAAAAAAATTGTTGAAGTTGAAGTAATAACATAACTAAAAACTAAATTTCCAAAATAAATTGAAGTTAAATGGAAAAATAAAAAATAACAAAAGCACATATAATCACACAAAAAAACTAAAACTTACTAAAATGATAATCAAAAACTAAACTAAAATGAAAACTGAAAAAAAAACGTGGTACCGCCACATGACATTTCATTTATTTGAAACTTTTCTTGAAAACAGTATAAAAGTTTTTAAAAAAACCAAAATGCAACCAACATGAATACAAAGAGCACATTTCTAAGACCTTGGTACATATTTTAAACTGGATTTTCATAGATTTTCCATTCTCTTTATCATAGGCACTGTTACATATCATTGGTTCTTTTCTTTCTTTAGTGGAGTTTGAAAGCTGTTTTTAACCAAGAACAATCCAGTCAGTTTTCCAAAAAAAAAACTTTCAACGTTCCCTTTATCCCTAGATGTTAAAAGCAGCCATAGTTCATGCCTTTCAGAAATACTCAGTGTGCCGATTACAATCGGTGTACTTCAGAAACAGTAAAAATATCCCACAAGTGTAAGAGAACTCCTGAGAAATGTGTCAGGGCTGAAATCCCAGTGTCTCCTCATAAGGGAGGGCTGGAGTCGCTGGAGTTTGGAGGCCTGTGAAATGCGTCTTGATGGGGATAATGAGGGACATATCCGTGGCCCAGCCAAGCGTGCTCCATCGCAGGAGAGCAAGAGGGTCTGCAGGTTTTGCCTTTCATGTTGCTGGCTGTGTGGGTTCCTGGCGTGCTGATTTGTGACTTAAGATAAAAATCACATTGCCAGGGATTACCACACAACCGCCACTCGAACGGCTGCTATGGCAACCAGAGGCACCATTTTAATGCAGCTCCAGAAAATAGAAATAAAAGATGACATGGCTTTTCTCTGTGGGTCTCTGACAGGATGACAAGAAAATGCAGAGGAGGAACGCATCCCTGCCGACGAGCGGCGTGGGTGAAGGAGCGCGTACGCAGGAGTGTCGAGGAGAGACTCTCAGAGCAGGTGCAGAGCTTAGCTGATTGGTGAACAGTGATTGAACTCTTTGTTCACAGTGGCTAAGTTCTGCACCTGATGAGAGGATGACAGACGGCGAGAGACCTCAGGGAATGGCTTTTTCCCACTTTTCTTCATCTCGTTACAGATGTGAAGTGCTAAAAGTGTAATGATTGTACATTCGCATGTCAAAGAAGTTCGAGAAATGGAAGACGGCATGAAAGACAAAGTCAGTGGAGGGTGTCTATAGTTAAGGTTGTGGGTTACGATTTACTATCAGCTTGCGCCAGTGCAAACCCCCATTTGGTGTTTAACTACTACTGTCAGGATTTACTAAAGACACAGTGGGAAATTAGCGCTGAAAAAGCGTGGACAGTTATTTTTGTGACTCGCCTTTTGAATATGCATTTGTAGGAGTTTCGATTGGTAAATTTATGGGAGGAGAGTATTTAAATGAATCACGCAACACGATTTACGCTCGTCAATTCACTGGTATTTGCGGCATTATTTAATGCCCCCCAAAAAAAGCATGTCTTAAAGCAGGTGGTAATTTGCGCTGCTCTTGGTAGACTGTGCTGGTCATTATGGAAATGATCTGACTGCACCTTGTCAGTAAATCACCCGCAGAATTTTCCCCTCCCATTGGCGCTTTTTGGAATTGCGCTCTAATGCAAATTTGCCTTGAGTAAATCTGGCCCGAAGTCTCAGCTTTCAAATGTCGTCATTTTGTAAAGAAATGCAAAAAATAAATACTGTTTTGTGGCTCTTTAATGTGTCGTGATAGATCGCTGTAGCACCTTAGTTCAAGCGGCACGTGAACCGATCATCTCTACCTTTATACTAGTTATAGCACAAAATAAACATGAAAGAACATCAGAAGGTCTTCTTTCAACCACAGAAATACGTCAATACACACCATTTTTCAAGTTCATTGACATTAATCTACATTAATGACATTAGTCTTGTTTGTCGGATAAAAATGGCAGATTCTGCGTTAAGATTGGTCAGATCGCCGGTCAATCAAACTCCCTGTGAAGGGTCAATTGACTAACTGCTCAAAAAAATTACGTCAGGACTAGGAATAATGCATCCACTACTAAAAAGTATACTAATGCTCAAATATTTGGAGTTTATTAAATTAGAGACATTTACATTGTTACAAAAAATCCAATTTCAAATATGGTTCTTTTGAGAACTTTCTATTTATCAAAGAATCCTGAGTGAAATGTTTCCACAAAAATATATATAACTGTTTTCAACATTGAAAATAAGCAAATCAGTACTGTATATTAAAATGATTTCCGAAGGATCATGTGACACAGAATATTGAAAATTCATGTTTGGCATCACAGGAATAAATCACACTTTAAATCTATTAAAATATAAGAGTTATTTTACATTGTAATACTATTTCACAATAATGTTGTTTTTACTGTATTTTAGATCAAATAAATGCAGCCTTGGTAAGCATAAAAGGCTTCAAAAAAATCATGTCAGCTCTAATCTTTCAAATTTTAGTGTAAATGAATATACTACATTTCTTTAAATTTTTTGTTAAAGGTGATGAATTGAGTTTTTCATACCCTTATTTTCTGCCCCACTGGCTAATTTCCCAATTGCTTCATCAAAACATTTTCCAGCATATGGTGCTTTCAGATCATACTGAGAATTCATATATCATTGTGCAAACTTTCTTTGAGGGTTTCTGGAGTGAAATGAAACTTTATCGTAGCAGTGCGATACGACGTGGTTGCCTTCATAATGAGCTGATTGTGAGATCCCTTTCACGATGAGCATAACAAACTCTTGCCGAGAGCGCTCGGGTTGGCATGACAGATGAAGAGCGAGTGTGAGATGGTGGAGATGGCTGTAATGAGGACTGAAGAGAAACTGACTGAGCTAATGGAGCCCACAGTGAGATGAGGAGCCCAGGAGTTATCCTCTTCTCCTCCTCCTCTTCTTTCTTCTCCTTATACTCAAGTCTTCTAGCATCACTATGTACCTCTACTATGCAAAAAACTAAATAGTTTCTCTCTTTCCTACTGCTGGCCCACAAAATCCAGAGGAAATTCTGGGAAATGTGGACGAGACATGGCCACACAGACCAAACATCTGCATCTCTGGACTGCAAAAACAGCTCCACTTTTAGCTTTGATGGGTGAAATATGAAAGACAGCAATTGAGACAGGAAGTTGTGCTTTAAAGGACCTCTGCAGATTGAGTTAGCGGACGGCCAGCGGCCAGGATGCCGTCTTCTAAGTCATGACAGATGTAGGAGTTAAATATGGAGCTGGCCATAAATGACTATATTTAGAAGCTGTTTAAAGATGCATTACCATCCATGGCTAGTAAAAATGGAATTAGTTGCACGGGCTGTATTTAAAATGTCATTAGGAGATATTTTGTGGGAAATGAAGTGCTAAGCACCTTCAGCTGAAGCGTATTATCCCATATCTGATCCTTCCATCAAGTGGCCCATGCTGAAAGTGAGTCATATGTGAGTGTGCGAGAGATAGATGGACCTGGCCTCCCGTGCCTACTGAGCTGATTACAGTACTGTAGAAACACTGGCTCAGTTCAGCAGGAACAGGAGTCTGGTCCACAGACCCCCAACTCATCTCTGCTTCTACAGGCTCACACACACACGCATCTTGGTACACTTTAAGTGTGCATAGCTTGGAGAACAAATGCATACATCAGTGTTGTTATTGTTAAAAAAAAAATAGTCTGAAGCTGCAATAGAATAGAACAAACGAAAAGGTAACACTTTAGAATAGGGAACACATATTCACTGCTTTTTAATAGTAAGGTAGTTAAGTTTACTTATGGGGTAGGATTAAGGGATCTAAAATAAGGTCATGCAGAATAAGGTATTAATATGTGGTTTATAAATACTAATAAACAACCAGTATGCTAGTAATATGCATGCTAATAAGCAACTAGTTAATAGCGAGGATAGGTCCTTAAAATAAAGTGTTACCAACGAAAATTAGAAATGTTCCTTTGCTAACTATCTGAATAGTTTAATTACTAAAACTCAAAAATACATGTGGATAGTTGGACATATAATCTAAAACTATTTATAATAGTTATAACTATTTATACCATAATAAAGATATTACTACTAATATATAATATATATATATATAATAATTAAAATAAATAATTTTAATTTGTCACTGTATGGCCATTTAATATGAACTAATGAAAAGTTACAGGTAACTTATGAAAAGATGTGTAAAGTTAATATAAAAAAAACAAAATAAAACTTGTTTAAACTTTCATATAAATAATTTGAATAATATCTGCATGCTGACTACAGAAATGGACACATATGCATCAGTCACCCAAATAAAAACAAGGGGTTCAGGGTTCAGAAAAAATAAAATAAAGACGCTTCTATTCCAAACAAGAATATTTTAACTTTGCTGCCTTTCAAGACAAAAATTATACTTCTTCAAATATTTTAAAACAAATAATAATTACTATTTTTTAAATATTTTATTTCTTTTGCATCTGTTATTACTTTTTTAAATCCTTTTTACGTACATTTCTGTTGTGTATGAAATGTGTTGTATAAATAAACTCGCCTTGATGCATTATGACTGATGTCATGACCATGAATCATAAGGTTTGCTGTTGTACTGATTGTGGCTCTTCTCTTTTGCAGGTTTCAGATCTCTCTGGTCTTCAGTCACATGTTCAACTCAGGGAAATCAAGCAGGATCTGACTAACTACTGCTCACTGATGCTCAAGAGGGAACAATGAATGGACTATTAAAAAAAATCATTGCACATTTAAGCTAGAATACATCAAATAAAGACTCAAATGTCATATTTAGTATTGTCAGAAATAAAAATAAATACTGTACACAAATGTATGTGTCATTCTGAAGTCTTAAAGAGCTGGGTTACCTGGACTTCCACACCAAGGTACATCTTGTTTTTGTGCATGTTGAAGTTGACGGCAGCACTTTCTGAACTCGTTCACCCCGTGCCCACCATGTCAAGTTCCAGAGTCCCGATCAGATAGCAAGAAATGTTTGGGGTAGAAATATGTGCTGATGACGCATGTGTATACGCCAAACATGTCACCTTATCCTCACTGTTAGGAGTTTTTACAACACTTCACACATTCAGGGACATTTCTGTGGTTAACATTACATTTTCTTATAATTGTGATCCCATATAATAGCCATTTAGTTGTTCAACAAATACTTAATATTAAGTAACTATGGAATAACTAGTTGCCGTTATACTAGTATTAAAGAAATAGTTCACCCAAACATGAAAAACTGCTGAAAATTTACTCAACCTCAGGCCATCCAAAAAGTGGATGAGTTTGTTCCTTTATTTTGAAAAGAGTTCAGATTTGGAGAAATTCATGTTTTTAACTTTAAACTGTTGCTTCTAGCTAAAATATGAGTCCTCTATCCATGATACTGTTTTCTCTACTGAAAATGTTTACTCGTCTGAATCGGGAGAGAAATATGCACTGATCCAACACCATTAACAAGGCAACACAGTCCAAAATTCTTCTAAACAAAAGGATTTGTGGATTTAGATGTGAGGGCGATGGGCTTTTTCATTGGAGGAAGTGATTTAATACAAAATTTCACAAAAAAATCTTGGAAGGCCTGAAGTTGAGTAAATTCAACAAATTTAAATTTTTGGGTGAACTATTCCTTTAAATGTAATCCAAATGAAAGACAATAGTGACATTCTTATGTAGTTTAGCAAGGCCGTAAATTTGAGTATGACCCAGTTTTGAGTTATAAACACATGCTTGAGTGGTCTGAATAGGGAAAACGCTCCGAGGAAATGGCCCTACAGGGAGACGGAGACCCACGGAGAAGCACTAGTGATGATGGAGTCTAGAAAGTACAGTACACAGAGACTAAACTATTCAAGAGGCCCTGCGCTGGGAGTACACACACACACACACACACACAGATGTGAGCGTTCATGTGGTGAGAAGGACTCCGGCATGCTCTCCTGTCAGAAGAGTGTGTGGGAGGACAGTGAGCGAAGACAAACGGCGTGTTAGCTAGACGGAGCTCCGCAGTCAAACAACAAAGACTCCGAGTCCAAACACTCGGGAAATACAACCGCAGATCTGACAGCAGTCACATCCCTGGAAATTGACTTCCTCCCATTCGCGTTTGATGTCATCCAAACACACAGATAGAAATACGTGTGTTCCTTTTATTTGGCTCAATACATCAAGTGCGGAGGCCCCTCTTCGGTTTAGGGGGAGAACACCCACGGCTTTTAAAGTTAAAAACGGCAGCTGGGCTTCTCTTCTATAAATGCCATATCGTCCCACCCAGCTTTTCGGTGCGTAACTGAGCCACGCCAGGATTCCTTGTCCTAATAAATAGTTTGGGCGAGCGCTCGAAGCTAGGACTTTTTATGTGAGGCTCTCAGGTTTGGAGGAGGGTGTCCTGAAGAGTCCTCAGCCTGGAATGAACCCTGTCGTCCCGCGTAGCGGCACTGTTTAGTCTGCAGCGTATTGAGGCGAGGATCCACAGTGCCCTGCGCTTCACAGCGGCCTCAGTCAGCACCTGCCACCATCACAAAACACACACATTTGGGTAACCAGCCCTCACAATTTACACTGGACCACTGAAGTTATTGAGATGAGCGTATGAAATGTGTAGTAAAGTAATATTCATTATTTACTCTCATATTACAAACCCTGTTATTTTTCCAGTGGAACACAGAGAAGAATTTTTAAAATTTGGTGCAAATTTAAAAACTTTTTCTTACAATTCTCATATAGGATTGTGACTTTTTTTTATAAAAAATGTTTATTTTGTACGGTGCAGGTCACACCCCTCTGTGTATTTCAACATGAAAAAATTATGTGTTATTTGATTGAATGAATGATGCATTTATATAGCGCTTTATTGTGTATTGTTGTACACCCAAAGTGCTTTACAATCATGTGGGGTGGGGGGGTTCTCTCCTCAACCACCACCAGTTGGTGGTGGTTCTCCGACGTTTTCACTAAATGTACACACTCTGTACACTAGTAGAACATAATGTAGTTTGGTGCGAAAAGCAAAAATTCGACAATGTAACAATTATTATTGTGCTTTACCAGCAAAGACAAAGGGAGAATTGATACACATATGGCTGAAGATGCAGAAAAGGTCTGAGGCCAAAAGACAGAAAGACCAGCAAAGACCAAAAATGAGCTCAAACATTGGTTTGGCTTAAGCAAGGAGAAAGAAATGCAAGCCCATTTCAGCCACATGAAAATAAAAAATAAAATCAATTATATCAAAGAAAGCCGAAATTTAGATAAAAAGTCTTACAACTTTTTTAAATCTCACGATTACCAAAGCACGATTTTTTACTTTCTCACTAGTATCAGTGATAAACTATTCAATGAAAATCCCCTTCCAGTGAGCTGTTAATGCAAGAATCACTGTGATCAGATCATTGAATCATTCTTTTTTTCTTTCAGTCAATAAATCATTCTTCTGGACCAGTTCAAACTCGTTCACTTGAGTTGAAAGCTTTTGGGGGGAAAGATTACCAATAGTGAATAATGATTTAAATCTCAGTCTAATCCTCACACAAATCTATCACATGATTTCATAAGACTTGGACAAGTCATATGAACTGTTTTTATGATGCTTTTTGGTTTCTGTTTGTCAGTGTCAGAGCTTATTCTGTGTTCCACAGAATAAAATCACATGGTTTTAGAACAACATGGGGGTGAAAAATGATGCTTTTTGCGTAAACTATCCCTGTATGTATATTTATTAAACCTCAGCCTTACCTTGCTATAAGGGAGCAGCTCTCAGTGTTCAAGCTGTTGGGTGTAAACTTGTTTTTGTACAGTGTGTGTGTGTGTGTGTGTGTGTGTGTGAGAGACTGAAACGCTTTTGCCAGCCAGCAGCCTATTTTATTCTGTTGTTCTCTGCATACCACAAGAACTAGCGCAGGGTCAATAAAGGCACTGATGACAACTTAATTGGGCTGCACACAGCCCTCGTCTCGCCTTGAATAGGCCACCGGGTTCGCATGAGCAAACCCTTGGCATTTGAGGAGGTGAATGTTATTTTACTATGTGTTGAATCTGAATCAGTGAAGACCTCACCTTGTCAGTTATTTCAGTGATAATGCTAACAGGTCCGTGGGAAAAGACGGTGAAGTTTGAAAACAAATGCAAAACGAGGTTTGCTGAAAGGGAGGAGGACAGGAGCTCTTTCACAGCACTGAGGTGTCTAGGAGGGGGAGGACGAGTGAGAAACAGCATCCTTAGATGAGTCCAGGCTTCTCTGGCCACTGCCTGAGATTAAAACAAAGAGAAGGAAGCCATCAGTAATTTTCCAGTCTGCTTCACTTTGCTGTTTTTAACTTGTGACGTAAGGTTGACTGACTTCAGCGCCATAATTAGATCTCTTACGGTTTGTTGGGACCTCTGGTGCTCTCTGTTGGTGGGGTGGTGGAAGAACGTCAGGAGCCACAGCAGCGGTTCGGCGTTCTCAGGCGCTGCCAGAACAAGCAGCTCAGCAGCTGTGTCCACCCAATACCCACACTGCACCAGCAGGAACCAAGCCTCAAAGAAAGCCTGATACGCCCTGGAAAATCACCATCCACACAAAGAAAGAACCTAACAATTATTTACTGATACATATGGCTTACAGTACGAAGAGAGATGGAGGAACAAGAAGGCTGAGTGAGTTTGGACAGAGAAAGAGAGATTTGCACTGACAGCTGCTCAAACTAAAGAGCTTCTTGAACTTTCAAGTTCTGGTTTATTCTCTGATAATATCCTGATGACACCTGCAGCTGACACTCTCATTACTTAAAATGCTTACAATGCATGTATTTTCCTAGAACTGTATACACGACACACATGCATCAGGCCATATAATTGGTTAATAATCAGGGAAATCTGTAAAATGCAGCTTGCACAGATAATGTATCACTTATTATAACTGATAAAAATACTGTGAAAAAACAATTACAGCTGAAAGCAATATATTTTTATTTAGTATTATTTTTTTGCAAAAAGCCATTTAATAATTACAAATTATGTTCTCCAATCTATGTTATGTAAAAGTTGTTTGAGCCTTCCCTGAGTATTTCCAGTAATAAAATAAAATAAAAATCATAAAATTAGTTTAGTGGTGGTTTATTCACACCAAATGTGAGAAGAACTGCTGTCAGTAAGTCTATTCACACCAAGGACAAAACAATGTATGGTATGTCTGGCTAAATGAAAAACATTTTATACTTATGCACATTTATTATATATGCACATATATTATAAATGGACTTTGAAGAGCGTGTGAAGAGATCTGTAGCACAAAAGGGGTTCATAAATTACAACCATTTTGTTATTCAGGACATTGATACTACTTCTTGGAGTGGACAGACAAGGACAAGAATTTGTGAAAAGCAGCTATGTACTTCAGCTGAAAACCTATCACTAAATATCAGGTCATCTTTGTCCAAATACCCACCTGTGTCAAGCCTGACAGGGCTAGAAACATACAGGATTACTGTGTGGGAAATCTCTGTAGTAACAGCACTGCTGACGATAAGACAGCAATGAAGTGTAGGGTGTCTTGAAGCTCATCTCACCTGACATCTTCCCCCGCCTCCTCATTCTCCGTCACGCTCTGAAGTAAACTTCTGATCCAGCTCAGATGATCCAGCCAGGCTTCCCTGGGAACCTCTGAAAGGGGGTGAAACGAAAAATGTAGAAATGAGACACTTTTGAAATTGATTTCCAGGTGGATGAGGTGAACTTAGCAACTGATAACAAATCTTAAGTTGAAATGCTTTCAACTGACCCTTCAAAATGTTCCTGACCAAACTAACCTTAAGAAATGTTGCCATCTGCCATACTATCATTCATATTATTATAACCATATTTCTTTTAAAGGGGTCATATGATGCGATTTCAATTTTTCCTTTCTCTTTGGAGTGTTACAAGCTCTTGGTACCTCGCTTTTCAGACTGATGAGCTTTGTAAAAATCGACGCGTTTCAAAAAGGTGGGGCATAGAGGAGAAAAAATAATGTACAGTATGTGGAAAATAATGTGTTTTTTTAACTTTAAACCGCATAAACACATTTCATTACACCAAATACACAAAATAATGTTCTTTTAGGAGCATCATATGACCCCTTTAAAACATTTTAACACTGTATATTTATGCTTAGCCCCAATATTCATTAAATATAACAAAACAACAATGGGCCCCACTGACTATCATAATATGGGAAAAAAAATTATTTTGTGTTCTGCAGAAGAAAAAAATTGGTTTAGAACAAGTATCATGACAAAATGTTCATTTTTGGATAAACTATCCCTTAAGTATTGTGGTCCAGTAGTGCACAACACAACGAAAACGCCAAAACAGCACATAGGACTAATTTTATTGTGTTGTGCTAATTTCACTGTGTTGCGGCTCGCTTCTGTGTTTTGTGCTAATTTCGTTGTGTTGCGGCTTGGTTCCGTTGTTTTGTGCTAATTTTGTTGTGTTGTGGCTAGTATTAGTTGGGTTGCAGTTTGTTTACGTTGTGTTGTGCTAATTTCGTTGTGTTATGGCTTGTTTCCATTGTGTTGTAGCTTGATTTCGTTGTGTTGTGCTAATTTTGTTGTGTTGTTTACGTTGTTGCGACTTGTTTCCGTTGTGTTGTGTAATTTCGTTGTGTTGTGCTAATTTCATTGTGTTGCGGCTTGTTTCCTCTGTGTTGTATAATTTCGTTGTGTTGCGGCTTATTTCCGCTGTGTTGTGCTAATTTCGTTGTATTGTGCTAATTTTGTTTGTGTTGTGGCTTGTTTCCGTTGTGCTGTGTAATTTCGTTGTGTTGTGGCTTGTTTCCATTGTGTTGTGTAATTTCGTTGTGTTGTGCTAATTTCGTTGTGTTGTGTAATTTCGTTGTGTTGTGTAATTTCATTGTGTTGCGGCTTGTTTCCGCTGTGTTGTGTAATTTCGTTGTGTTGTGTAATTTCGTTGTGTTGAGGCTTGTTTCCGCTGTGTTGTGTAATTTCGTTGTATTGTGCTAATTTCGTTGTGTTGTGGCTTGTTTCCGCTGTGTTGTGTAATTTCGTTGTGTTGTGCTAATTTCATTGTGTTGCGGCTTGTTTCCGCTGTGTTGTGTAATTTCGTTGTGTTGTGCTAATTTAGTTGTGTTGTGGCTTGTTTCCGTTGTGTTGTGTAATTTCGTTGTGTTGTGTAATTTCGTTGTATTGTGGCTAATTTCATTGTGTTGCGGCTTGTTTCTGTTGTGTTGTGGAGATTTCGTTGTGTTGTGCACTACTGGTCCACCACATTTAAGTCATGCAACAGTCAAAAATCATCTAACGTGTAATGTTTCCACAAAATATTATGCATCACAACTGTTTTCAACATTGTTAACAATAACAAATGTTTCTTGAGTACCAAATCAGCATATTACAATGATTTCTGAAGAGTCATGTGATAGTAAAGACTGGAGTCAAAGGAAAAATTAAATTGTAAAATATAGTGAATATTTCAAAGTGAAAATGAAAACAGCTTAAAGTGACTGTGAATAATCAAACGGAGCTAACTTACTCTAACAATCTCAAATTACATTTTTTGTCCATTCACTTTCTGCCAAAACAGGGTTTGGAATGACCTAAGAGTGAGTAACTGATGAGAAAATGTTTACTGGATGAACTGTCCCTTTAAGACATGCCAGAGTCAAAGAATCATGGTCTATCTTTAGCTTAATGAGGTAAATAACTAAGCTCCGGCATTCACAAGTCTCCTTTCAGAGACGAAGGTCCCCCTTCACGTCAATCATTCCATGTACAATGACAATTGAACCAATGCAAACATATAATCCTAAAAACGAGCCCCTGGAGCAGCAGGCACCTGAAGTCTGCAGCGATTCTTCTGTTGTGCTGGTTATAGAATAGGTGGCATTGTGAGGATATCCTCTGGAGTTCAGGAGGCATTGAAGAGCCCTGGGTCCTTTGGGAGCCAAGCCAGAGATAGATATCAGAGGACCGGACAGAGGCGAGCAGGGTGGGTACCGGAGGAAGGAGACTGTTTGTTTGGGACTGCTCTGATGGAGGGAGGGAGATAAGGCCAGGCTTTGGGACTTCAGATGGTGGAGGTTTAGGATGAAGGATTCAAATGAATCTCTAGCCACTCACTGAGACAATACTGAGTCAAGTTCAGTCAGAGTGAGGTAATGGTTTTGAATAAGGGGGTGTGGCTGGTGTCTGACTAAAAGTATTATAGTTTGCTAGATCTGAGATTAAAACAACAGATCTGCGATCTGATATAATTAGACTACACTATGTAACTATGTCTCCCTTTACTATAGAAAATATGCACAATTTCTCTCATATAACCATATATTTAGAAATGGTCCTTCATATATGGCTGCCTGTGACTGACATGCACTTCATACTAAGAAACTATTTAAAGCAAGTAATTTAAAGTAAATAGTTTTTGAAAAAAAAAGTTAATTGTACTTTATATACACCTTGAAATATTTCACTTCCACTTAACTAGTGGCCAACTTGTATAAAAAGCGGCACAGCTCTCCCCTCCCACTCTCTCTTACAAAGATATGTGCTATAAACTGCTGAGGCACCATATCATCAGAGATCCTCATAAATGATGTTCTCTTGTTAAGTGAAGGTCTGAGTTTCTGAGAGATAGTAAGAGGTGCTGTACCTGATGGTGCTGTCAGTAAAGGAGTGAGTAAACTCGGCATCACATGTGGGAAGAAGGCTCTGAGTGGTAGACGATCCTACAAATCATATATGCATACAGTTATCACAACAACTCCAAATATGAAACACCGCTTTTGTGTCATTTGAGAGCCACTAGTGGCACCAAACAGACCTGCCAATCATATGAAACTCCACAGAGTCAATGCATTATTTCTCTGTCTTGTTTTCTCTTGTTTATGGCCTCTGTGGGACTCCATATTTTTGGAAACAATCATTATTTTTGCAATTCAGTTTGGTGCTGCTAGTGCCAGAGAAATTACACATTCACCTTCATGAAGCCAGTTTGTACCTGGGGTTTCTGTCCAGTCAGTCTCTGGAGGAAGCAGACAGTGAAAACCTGTATGAGGGCTCTCACGGCCAGGTTCTCATCAATCTCTGTCAGCACATTCCTAAACACACACACACAATCTCACACTGTTTCTGAAATTAATTTGCTGTGGTGTAGGTAAAACGGCCTGATTTACTATAACATTTTAAATTCTAATAAGTAATAATTACGGATGCAGCAACATAGAGGTTTTAAATCAACAATTATTATGAAATGGCTTTTATAATAAATACATACTGTTGTGCCCTTTAAAAAAAACAACATTTACACTAAAGCTTTAATCTAAAAAATTGCAGTGATTTAAATGAGACTTCAGAACATTTTTTAAAAATTGAAAACCATTTAATACACTTTGAAAGCTTCCAATAGCAGCCTAAATCATAAAAATGGCAATAATAAAAATAATATTGGCTAGAACAAATATAAATCACTGATATTATATTATATTATATTATATTATATTATATTATATTATATTATATTATATAAATTGGCCAAATGGAATCCACTGTTTTTTGTTTTTATTTAAGAAGAATGGTTTTAAATATAGTCGAAGGCACTTTCTATGAAGTTTTGTGGTGTAGATACTCCATAGGTCTAACTAATAGAAATAAAATGCACACAAAATATGATATTCACCTGTAAATTTCGTTGATTGTGAGGAAGATGTGACAGTGATCGGCTGAAGCTTGAGGCTGGTGGGGGAAGAACATTGCAAAGCATTAGGAACAATGCATTTTTGTCATCTCCTCTCTTAACCACTAGGGGGCAATGCTGTAATAATAATGAGGACCTGTTGGCATCTTATACAGACCCCTCCCATAATTAAATGTTGTAAGTATAACAGCCAGCTTTCTTACCAACAAAATGCACATTGCTTTATTATACAGGAATATCATCTGTTTTAAATTCATGTGAAAGAGTAAAAAATTACATCCAAGCAGCTGTACATGCATGTCTGGTGCAGCACGTAAACTTACATGCTCATATTTTAATAGAACAGGTTTCATTAATATACCCATAGTTCATATGGGCAAAGAATGTCATAAAAACATTTCATCCAGACCCAAAACATCAGTGCTCCAGAAAGCCCACATGTGCCCTTGCGGTCTTTGATCCTTAGAGCATTTGTCTTTGTTTGTGCATGTGTTTGTGTGTGTGTGTGTGTGTGTGTGTGTGTAGGCCACAGGGAGAAGCCTCATTATTCTCTCCTTCATTTGGGACCATTAAAACGTCTGCCCCACCCAGCCCACAGGCACCCTCGTCCCTCATCTCTCCTCTGTACACGCACACACACACACGATCCTCACACACCACCCCCCTCCGAAGCCCCCCCAAACCCCAAAGCATCTCAGATATTCCCGTAACCTCAGCTATTCAACGCTTGCCAAAAGCCGCCAATTTGCTGCTCCAATAAAAAGAGACGCATTTCAGCAACAAACATTAGATGGTATGATCCTGTCTCAGAAGAAAGAAAACAGAACGATAGAAATGAGAGAGATCATAGAATACAGAGCTCAACAACTCACAGCCAATGTCATAAACCAATGAATGAAAATGACTACAACTGCAATCACAAGCAATTTTTCGCACAAACATTCAAATGCACCTGAAGCTGAAATGTCGCTCTTTGCCTGATCTTCATAAATAACCGATTCAGACACAATCATCCTACACTACCATTCAAAAGTTTGGGGTCATTAAGATGTTTTTCAAGAAATTAATACTTTTATTTAGCAAGGATGCATTAAATTTATCAAATTTGACAGTTGAGGTATTTATAATTTTACAAAAGATTTTCTATTTCAAATAAATGCTGGTCTTTTGACCTTTCAATTCATCAAAGAATCTTGAAAACATTTTTTATCAGTTTCAAGAAACACAAAATGTTAATAATAATAACATTTCTTGAGTGCCAAATCAGCATATTAGAATGATTTCTGAAGGATCATGTGGCACTAAAGACTGGAGTAATGAATATTCAGCTTTGCCATCACCAGAACACATTATATTTTAAAATACATTAAAGTAGAAAAAGAGTTATTTGCTCAGTTAATTGTTATAATGTTTCACAATATTCCTGCTTTTACGGTGTTAATAACGTTTGAATGATAGCATGGTTGATTCCAGTTTCTCTCCAGTTCACAGGTGCCTTCCTGTTTCGGATTCCCCTCATGCTGTTCCAAACATGTATGACTTTCTTTCTTTAGTGGGACAAAAAGGAATATTTTTAATAAATTCTAGGCTGCTATTTTCCATATAATGAACACAAGCTTATTTTTGAGTAGAAGCAATTTGGCTCACTTGTACAACATTTATATTTTTACGACAATTTATGTTTTTTTGTTTTTTTTTTAGCTTGACAGACTTATTATATGGAAATGAGTGGCCATGATATTCTTAATAAATAACTTAGTGTTTACAGAAGAAAAAAAGTCATACAGTAAATAAAGAAATCAAATGCTTGGAACAACACAAGGATGAAGAAATTATCAATAATTTAAAAAAACTCAAATAAGAGATGACGTGACACAAGCAGAGGCATAGGAAAGGGCTGTCTGCTTTTATTTTTTTATGAAGGCTGAAGCTTTCTCTCCCTAGTGAAAACAGATGGGCTTTCCGAACACTCATCCATACCTTCTCCTAACACTTCAGGGAGGGTCAATTACAGCATGGCAAAAACATCCTCTTTCTGGCAGTGGGATGCTAGAAGATGCTGTTTATTGTTATTGGATCTTAGCTTTGAGGAAGGTGGATGAAAACAGAAATGTGAAACTAATTTCTGGTTTCCACTTTTTGATTGCGGTTTAAACAACTTGTTCCTGCAACGTAAACACACCGCAGAGTTCAATCTGCTCACAAGCACAAACAAATAAGAGTTGAATGCAGCTGAATTTGGGCCTCGTTTTACCTGTCTGTACTGCTCAGAATGAGACGCTAAACAGAACCTCAAACATAAGCTACAAGACGACTGTTTGACGTCCTTAGACAGACATGTAAATGAGGTCTTGATTTGAGTCATTTTAACTTTCTTCATGTAGATATGAAGCAGCCTCATAAAGATGTGTATGGACCGCGGGCCTGCTTCACATCACACTATTTGTGTCTGTTCTCAAAAAGAGGCCAGCGTATCATGCAACGCTGTTAATCTTCACACGCTGTGTACCATACGAACAACAGACCATCAAATTCCTTCTTTACTACCATAGTTTTACTGTCAACACAGCAGCACCAAATTAATTAGCAACCAAAGCAAATATTATGACATGCGGTACTAGTTGCCATCAAACATAACAGTGTGAACTGTTGCTAATAAACATGATGATGGTCTGTTGCCGTAAGGTGCTGATATATTTGTTTAACAGTTTTTAAGAGTTATGGCTATTAATATTTTGGCAATATGCAATATGTGGGATCAAAAAGTCTGATACCACTAGTGAAAATACTTTAGTTTTGCATTTTTGTGATAAAACGTTTTTCTTGTGAACTATATTATTATATCAGAATAACAGATTGAAAAGTGAAAAGCTAAAGAAAACTAAATCGAATGTATTCAAGAAAGAAAAAAAGAAAAAGAAAGGGTCATTTGAACACACATTTGTTTATTTTCAGGTTTAAATTTTTATATTTAAATAATACTTTTAATGTGGTCTCAATCTTTTGGAATCAAGAAAAGAAAAATGTTAATATAGAAGAACTCAAGCTTACCAGTAATGAGCCATTAACATGTTTGTCAAGACTCTGTGTCATTGTTTCATGGTCAGACAGCACAGATTCCAGTAAGCTCACTGCTGCCCCCTCCAGACAGGTGGGACTATAACACCACAGGTTCACTACAGCCTCATCCTCCAACACAAGCCTCTTACTGTGTAGGAGAGAAAGACAGAAAACACATAAACAGTCTGTATGCTGTCATTAAATGCTGGTCACATTGGACAAGAGACAATGCTGCACTGTAATGACACTCACCTGATCAAGGCCTCACTGACTTCCTTAATGAACTCTTGATTCAGACAGGAAAAGCCACACAACATGGAATGCTTCAACAGAGCTCCAATAAGAGGAGATATCTGAGGACATGTGACCAAGGCAGCGCATGCCGTTGACATGGCATGAATATTCCCATTTGAACACCTACAAAACAAACAATAAATAAATAAATAAATAAAGTGTGAGAGGGTAGTATTTGTCTGAACAAACTTTATTTTTCAGGTGTAAAACAGAAACAAATTTACATGTATGTCCAGATTGATATTAAAGTTTTATTACCCGGCTGATGTGTTTGGCAAGCCGTCACAGCTTTTAATTACCTCCTCTGTCATCAATGACACAACCTGAAATGGACAGCAGGACACAACAGTTTGCCTTTAATTTCATAAATTGAATGCGGTTTAAAAATGACAATTTTAACATGGTTTGTTTCTGATTATGAAGTCACATATGAACAGCCAATTTCTCATGTAAATGAGAGTGGAAAATACATTTGTGGCTGAGCAATATACTGTATCTAATATTCACAATGCATGTTTTTGTTGGTGATGTAAAATTACATAGCAAACCATTTTAATTAAAAAAAACAAAACAAAAACATTTTTTTATTTGTCCATCACTAGACTAGTTTTACAAACCCTTCTCAAATTTCAAACTTCAGAAGCAAAAATAGTTCATTTTCTTGATGGTTCATGACTTCAAAATGTTTAAAATGAATCAATTTTATGATTTGTTTGCATCATCACTGCATTTTTTCATTTATAAAAGGATTCAATGTGAAACTTCCTGGTTGGTGTTCATTTAGTGAATAAAATATGCATTATTTAAACTATACTTTTCACTGTATTTTACTTCTTGCAATATACTTGGCAACAGAGGCTGTTTAGTTCAAACAACAGTTCCTGTGAGGGGAAAGAAAATAGATGCTATCGAAAATCATAAATAGACTGAAAAAGAAGAATTCGTTCAGCTATATTGTCCAGCCTTTCTATCACACTAACCATTTCAATGTTAATGTTACAATGATTCCCAAACCTTCTGAAGAGCCTCTGAGTGGTATCGCTTCGGGGTTAATCCAGCATGTTTTACTGTAGCATGAGCTACACTGCCCTCCTCCTCCGAGATCAGATGACACAACATATTCTGTCCAGAACAGATACATAACATAAAACAATGTCAACGACAGCTTTTAAACACAACACCCTCCGTTTATGGCTAAATGTAATCATCACACACCAATAAACATCAATAACTGAATTATTTTGCTTTGTATGTGATTGGACAACTATTTGCTCATCATAAATACATCTCCGTGTTGCACATAAATAATAAGAAAGAAAGGAAAAAGGACAATGGAAACGGGTGGCAAGGCCTGTCTGTTTATGAAAGCACAGGGTTTAAGCCTTGACAGAAAGCATGTCTGCTTGCGGAGGGGCCATGTGGTTTCTTTAGGTTTACAGTATGCGAAGATGTCCTCCACAGATCCAAAGAGGCTCAATTACTACCATCTGAACAGCAAAAACACACTGCAGATCACACTTAACTCTAAGCTGGGTTGCGGCTACAGTGCAGGCCAATGAAACACAGCCTTTTTGCATTCTCTCGTTTTTTTTCTCTACCTTGAGGTGGAGAAACATGGCATCTGCCATGATGATTTTTTTTGTTTTTTTTGTTCTTCAAAGTGGTAATTTAGACAGTACTAAACCACATGGATGCCCAAGCTAAATCAAAACAACTTTCAATATGCCTAAAACAAAAAAAAAACAAAAAGGGAAAAAAACACCACAAGCATCGCATGACTCTTGTAGCTTAAAAGATCTTTAAACAATCAAGCAAACTACATATATTGTTAAACTATTAATACTAAAAATGACTAAATTTGCATGCCTCACAGATATGCCACATGATTTAAGTGCATTCAGGTCCATTTTGACCTGAAAGAGAAACATAAAAAATTTCTAAAATAGTTTTTAGCATGGGAACCAAACTTTTGATCCATTCTGACCTGGATGTCTTTTTGATCTATGAGTTATATTTGTCTCAAAATACTTTAGTATAATATATTTAGCCTCCTCCCATATCACACACACACGGGATGAATTTTGTTGATAAACATGAATATGCATTGCCTTTTGATGAACCATTGCAGCATGAAAAATTAATCATCTTTTTCAACTGAAAGCTAAAGTTTATAAAAGTAAAATGAACATATTTTATTTGAAAACATCCCACATTGATGTTGTTTTGTTAGAAAATGAATATGCTAGTTTAATAAATTTGGACTGTTTTTGAGCAGTCATGAGTTATGAAAAAAAACCAGCTAAAACCAGCTTAAGCTGGTTGGCTGGTTTTAGCTGGTAATCCAGTCTGGTCATAGCTGGTAAGCAGACTGGTTTTAGTGGGGTTTTGGCCACTTCCTTAGCTGGTCAGGCTGGTCTTAGCTGGTCAGGCTGGGAGACCAGCTGGAATAACCAGCTAAAAGCAGTTACTTCCAGCTTAAACCAGCTAAGACCAGCCAACCAGCTTAGGCTGGTTTTAGCTGGGGTTTTTTTCAGCAGGGAGGTTCAAAGTAATTTAAATCAATTGAGTACAATGTTAATACTGGTAATTGTCAGATTATATGTTCTTAGGAATTTCATTTAATGATGTACATTATGTATGAATATTTAAAGATTGTTCTTTATTCTTTATTTTTATTTTGAAATCTGAAATTAAGTAATTTCTTGATTTTTTCATTAATAAAAGAGTGTGGCAAACAAAAATCTATGATTTTTAAATGCATTATGAGAGTTAAGGAATAATTCATGTCAGATGAGGGCTACGTTTTATGCTATTTAATCCTGATATATTAAAGATAAGGTCATTCTAAACAGCCTAAAACAGTTCTTAAATGTGTCTTGAGAGGTAAATGTATAATACTTAAAAAGACCACACAAGTCTCCCAGAGGACTGCTTCCAGACCCCCAGGAGCCCTGAAGGAGCGGAGGGGCCATCAAGCATGGTCTGGTCTCTCTGATGTGGAGAGAGTCAAGCTGGCGCTCCAGAGCAAAGGATCACAGAAGAATGGGCAACCGGCCCTATATTAACAGACAAAAACGTCTCTCCGTGGCTCTGCGGAAGCATCGTCATTCTTCTTCGTCTCATCTGCTGGGCTAAACCACCCACAAGAACACCACAACCAAGTTGGCTTTGTGAATGACAGGACCGTTTGTTTATTCATGTCGAGCAACTAAAGGAACACAGGCCATCACTGCCGTTGAAGCTCTGGGGGATCAGCTGGAATCATCCCAGATGAACCTCACATTGTAACCCATGCTGATTGACATGAAGGCTTTCTCAGATGGGTGAGTCTTTACATGTTGACAGTGACAGTAAACAGCACTCGAAACAAACAAGGATGGGATAAATGCCAACGGAGAAATGCACAGTCCATTAGAACCGCAAAAAAAAAAACGAGAATGGAAAAATAAGAGATCAGCTGTCTGGGAGAAGCAAGACGTCAGGCTGGGAGGAGAAGGAAGACCCCCGGGAAATGAACACAAACCAAATCAATTTGCCAAAACACAACAAGAAAAAGACCAAAGACATTGGACAGTAATTAGGTTACAGCAAGACAGAACAAATCAGAAAGTGATATGCCATTAAACAAAGAACACACTTCCAGATCAGCGTGATCAAACCTGAGGAATAGTGCCATGGTTTAGTAATTGTTTTTATATGATCATTCAAATGGTACTTCAAAAGCCCAAAAAAGCATGGCATTACCATTGTATCATGGTGTAATTCTGACATACAAATCAGCAGAAGGAGACTGGCCAGTCTACCAAAAGTAGAAGACAAAAACAGCAAGCTTATGGACCTTCTATAGGTCAGACACTTTTGGATTGTCTTCCTCTTCCCATGTTTCATTGATTGAGTAAATACACACGTGCCAATAATCTGTAACGTTATTGCACAAATCAAGTCCTAATCTCTGTTTTTTGTTCCATATCTTTCCCAAACAAACCATACTTACAAACACTGCTGCTGCACTAGGGATTGTTCGCTAAGCAAATAAATAATGTAAGATTAAACACCGTGACTGAACCCCTGACAGAGAACCCACACCTCCCTCTGACTCCACTTCCCTTCGTATAGGTCATAAAACATCTGGCAAATTAAAAGTTTACTTTAAAAGCCCTGCTTTAATTAGCGCTATGTTTTATTAGATGAAAAAAAAAGAATCAAACGAATGCACATACGTTTGAATCTGGCAGAAATGCGAGGGGTCCTGTATTGCTTATGGTAAACCATCTGTGTGAACTCTGTAAAAAGTTGAAAGTGTACAATTATTTTAGTTCTTTTTCATCACCTTTCATCTCCCAACCCTGATTACATCTCCTTAGCCCTTGTATTACGTTCCAGGTCAATTTGACCCATTTTGATTTTCGAGCTGTCGGAAATACCAGTTAAAGGGTTAGTTCACCCAAAAAGGAAAATTAGCCAATAAATTACTCACCCTCAAGTCATCCTAGGTGTATATGACTTTCTTCTTTCAGACGAATCCAGTCGGAGTTATATTAAAAATTGTCTTTGATCTTTCAAGCTCTATCGTTGTACTCAGCGGGTGTTGCATTCCTTCGGTTCAAAAGACGTGAAATAAAAAGCACCCTTCCACAAAAAAAAGTGTCTCACACGGCTCCGGGGGGTGAACAAAGGCCTCCTGTAGCGAATCGATGCATTTTTGTAAGAAAAATATCCATATTCAAAACGTAATAATCACTTTAATGTAGCTTGCGCCAGCAGTTCTACACAGAAGCAGCTCCGGGCTGATGACATATGAGTTCAGCATTGCGCATGCGCCGGTGCGTCTCGTGAAAACAAACGTTTGTTTATAGGATCAAAAGAAGCAAAGTTTCCTTACTTTAGCAAAGGAAAACAAGTCTCCTCTTAGCTTATATCGAAATCCTCCGACAGTCTTCTTTACAAATCCTCGTTTTGTACTTCTAATAAGTGACCGTTGTTTTGTTTCGATCTCTCCGCGTGCGTCACTTCTGAGCCGCGCAT
>NW_015555777.1:8277-13840 GCF_001515605.1 Sinocyclocheilus anshuiensis | reverse complement strand
AAAGATCAAAGACAATTTTTAATATAACTCCGACTGGATTCGTCTGAAAGAAGAAAGTCATATACACCTAGGATGCTTCGGGGGTGAGTGAAACGCAGACTAATTTTCATTATTGACTGAACTAACCCTTTAATCTGTGATTTTATTCTTGATATTTTGTGACTTTTAGGGCCTCATTTAGGGCCATGAACATGCATGCAAAGTGAGGATACACTGATGTGTTTTGAAGTGCACACAAATAATTTTCTAACGATTTTGATGTTCGTGGGTCAATTTGACCCACTTTTTTTTTTTTCAAGGCAACTGTACAGACCCAAATTAAATCTATTTCTTGGGTATATGTTGTTATGTTGGTGTTTTGCTACCCTGGAAAGTGCAAAAATTAGCTTTTTATCATTATTTTCAGTGCTGAAAACGACTTTCTCAGACTCAGATGGTAAAAGTGAGCTATCATTTCTATTTTCAATGTATATGAAATACTATTTAACTTATCTTTTTCTTCCAGAAATGTTTTTACTTTTTCTCATGTAGGGCCATGAACATGTCTAAATAAGCTGTGTTCCAATTTTGAAGTTGAAATAAAAAAATTGAGGTTCAATGCAATTTTGTTTAGGTGTTATACCAAAACTAGCCACCAGGTGCCATTCAAACTCCATTGGGTTTTTTTAATGCAATTTTTCTGTCACAAATGTATTCATTTTTCTCTCAATATTACTTATATCACAAAATAACCACCAAATATGGAATCTTGAGACCAACGATATGTATTTTGTCAAGATTATAAAAAGTTTTGATTCTAAAAGACCGTAATACATTTTGCAAAATGACACACCCAACTAAGGGTGAGGAGCCCGCAAAAAGATTTTAAAATACCCTTTCCATGGTAATGCAATGTCCGATTTCAAAATGGTTTGCACAGGATGAATTTTGAGGTTTTAAGCTTTCAAATGATATATAATTTATGATGATTACTAAAACATGTGATAGGAAAAAATTAAACGAAAAAGAATTTTTGTGACAAAGGTCAGAAGTCCTATTATGATGTAGTATATGTGACCCTGGACCACAAAACCAGTCATAAGTAGCAAGGGTATATTTGTAGCAATAGCCAAAAATACATTGTATGGGACAAAATTATTGATTTTTCTTTTATGCCAAAAATCATTAGGACATTAAGTAAAGATCATGTTCCATGAAGATATTTTGTAAATTTCCTACCGTAAATATATCAAAACTTAATTTTTGATTAGTAATATGCATTGCTAAGAACTTAATTTGGACAACTTTAAAGGCGATTTTATCAATATTTAGATTTTTTTGCACCTTCAGATACCAGATTTTCAAATAGTTTTATCTCAGCCAAATATTGTCATATCCCAACAAACCATACATCAATGGAAATCTTATTTATTCATGATGTATAAATCTCAATTTCGAAAAATTTACCCTGGTTTTGTGGTCACATGTTTTGAGGTGCACTTTGTCATAAATTAATCTATTACTGTTCCTACATAATTTGTAACAAAAACAGTGATAAAATATCTATTTAGGAGTCTTAGACCTTTCCAACGATATATAGTTTGTCATGATTAGATTAGGATTTAACTGTAATATAGTAGTATAGAATATAGTAATATAGAAGTAAACTCTACCAGCGGGACGGTAACAGTTAAGGGGTTAAAAAATGTGGTTAAACACATTTTTCAAAATCATACTTTTTGATATAAATTTTTTGCACTGTGTGACAAATACTTATATTAAAATTTTTCTGTTCATACCTGATTTCTTCTTGTTTTTAATAATGTGATATTTAGGGAATTGCATTGAAGGCATTTAGGGTCAATTTGGCCCGCTCCATCAAAATCGTACCCAGAAATCGAACATAATAATACAAGGGTTAAATATAAAAGTGTACATTAGGAATTTCTAAAACACTCTTGACAGTTTGAAAACTGTTTTAAGTAGGGGTCTGGAAGAGTATGGCGTTTATTAGGCACATTACAAACACCAAAAGGCTCCGAAAATTTAAAGCATGTGCTTTAAAACTCTTCATTGTCATTTTAATGACAATTTTAATAAAATCATTTATGTTTCTTCTTCACAATTTGAATTAAACAACCAATATATTCCACATTTTTATTGTGTTTGTCAGGATATCAATTTGCAATACTGCTTTGGCAATTTATTTATCCATTCAATAAACTCGAGGGTTAGTAAAGAGGTGAAATGTTGTTGCTTTACCTTGATCCACATGTTGGCTTTTTGTTCGACAGCATTAAGTGGCTCAGCACTGTACAGACAGTTCAAACACCGCAGCAGGAGTCTCTGGCTCCTCTCTGAGCATACATAAACAAGACCACAGGACAAAATGGCATTTATAAAATGTGAAAATGGCCACATATTCATCTGTGACAGAGAACCTGAAACAAGCATGCATTTATAATCGGGCACAAACTAGGCTAAACTGACATTACACTGAAATTCAAAGTTAATTTAAAAGCTAGAGACAAAAGTTTTAGATCTTCAAACAACTGTAAACAAAGAAATCATATGATGTAAAACAAAAATAAAATATTACACTATTTCTTTGATTCTGCAATATTTGAATGTCAATAATCAAATTAACACATTTGTGAGTATGTGATCTTGAACAAAAAGGCAGATTTCCTTGCTTCCAGTGAATTTACTCTTTACTCAAATTGTTATACAGATAACTTCATTTCTGACAAAAATATGCATACATTTTAATTAAATAATTTATAATATCATTTTTTAACAATAAAATTGTAGTAAACTAACAGAAGCATTCACACGAGTCTCAGACTTTTGGACCTCACTGTTTATAATGGGGTAAAAAGTACAGAATAACTATTGCAATAAATCACAACTTTTTAGAAGCATTTTTAATGCTGCATGTGAAGAACAGGTCTGATATGACATTTCAACAAAGGGAAATGTTGATCAGACAGAGAGAAAGAGAGGTAGTGAAATCGAGCCAAATAACACAACAAATGCCCAGCAGGCCGCTACAGGGTTCATTGGAAAATTAGTGTAAATACCCAACCCATGCAGACACATTTCTTGGTCTCAAATGGGAAACACACCCCCGAGTGTAGAAGAGTCGTAAATTTACCATCCGCAATAACACATGGGTTCCAACAAAGTCTTCCCAGGAACTGGCCCACAAAAGGAAACGTCTTCATGGCCTCACTAGTGGAGCTCTGTTATACAGTAAACACACATACCTGAGACATCAATAGCAAAAACCACCATCTGCATTATGAAAAATAAACTGCAATTGGACTAAACATTCATAGTTTCACAGCATAGACCAAGTAATACAAGTGTATAATCCTATGAAAAAAAAATTCGGCTTTTTTTCCATTTTGTCTTTGTAAAGCGCTGCAAGTTAGATTCAAACTTACCTCTCTAAAATTAGCACTAAAGCTCAATGGATAGGAAGACATACCCTTAGTTGAAAACTTGTTTTGACTTCATTTGTATTTTAACACATCACTTTTCCAAATATATAGCCTAGTACTCATCTCATAGATTAATTAATTTATTTATTTATTCACTTTTTAACGCCATGCCAGCATCGAGGCTATTTTCATAGATTGTTAATGACACACCCATTTTTAGCATTTTGTAAATTCAAGCAACTTTTTGCTTCTGAATCAGAATTCATCTGGTGTTGTTGTGATGCTGCAACACCATGGATGTAGATCACACAACACCAACAAAAAGTCAGGTGGCCGGATATGAACCACACCTGACAGTGAGAGCTAAGCAAGAAAGAGAAGAGAATGTTTCCAGGGATCAAACTGGAAATACTGTCTGGCATTCCACAAGGATACGTCCTAGGACCATTTTCATTTCCTCTGCAATATTCTTTCCCAGATGACCACTTCAGAACTGGATTGATAAAGATCTACCTACATCAGCGTGCTTTACCCTCGCACATATATTTCATATACAGTATACTACTAAAATAGATGCTTGCTGTGCCTCAGTAAGGGCTGTTTTAAAGGACTGCGTGTTTGGATTGTTTTTGGAACATCAAGGAAGATCTGATGGTTGCCAAGAAGAACTCAGCAGGAACAAATGTTCTTATGTCAGAACTATATTGCTTAGCATTTTTCCCCATCAAAATGAACTGTCAACAGCAGATTCTGTCTCAGCTCATAAGCTGTGGTCAATTTTTTTTTCTTAAGTAATACTGACAGTTTAAGTAACAAAATAAATGTATGTCACTTGCCGAGTTAGCTGACATCACAAGTATGAACAATTAACTAATATGAAAAAAATCAATCATCATTTCCAAAAAGAACTATTTGAGCCAAAAAAAAACCTTTTGATGGCATTTTATAAAACTATTCCCACGCAGACAGACGGAGAGAGTCACTGATCACTTCTTTAAAGTCAGTTACGTAATTAATGAAAACCAGTGCGCTAATGCAAAGGCATGTTGAGGATCACAGCTCTTCGCATCAGTTCAAGATGTACCCTGCCAATTTACTGTAAACTGGAAGCTATACAAAGGATCTAAGCCTTTTTACATTCCATAGGCACATACATTATTGGACACTAAACGATTTCAGTGCACGCATGAAGTGAATGACACCATTCCTGTGGAACTTTAACACGTCGTCTCACAAAAAGAAAAAGACCTTGTGGCAGCCAAAAAAATGTTTAATACGAATACAGAGCACACACTAAACTAATTATATGTAGCTCTAGACCTCCCATTTGTAATCATAACATCTAATACAGGGTTTTTTTTTTAACTTTTTGATGCTAAGGAACCCCCAAATGAGATTAATCCCTTTTCTAACGACCCCATTTCTAAAATGTAAAGTCAGCTCTACATTTTCACGTAAGGAAAAAAAAAAAAAAACTGCGAGAGAAAGCATATTATAAAAAACAATGTTTTGATTGCAAAATAATTAGCTTTTATATTGTTATTGTTCTGAAGCCAAAACAAATTATCAAAATATTATCTAGAAAATTATAATGACAGTTGAAATTCTTTTTATCTCCTTTAAATGTTAGATGTATAAACCTGAAAATTATTTAATGCTTTTCAAACCTAATATTGCTCCAAAGCAGTTTTACAGCTTTGACAACCATAAAAATTCATCATCTGCATAATTTTTTGCACTCTCTTTTGAAGCCATCTGTGGTCCCCAGACACCAGTTTAAACATTTTAAAGGCACAATATGTAAGATTTATTTATTAAAATATCCAAAAACCACTAGAACAGTGTTATATATATTTTGCTAACTTGTGTACTTACATTATCCCAAATGTTTCGAAGAATGTTTAAATCCAGAAAAATAAGAGTAGCATTATAACAGAACTTTCAAATGTATCTAGTATGATAAAACAGCGCTGCTTTTTTCCCCCACATACGCACGACTGGAAGGAGCGGACGCGGTCGACTGTGGCATAATAAATGCTCCGCTGCTTTCGAGTTTCGAACGAGTGTCACGCTCGTTCAGTGGCCTCGTTTTGCTTCGACGGCTTTCAGCCTCACCCTGCTTCATTCTACTACGTTAATAA
>NW_015555777.1:2255-7751 GCF_001515605.1 Sinocyclocheilus anshuiensis | reverse complement strand
TTATATATTTTGCTGACTTGTGTACTTACATTATCCCAAATGTTTCGAAGAATGTTTAAATCCAGAAAAATAAGCAATTTTAATTAGTGACACGGAGCGTGTCCATAGTGTCATTGTGTCGCCTGCCAATGACATCATAACCCCTCGATTTCCGTTTTCAAAAATTTTTTTGTAGAAAACATGGAAACACCAAAGACGCTTTAATATGTTGTGCCTTTTAATAGACCGGTAACGACCGCACAGAGTAGCATTATAACAGAACGTTCAAATGTATCTAGTATGATAAAACAGCGCTGCTTTTTTCCCCCACATACGCACGACTGGAAGGAGCGGACGCGGTCGACTGTGGCATAATAAATGCTCCGCTGCTTTCGAGTTTCGAACGAGTGTCACGCTCGTTCAGTGGCCTCGTTTTGCTTCGACGGCTTTCAGCCTCACCCTGCTTCATTCTACTACGTTAATAAATCATTAGCTCATCCATGAACATGATTTCTGCCCGAGTTCCGTCAGATTGCATCAGCTGTGGAGATGAAGACGACAACTCCCATGATTCCACACTCAAGTAATGGCGTCATCAAACTACGTCTTTGCCTCTGTTTATTTTGAATACGCGCCCTCTAGCGGCGAAAATTACATATTGTGCCTTTAATTAAAGTTAAATTTGATCACTTAAATTTTCATTACATTTCAGAATTATAACTTACACAAAATATATAAAACAAAATCAAAATTTCCAATATAATTTAACATTAAATTGCAGCCTTTGAATAATTTTGCTATGCCATATCACAATATTAATATAAAAATATAAAAATTATGCTGCCCTAGTGTGGACTCTTGAAAAATGGTTTGAAAAGTTCATTCGCATGTGACTCATGAATGTCATGACAAAATCCAGCTCCAGCACAGGGGTAAGAAGAGCTTTGTCATTGTGTGTACCATCCCAGAGATGTCTTCTTATGGGAGTTAAAGGGCAAAAAGTCTTATGTACACATTCACAAGTCTGCAAATACTGAATGTGTTCACACACACATGCATCTCTCAGCCTCCCCTTGAGCACGGGCACATCGCCAGCGGGCACCCAACTGCGCCAGGCTTAGGAAGAAAACCATTTACGGGACCGTGAAACCTCCCCTTTCCAGCAGTCCCAAGCAGGGAGTGGGAAAACCGGTTCTGATGGAATGCAAATGAGGAAATTGATATAAACGAGAAATTTTTTCATCCCCAGGCGCGAGTCATGTCCTTAACTCATCCAAGTGCTGCTGTTCAGAGCCGCTTCATTCGGGCCTTTTTACGAGGCTCTGCCGGGAATAAGGGTTTAGGGCCAATTAAGAAATCCTGATCCCATCACGTTGCTGAATGCTGTCAAGAGGGGCTGACGCATGCCGAATGTGATGGAAACGGAAGACGTGATTGCATTTTGGCAGGGGGGCCATTGTAATTTGAAATAAGAAAGCCTGCAAGATATTGTTTTCTTTTCCGACACGCCAGGCACCAAGCGGCATGGTATGCAGGGCCAACAAGAGATCTGCTGGTTCGAAAGACCGCTGCTAGATGAATAAAGACCTTCTTTCAAGGTGAGGAGAGTCAGTGGGAGGCAGAATTTTTCTTAACACTGGTCCTTCACAGATTTATCCTAACCCATACTACCTCGTCCAAATTTGCAACACCTGACGCAGGGATACATTAGGTTAACGCTGGCAGTCCCTTGGTGGCTATTAGCCAACTAAATCATCACCACGGCTGTGCCAATGTCCTGCCTTCATCCGCACAGAGATGCTTCTGTTAGGGGTGCTAAAAGAGTTAGTTAAAGCACTATGACCTTAATTTTAAAGGTGATTTTATGAACTCTGCAGTAGAGATGTGCAAAACTACACATTTTCAAAACTGACTAACATTGAGTTCTATCTTACTGTGAGACTTTTAGCATGTTGAACCACAGCATGCTGTCAGCATGCTAAATCTCTCTCCAAAAAGTTGCATCTCTTAATTTATGTAAGCACCACAGTTACAAAGTATTACAGGGCTCAACAATATGGATGGCCCACTGGTCCAGTGTGAGAGCCAATGATCATGTAAATGTATTTTTATGCCTTTATGTTTTTATGCAAACTTAAGTATTTGGTTGACATATGGTTGTGACTTTTTGCCTGCTAGTTTAAATCAGAAAAAAAAATCATAAACCAATCAGTAATGTTTCCATCTAAAAAAGGGGAGGGGGGTGTATTATATTATATAAATCACATTTATATATTATACTATTTAAATGCAATTATATAAATGCAAATATAAAATTATTAATTTAAATGAATAAAATTGATATTATGAGTTCAGAGAAAACATTCACAAGACAAACAAAAAACTTGCTGTTAAAAAAATTTTCATTTAAAATCTTAACAACGTTGACCTCACTAATCAGTTAGTTGGTTATTAAATGACCATTCGTTGGTTATTTGTTGACCATCCTGTCCATACCTGCTCTGTAGATAACGTGAACACATTTCCTGGTGAAGAATTAAGAATAACATTATGCAGAACAACATTAGATCAACAATTGTTTATTGGATGCTAACATTTAACAAAATAGCTGTAGGGATAAACTGTGGCCTATGTAAAATGTTTCACAAAACTCCAGACAAAAAGTACAGCTTGAAAGTATAAAGCAGGATGTTGCCATTTTCATACCATTTGTTGCAACCCCTGCAGAACTTGCTGGAGAAAGCTCCTCAGAGAGCCAAGGTGTCTGCTTGTGTCCAGAAGAGCAGAACATGACGTAGCCTCCCCCCAGTTCACGGCTTTGGCCATCCAGAACTGCACATCTGTCTCAGATACAGCCTCCATTTTCTCAAGTCTGTGAGGACACACAGAAATAAAAGAAACCATAGGTAAAAAGGCTTTCTGGGAGTGAACTATTCCGTTCAAGGCCATCAGATCTACATGTGCACTCTGCATCATTTCTTCAAAAGTGTGTTTCTCATTCCTGAAAGAGTAGGAGAGTTAAGACCATAATAACGATGTCCTTTGTACAGAGTCTGAAATGACAGGGGTTGTAATCAGGAAATGGGGAGTTGAAAATGTGTTACCCAATTGAGGGCTCTTAATTTGTCATCAGCCTGTATTTCATGAGCCGGCAAGTTTGAAAAAGGGGGAAAAAAGATAAAAGCGGCACTGGGTAGTGCAATAAAGTCTTCGTGGACTCATTTTAAACTTCCAGAACGCTCTTAACTCAGCACTGAAGTATTTTTGACAAATAAACAAAATCGACCAAGGCAGAAACCATCAATGGAGACATATCCTCATCTGTGTCCTGCTGGGAGGTGAGGTTCTCACACCGCGACCACGGCGTAACAGAGTGGAAAAGGTGCTCAAACAGCTTGTGTGTGCAGGAGCGGGAGTTTGTGGGTAATTGTTGTTCTTAGTCTTAATGACAGGTCTGTGAAAGACACAACAAGGGAGTGTTTTTATGATCTGCTCGTAACAGTGGAGTCGTTTAATGTCTTGCCATCACCCCTGCTGGAAAAATCCCTTGGGTGAGACAATGTAAATATATAATTAGCTTTTCTTTCCTTTTTTTCATCAAACCAAACTATGAACAAACGCTCCTTGTTGACTTGTCATCCCCACACAGCTTTCTCCAGTCCTCCGGGGGACACAGCCGCCTGGCCAATAAACTGCCACGGCCAAGATGGGTGTAATTTCCAACACAGAATACTAGTAGATCGCTAGCTGAATTTGTGCAAGTGTCAAATTATTTGGGCTGTGTTATGCGCTGGAGAGCGTCAACATTGACGCGTACCAACACATACTAATGTCCTGACTGTATGCCAAATAGAAAAAACCTGCAGTAAAGAAGTGACTACAAATGTATAATTAGGCTCTTGACAAGCAACATTCAAGAGCAGAGTCAAACAGGTTGGCCTTTCAATTGCTTGATTTGGTTCGGTTGGCTGGTTTAAAGCAAAAATGTCTGTTCAGACAGCTGGTGTCTGAGTGAAGCTTCATTTACCTTGGTGCTAATGGTTTTGACATTCTCAGCTGGAGGGCAAACACATTATTACACTCCACTCAACAATCTGTCATCATCCTGGAGTTCAAATCATCTCAGAAATCTGAGAAGGCCTAATAATAAACTCAGTACAGATAATTTCAGCTTTAATGATAATGATGAATTGAACAGATTTATCAGTGATTCTATGTCATGTCCAGTCTTTCAGAGACCTGATACTGTCCATTCTGGTGCCCCCTTAAAATATCTATTTGTATTTTCCTGCATTCTTATGTAATGGCACTACACTATTAAAAAGTAATGTTTTTTTGGCATATATTGTTTCATGGTTCTGTAATCTTTAGCATCGACAGAACCCTGCCACTGCATAAAAAAGTTGTTTATCCACCTTATTTTGCACTACAGAAGTAAGCTATTTTCTGTGAATGTGGATTCAAGTTAAAATGGCCACTTCCACCCTTATGTTAAAACTAAGATGGATAAAAACATTCTTTTTAAGTTATTAAAATGTTTTCCTGATTGTTTTAACACTTGTTCACTAAAAGGTTCTTTGGAGAACCCAAAATGGTTCTTCTATCGCTGTGAAAACCCCGTTTTGGAATTTTTATTTAAAAATGTTAGTATCTGATCTTATTCTTATATGTTAAGTTCAATAAGTAAGCTGTGATGAAAACTAGTGACAGATTTTTTCTTCCATATTATGACATACAGTGGGTACGGAAAGTATTCAGACCCCTGAATACTTAGGACCATGTGATATTTCAGTTTTTCTGTATTAATAAATCTGCAAAAATGTCAACGATTCTGTGTTTTTCTGTCAATATGGGGTGCTGTGTGTACATTAATGAGGAAAAAAAATTAACTTAAATGATTTTAGCAAATGGCTGCAATATAACAAAGAGTGAAAAATTGAAGGGGGTCTGAATACTTTCCGTACCCACTGTATATTTGAGTGTAATGGATTACCGAAAAAGAAAAAATGTAGGCTGGAGACTTATATAGTCTACACTAACACTAACACAATAAATAAAAAACAACTATTAAAATTGTTTTTTTTTTATTTCAATATTTGTATATATTAACAGTTTTAAACAAATAATTTATTTAAAAATGTATATTTTAATGTTGGGTTTTATTTGTTAAAGACTAAAGAGCTGAGACAATTGTAAACCAATAAAATAATTATTTGTAAAACAGCAATAGGTAGCAAAAATATATAAAAAAGGTGTGGTTAAAAGTTTCAAGAACCTCTCACAATTCCCTATTATTTAGCATTAAGGTAAAAAAAAACTGTTTAAAACCATTATATTTTAAAACTGGGGTTTATGTATATTTCTCAATTATTTTTGTCATGTCAGGAGCTTTCTCAAATTTTCCAGACTCCAACCTGATCCTACTCATGATTTTGAAGATCTAAGACATTTAGGAAGTATGCTGAACTGAGCTTAAGATATTTTACAAGGGTAAGTTAGCTTGGTTTAATAAATATA
>NW_015555777.1:0-2199 GCF_001515605.1 Sinocyclocheilus anshuiensis | reverse complement strand
TAATTAAATCATTTATGTTTGTTCTCTCTCTGGCTGCAACATAGCATAAGCATCATACACATCTCTAAAGAAAAATTACAGTAAGGAGTAAAGTCATGAATATTAATTAGGTCTGGCAGACGTTGTATTGTAACATTCCTGGCGTATCACGTAATCTAATTAATATTCATGAGTAATGTCACGGCATGATTCGTAAATTCTTATCCTACTTCTGACAGTCAAAGATTAGGTCACACACAGTCGGGCCAAATGGTTAATTTTCATGTGAATGTACAAACAAAACTCAGATATTACTTGTAAAATCCGCAGACTGGAGCGTGTCGACCCAGTGAGGTGAGGACGGTCTGCGAAGACTTCTGCTGTTCAGTTTGACAACAGCTGACTCTCACGACGTCCTTATTTTGCTCAGGCTTACTATTGACATACATGTATTGTCATACTTTCCTAATAATTTAAGATAACGGTATAAAACAGCATTCAATCTAATGTGAGACTTTCGCGGCATAGGAAGCTGTACAAATATTTCTGAACTTCCCTCTCAGACCTCTAAAACCGGATGTTGTCATATGCTATTGGCTGCGCGCCTCTAAAAGGGGCGGGGCAAAATCTCAGCATGGACTGAAGCGGTACCTCAGGCAGCATACATTATTCAGGAAAATAAGACACACACACACACACACACACACACACACACACACACAGCACACTTTCACATCATTTTCCTGAACCACCAAAATGTACCAAATCTTTCAACCACATCACTGTTTGATTATATGTGATGGAAATTAAATTTTATACGTTTTGGAATAAAATCACAGAAAGCGTCCTGCTCTTCAATAACATCATAAACATAAAACAAAAAGTTTATTTTAGTTTCACTATTTGCATATATTACCATAGTACTTCTGAACATAACGTTTATTTAAAAAAAATGTTTTAAATGTGTCAAAAAAAAAATTATGATGGATTTCAATTGTTTAAGGCTAAAGATCTGAGACAATGGTAAACCAATAAAATAATTATTTGTTAAACATGTCCAGAACCTCTCATGATGCCCATTTGGCCATTTAACATAAAGAACAAAAAATCTGTTTAAAATCGACCCCCGGCACAAACACGCGTGAACCCACCAATGTGCTTTCTGCTGCTTTAAATTGTATTCTATTTCATAAATAAATGCACATTTTGAAATATTTGTTTGTCTGCTTGATCCTTCTTCACATTCTCCTGCAGTAATATTGCAGCTGTTTTGCATTCGACCGTTAGGTGGCACTGTTTAAAGTTGTTTCAAACTCTTAGTACACTAAACTAAACTAGTGTTACAGGACCTCGGGGTTCTGTCCAAATTTAGTTAGATCTCCTGTAAAGTGATTTAGATAGAAGATTAATCAGACCATTATGTATTATTCACCAAATTCTCATATTACGCTGTTGTTTGGAAAGTTTTACAAACAAGAACACATTCCAGTTTTGCTATGTAATTCATGAAAAACATGTTGTCAGGACTTCGCAGTTCTCTGATCTGTCAAATGGACTGATGATGTTCAGAGCCATCTGCTGCAGGCTGGACTCACACTCCTGCACCAAGTGCATGTGTGCGGTTTGAGACAATGCAGGAAAAAGTGTAGTGGATGCAGGTGATATATCTATTTTGAGCATTTAATGGGGACATCTGTTATCCCACGACTTTCAAAGCACGTTGCCTTATCATGGTAGCCTACTATTCTTAGAATTTGTACTGGAGTAACGCTGATTTAGCATCTCTGATCTTTAAGGTTCTGACTTAAAAAGGATAGAGGTTGAGTATGAGGAAATTATAATTAGATTATTGAGCAAACAATAGCAAAAAAAAATAAATATATCAATATCAAACAATAGTAATATATATATATATGTGTGTGTGTGTGTGTGTGTGTGTGTGTAAATGTTACTTTATAACAAAAACATGAAAGAAAATGTGATCTTAAGGGTTAAAAGACAATTATATATATATATATTATTTTTTTAATTTTTTTTTTTTTACTTAGGTTTTCATTTATTTGTATTTTTTCCAATTTTTATTTTTATTTTTTTCACTATGATAATTAATGAAAATGCTATTTCAGAATAGGCTACCTAAACTCTCAATAATAGTCCAAAAATGTTGTTTGTGCAAAATATGAATTAATATTTATTAGCATTGTTTATATATATATATAT
>NW_015555776.1:238983-246264 GCF_001515605.1 Sinocyclocheilus anshuiensis | reverse complement strand
TCAGTGAGGAGAGCTGGATCAAGGATGTCATCTCGTGGAATCCAGGACCGTTTCTCAGTTCTGTAGCTCTCCCAATCCTCTAAGTATTCCAAACGACCACCACGGTGACGGGAGTCCAGAATCTCCCAAACAGAGTATACGGTGCCGTCCTCCACATCCACCGGAGGAAGGGGTTCCACTGTCTGGCCAGGCTCTGTGGAGGAAGTAGACGGAGGTGAGTGAAATGGCTTGAGGAGTGACACATGGAATGTTGGGTGAATACGGTAAGTGACTGGTAACTTGAGAAGGTAAGTGACTGGGTTAATTTGACGGACAATGGGAAAGGGACCAATGTATCTGGGACTTAACTTCTTGTTAGGCAAGTGCATCCGGATGTCCCGCGTGGAAAGCCAAACCAACTGCCCTGGTTGGTTTTCGGGAGAGTTGGCTCGTCGAGCATCCGCCTGGATTCTTTGCCGTCGCACTGCTCTCTGAAGGTGATGATGAGATTTGTCCCAGACTCTCTCGCTCTCCCGGAACCAGTGATCGAGAGATGGTACGTCCGAGGGTTCCCCGGACCACGGAAATAGTGACGGCTGGTATCCGAGTACGCACTGGAATGGGGTAAGTCCAGTGGGTGGTTGTTGTAGCGAGTTCTGGGCATACTCGGCCCAGCCTAGAAACTGGCTTCTGGTGGCTGTGACAGAAGGTCCGGAGAAAGCGCCCGATCTCCTGAATCTTGCGTTCCGTCTGCCCATTCGACTGAGGGTGGTATCCCGAAGACAGGCTTACTGTCACCCCTAGGAGAGAGAAGAAAGTCCGCCATACCCTGGACACGAACTGCGGTCCTCTGTCTGACACTATGTCTTCCGGGAGGCCGAAGTATCTGAACACGTGCTGAAATAACAGTTCCGCAGTTTCCATTGCAGTAGGCAGTTTATTCAGAGGAATAAGGCGACATGACTTTGAGAATCGGTCTACTATGACTAATATGCAAGTCTTACCGGCAGAGGATGGTAGGTCTGTGATAAAATCCACTCCCAGGTGTGACTAGGGTCTATGTGGAATGGGCAGAGGTTGGAGCTTGCCTGCTGGTAAGTGCCGTGGGCTCTTGGAGATGGCGCATTCCTTACATCCTTGGACAAACCTCCTAACGTCACGTGCCATGCCCAGCCACCAGAAGCGGTTGCGTAGCAGCGAGAGAGTTACATTGGCCCCTGGGTGGCCAGTGCCCAAGGATGAGTGAACTGATTGGATTATGGTGGTACGTTGAGATGGCGGAATATACAGATGATCAGGAGGGCACCCCGGCGGAGTAGCAGAGGGAGTATTGGCGGAGGATACTTCCGGGGTAGTGGACCACTGAATTGGACAGATGAAGATCTTTTGAGAGTATACAGACGATCAGGAGGGCACCCCAGCGGAGTAGCAGAGGGAGTATTGGCGGAGGATACTTCCGGGTTAGTGGACCACTGAATTGGGCAGGTGAAGATCTTTTGAGGAAAAATGGTCTCAGGAGTGGGAGGAGTTTCAGCTGGAGCATAGAGTCGCGACAGGGCATCTGCCCGTATATTTTTGTGGCCAGGTCGGTAGGTTATGGAGAAGTTGAAGCATGTGAAGAAGAGAGCCCAATGAGCTTGTCTGGGATTGAGATGTTTGGCATTTCTAAGATACTCCAGGTTCTTGTGATCGGTGTACACGGTGAAAGGATGTGTGGCTCCCTCCAGCCAATGCCTCCACGAGTGAACTGATTGGATCATGGTGGTACGTTGAGATGGTGGAATATACAGACGGTCAGGAGGGCACCCCGGCGGAGTAGCAGAGGGAGTATTGGCGGAGGATACTTCCGGGGGAGTGGACCACTGAATTGGGCAGGTGAAGATCTTTTGAGGAAAAATGGTCTCAGGAGTGGGAGGAGTTTCAGCTGGAGCATAGACTTCAACAGGCTGGTAAGTGGGTGAACGATGGAGCTGAAATCCTTGATGAAACGCCGGTAGAAGTTGGTAAATCCTAGAAATCGCTGAAGTTCTTTGATGGAAGTTGGTAGGGGCCACTCACGAACAGCCTTAACCTTCCCCTCGTCCATTTGGATACCATGCTCACTGAAGGGCACTGAGGACCGGTGGAACGAGCACTTCTCCGCTTTCAGGAACAGATTGAAGTCTCTCAGGCGCTGGAGGACCTCCGCAACGTGCTGGCGATGTTCAGTCATACTCCGGGAATACACCAAGATGTCATCTATGTATACCAACATGAACTTGTGGAGGAAATCCCGGAGTACCTCATGCATGAAGTCTTGGAATACGGAGGGGGCATTGACCAATCCATACGGCATTACCAGATATTCGTAGTGGCCGGTTGGAGTCACGAAGGCGGTTTTCCACTCGTCCCCCTCACGTATCCGGATGAGGTTGTAGGCGCTGCGGAGGTCCAACTTGGTGAACACGGTGGCTCCACGCAGTTGTTCCAATGCAGCTGGGACGAGGGGAAGTGGGTAGTGGAAATTGACTGTACTGCTGTTAAGGATTCTGTAATCTATGCATGGCCGCAAGCCTCCATCCTTCTTGGCCATGAAGAAGAAGCTCGAAGCAGCAGGGGACTTGGATGGTCGAATATAACCCTGGTGGAGAGCCTCCTCAATGTACTCCTCCATGGCCTTCTGCTCAGGTATGGAGAGTGGATAGATTCTACCACGGGGCACTGGCGCACCTGGTATGAGGTCAATCGCACAGTCCCATGGCCGATGTGGTGTAACCTGGTTCGTCCTTTTGGGACAGAACACGTCACTAAAGGGGGCGTAGCAGGTGGGTATGTTTAAGGATTGTTTCTCTAGGGGACTCTCGATGGACGTGGTGCAGACCGGTAGCACTGGATGGGGTGATGGACGGTTGAGGGGTAGCGTAGGGAAACATTCCGGAAAGCATTGATCTCTCCACTTCAGGATCTCTCCAGTCTTCCAGTATATTTCAGGCTGGTGTTGGTTGAGCCAAGGGCGACCCAGTATGATGTCTGCGGTGGAGTGCTCCAGAACCAGTAGGTGAATGCTTTCCTGATGACAAGTCCCAACTCGAAGCAGCAGGGGTCCCACTTTGAATCCTACATCACGTTGACAAAGGGGTTTACCGATTATTGATTGAACCTGGTAGTGGTTTTGGATGGCTGTCCTTTGAAGCCTGAGCTGGCGGCAGAGGTTACCCGAGATTAAGTTTCCAGCTGACCCAGAGTCGAGGAGTGCTGAGAGAAAGAGGGAATTATCAAAGACAGAAATATGTACCAAAGTAGTGAGTGGAACTTTATCGACAAAAGGTTCCTGGATAACACTCACCACAGGTCGTGGGGGGCGAATGGGACATGAAATGATAGCATGCCCAGCTGTTCCACAGTATAAGCAGAGACCCTGGGCCAGCCTCCTCTGCCGCTCCGTGAACGGAAGTCGGGTGTTGCCAAGTTGCATGGGTTCTGGAGCACTCTCCTGCTCTGGCTGGTAGGGAGGAGTAACCCGGAGTTCTTCATTACATTGTTGTATTCTGTTGGATACTTGGTTGGCAGTTTCAACCGTTTATTAACAGCAGGGAGTGAATGAGCAAACAGATGAGCAATGCAGCAATGGATTGTAGAGACAGAAGGAGAGGTAGTAATAATACTGTCCTGTACTTTGCAGGTTGGGAGATCGGGTACGCTGAGAAGAGGAGATGAATCCAGGAAGGTAGGAGACGAAAAGTTAGGGAGTCGATGAATATCGCAAGGGAGAATAGGAATGAGTCCGTTGCTCAATGTACATTCTTTAATAAAGTCTGTATGGTGCCCTGGTGGCCTGTATATAGTAGCCAGTACAAACGACACAGGGGATTTATCATTAACACTTGTTTCTCTGGACAATGTTATATGAAGCACCATTACTTCAAACGAGTTATACTTGAAGCCCGCCTTCTGAGAAATACTGAAAACATTGTTATAAATTGAAGCAACACCTCCCCCTTTACCTTTTGGACGTGGCTCATGTTTATAACAGTAATCTTGGGGGGTAGACTCATTTAAAATAATGTAATCATCAGGTTTTAGCCAGGTTTCTGTCAAACAGAGCACATCTAGTATATGATCAGTGATCATATCATTTACAAAAAGTGCTTTCGTAGAAAGGGACCTGATATTCAATAAGCCAAGCTTTATCATTTGCTTATCCGTATTGCATCTGTTTTTTATTTGTTGAACATCAATTAAATTGTTACTCTTAAATTGGTTTGGATGTTTTATGTATTTTCTAGTTCGGGGAACAGACACAATCTCTATAGTGTGATATCTAGGTGAAAGAGTTTCTATGTGCTGAGAATTAACTGATTTCTGTGGTCCAAATGGAAGCACCTTCCAGTCAACAGGATTTTTCGTCTGCCAGAAAAATTGCAATTTGACCACTTAAGATATGCCCCTAGTTTTAATACTCAGGGTTAGAGGTTTGTTCAAAACCGTAACCTTAACTGTGAGCAATAGTAATAGTGATGCTTGCTTTAGCAAGCATAAGATTACTTCAAATGTGGATTGTCTTACAGTAGGACTGAGCGTAGATGTTCTACTTGTAATATAACCTTTGATACCTCTTAACTTTTGGATAGATTTCATTTCAGTCATAGGGGGACTCCTGGTCCACTACAGTCCCTCAAGCCCAAAGTGAGTGTTGAGGCCAACAGCAGCATTTCCTCTGTTTTGATTTGATTTGCTTTTTAACAGTATGAATAATGTCCTTTAATATGCAAGGAGCTAAAGCTATAGACTCACACTATGAATCTCACACTATGAACTCTATTTGCCAAAAGAGCACAGATGAATTCCACCTCTGTTATAAATGTTAGAGGAATTTATCCCCTCAAGCGAGGGGTGATATTCAGGAGTACACAGCTGTAATAGGGGTTGAAAATGGGTTAATTTCGTTTTTGGGAAGCAGAGAAACAGAGGTCTTTTGCCATAGGCAGACACAGCGCAGGGGGGAAAAAGAGATAGAAAAGGGAAAGTGTGGGAGCAAGAGATTGGAAGTGTTACTGTCTGTGGTACAACCCCTCTTTCTCTCTATCTCTCTCTCTCTCTCTCTCTCTCTCTCTCTCTCTCTCTCGCGCTCTCTCTTTTGACAGGGTGTCGTTGTGATTAATGCAGCTTTCTTTTGTATGACCTGAAGGTCAAAGGAACAGAGGAAGTGAGGGGTGACACTGAGGGGGGTAAAGCAGTGCATAATTCACTCCTGCAGCAAACGCCTCTCTGCTGCTCTAATCTGAAATGTAATCAAACTTACTTTAATACAACTGGCTTGGAAGACCCAAGAATGCTGGAGGGGTACTGATGGTAGACAGTAAGCATGAATATAACTGGTTAAGAAGTGATGAAAGCAAATTTATTTTGCAGGAAAATGTTTAATAGAAGCCCACTGCAGTCATTTGAATTCTGACACAATTAGACAACATTTGAATAAAATAATAATAATAATAATAATAATAAAATATTTATTTGTAATAACTGATGTAGTGCTGGATGCTGCACACACTCAGCATTGTCAAGGTAACATTTGGTCAGTCAGTCCCTTTGCCAAAGGGAGTTCCAAATGCGTACATGAGACAGTAATGCCCTGTATCCTTCAAAGAACTCACTTCGAGTGCTCTGCCATTCAAAGGTAGTAGATCACTGTTTCTCAACCCTGGTCCTGGGCACCCCCCAGCACTGCACATTTTGTGTGTCTCCCTAATCAAACACACCTGATTCAACTCATTAGCTCATTAAAAGAAACTCCAGGACCTGAAATGGGTGTGTCAGATAAGGGAGACATACAAAATGTGCAGTGTCGGGGGGCGCCCAGGACCAGGGTTGAGAAACACTGTAGTAGATGCTCATTTCCATTTGGAATCACCCTTAATTTAATTTGTTTTTTTTGCATCTCTTCTGCGGAGGGCTCAGGACCATAAAATCTTTGTTCAATCATTGTATTCAGTCTGAATCCAATAATATGATGTCCTACATGCCTGCTTGTCAACCTATGTATTCGCATACTTCTTTGCACCCAATAGCGAGAGTGTAGCTATTGTAGTACAGTGTAGTCAGAGGATGTTTTGCCCATGAATTAGTCAGTGTGGAAAAAGAAATTCAGAGTTACAGAAGTGCAAGCCAAAATTCGAACAATTGCCAAAATACACAGAGACAGATAACGGTAAAACAAGGGTAAACATTGGCAATGGTTTTACAAGATGGAAGATTTTGATGGATGTTTGGGTTTCACTTGATATGACAAGTTTATTCTAGACAGGTAAGCTAAACTTCAAGTAAAAAGTATACCTAGTATGTTGAACCTTTTATTGAGCTTAGGATGTTTTTACCTGTTGAGACGTGCCTTCACTTTTATAGAACTATAAAAACTGTGTTTGTGATGTTTGAGTTTGGGGAGGCGTGATGCGTCAAAGGGGCATTGTTTGAAAACATGCTTTATTTTTGTAGTTCCACTATATGACACTAGTGGTTTAGTAGTTACTGCCACCAGTAAAATGTGTAAAGGTTAGGTTTAAGGTGTATTATAGTAAGCACATAGTACATATATATATATATATATATATATATATATTGTGTTATAAATACAAACGACTGGTACCGCCAGGTTGCTATAACGATCTCTGTGCTTCTTCTAGGAGAAACCGCTCTCTTCCCCCGGACATACGGAAGAGGTCATCTGCCGCCTAATGGAGCTCTCGGCCCGCCAGCAGCAGTTTACCGAGCGACTGGCAGAGCAGAAATCCCAGTTGCCGCTGACGTGTGTGCACGGAGACACCCGCTATGTACCGGCCCGTACAGTGCGGATTTCAGCGGAGCCCGGGACCTGGGCCATCGAGGTGGGCATTGTGCCGGATCTCCCCGTACCTCTGCTCCTGGGACGGGACTGGCCGGGGTTCCAGAAGCTCCTCCTCGAACCCAGGATCCCAGGCCGTACCGCCCGGAACGGGCCACGGCGACCCCGTCCGGGACTTCCCAGCCCAAGGCCGGCCTACCTAGCGACGGACAGCGAGAGGGAGGGTGAGTGTCAGCCGCTAATCTACCGTCTGTCTACCTTGATGTGTTTTCCCAGGTCACGACCGGGGGCTCGTTAGGAAGGGAGCAACGCGAGGACGACCGCCTGCGGAACTGCTGGGATCAAGTGCGCCGCATTGATGAGGTAGACAGGCTCCCGGGCCCCCACCCCCTCCCTCATTTTGAAATACGAAATGGTCTGCTGTACTGTGTCGCCCACAGGCGGGGGGAGGACAAATTCCTCCTGGTCGTGCCTACCACCAAGAC
>NW_015555776.1:227653-238766 GCF_001515605.1 Sinocyclocheilus anshuiensis | reverse complement strand
CCCGGTCAGTATGCGAAATCCCCAGGACATCCACAGCCTGGTAGAGGCGGTCGAGCTGGCGGCGGCAACGAACGCCCGCTAGGCAGGGGAGAGAGCGGGCCTGGCGCCCCGCAGGATGATGGAGCGGCGTAGCTGGCACACGGCCACCCAATGGCGGGACCCCTAGGAGCCGATAATACCGTCCAACGCATCCGGGACCGTTTTCACTGGCCCGGTCTAGAGGCAGAAGTGAAACGGTTCTGCCGTAGCTGTCCAACCTGCCAGCAGATCTGCCCGGGGACATGAGCACATCCTGGTTATCCTGGACTATGCCACCCGGTACCCGGAAGCCATTCCACTTCGAGCGGCCAACGCCAAGAACATTGCCCGCGAACTGTTTCTGCTGGCCAGCCGCGTCGGGATCCCGAAGGAAATCCTGACTGACCAGGGTACCCCCTTCATGTCCCGGGTCATGGCGGACCTCTGTCACCTCCTCAAGGTCCAACAATTGAGGACGTCGGTCTACCACCCACAGACGTATGGCCTGGTGGAGCGGTTTAACTGATTGACCGGGTCATGCCACTGGTTAAGGAACATCTCGTGACCGCCCAGAGCGCCCAGCAATGGCTGTACGACCGGCCCGCCCAGGCCCGGAAGAGCACGTGTGATCAGTGTGTGGGCAATAAATCACCCTCCGGGGCTCTTTCGATCAGTACCGAGTCTGTGTTCTCATTCACCCCGCGACAATATATATATATATAAAACAGGACTAAAATAAAGTTAATGTTATTCCAATTCATTTTTTGCCATTGTTTTCTAAATGTACTTTGCTCTATAATCTATACATTTTTTCTTTGTGCTGGCATCATGCATGGTCTGTTGGATAATACTTCTCAATTGCGAAATAGTGTACCTATTTAGCCATTATTTTAGCAAACTCTTATTTGGTCTGGCTGCATTCTGCTATGTACTGTAACACCCTGTTACATATTATCCACTGATGGTGAATCAAAGTTGACAACCCATGTGCAGTTTATTGACAAATGGTAAACCAGATACAAAACAAAGTAACCAAGACAACAAACCAATGATAAGACAGAACTGAGAACCACCTGACAAGACAACAATCCAATGAAAGCATAATGCATGAAGCAAAGGAAGCACATGACAAGATCACATGAAGAGCAAAGGGAATCACATGGCACAAAGCAGGAAACATATGACACATTCTAAATAAAAGACATGGAAACATGAACAAATCCTAAAATAGACGTGGCACACCCAGTTCCCACCCAATTTTAATATCTGTGATTCAGTCAATTCCCAATAAATAGTCCTGTCCTACATTTTTTTCTTGTGGAAAAACATGTTTCACTCAAAGTAAACGTCAAATTACAAGTGCAATGGGTTGCAAAAGCTATTCATGTGGACTTTAAATTATATGACCAAGTGAACATTTCTTTTCAGTTTTTTTTCTTCACTTAGCTTTCAAGCTAACTAGTTTATCTAGAATACATTTCAATAATGTGATCATTTTTTGAACAGGCATTTACAAACTGGTACATTTTGGGGTTCTAGGGTGATTCTGTTTTTGGACAGAATCTTATGCAGTGGCCAACTGACAAAAAAACAAACAAATAAAAAATTAAAAACCAACAAACCTTAAAACAGAGAAATTAAAAACCCCTAGCCACTGCACACATCTATCCATGAATTCACAAAAGTGTAGATACGTTCACATGCACGTACACAAAGATCCTCTGTTTTACTCTTGCGTAATCTTGGTTTTATCAAGATACATTTCTGGATCAAAATTTTTGTTGATTCTGTAACAACACACTTATCAACCTGTCAGAATCTAGGGTTAGGACTAAGATTCAGGACATAAAAAATGGTCCAGGACCAATAAAGGATACTGATCTGACCAATTGTACTTGACTAAATCTTGTGCAATTTACAGTGTTACTGCTGTGATAAGATATGACAAAATAGCTTATGTATTCACTAACAGCCACTTCAGAGCAGACACTTGAGTTCCAAGCATCCTTGAGTATTCAATTACTTTGCATGCGCAAGTAAACAGAACCATTATAGAACTTCAGCATAGGCTTTGAGATTCATAGCATGGTGTGATGATTAGATGGGTAGGCTCTGACTGAATATCTAATGCCTTCACACAGTGTTTCTGAGTGATTACTTTATGTTGATATGAGTCACATCTTTCTGAGTCAGACTTAAACAGCTCAAGACTCCCAACTAAGAACTAAGTGAGTCTTTCCCTTTGAGTCTGCAGTATGTGGTGCCATCCATTACTCTTACTCCTGTGTCTGTGTTACTAATGCTTTCTCTCTCTGCTTTCTTCTTCCTGGCTCCTTATTTTCAGTCTGAGCACACACACACACACACACACAAAGACAGACGCACGCACGCACACACACACACACACACACACACACACACACACACACACACACATACATGCCCATTACCTTACACCAGAGGAGAGAGAGGGAGAGAAAGGGCAGGAGAGAGGATGACAAATTGATGCATATTGCAGGACTGAGCTTCAGAGCAGCTATTACTAGGGTTCTTTTACAAAAAAGCTTGAGAGACAAGGAAAGGCAAGCCTCTTTTCTTTTGTTCTTGCAGCTCTATACCCTCCACTTCTCCCCAGCTATCCCACGTCAGACTAAACCTGGGGTATGCTCACACAATTTGCAAACATCTTCCTCTGTCTCATTTTGAACAGTCAGACACATCAGAAGCGCTCATGGGAGAGGATTTGCCTTCAGGGGAAACATGTTCCACAGTCTCTACTAATGACCATATAAAAAGACACAGAATCTAATCTGACCACTGTCAGTAACACAACTAGTGTCCTAACGAGCACAGTAAACACATATAGGAGTTATAAAAACATTTTCCCCAGTGTAATTCAACTTTCTTAATTCTATTTGTGTTATTCCATGTAGAACAAAATAAATTGGAGCTCTATTAAGTAATGACGTGTTGTTGCACCAGCCCATAAATACACAATCTATATGATGCTATATTGATAACAAAGTGATCTTACATAACAGTGAAGAGAAAATGAAAGACAGAAAGAGAGGCATGATAACGCCTATTTTTCTAATAATTACAGTATTAGAAAAGTTTGGATGTTGAAATGTTGAAAATAATATCACATTTACTATAAAACTATTCAAAATACAGATTAATTGGTTGCACTTTATTTTACAATATGTGCACTTACCTGTACTTATAGTGTATTTACCTAAGAAAGTACTGATAATATAAGGTAGCTACATAGATTAGGGTTAGGTTAAGGGGTAGGTTCAGAGTTAGTACATAGTTATTACACAGTTATTGTAGTTACTATAACAAGCACATAGTATGTACTGTACATGTGGAACAGGATGCTACCGATTAATTTTTTTATTTGTTTACATTTGCAGCGCAGACAGGAGAATGGGAGATAGAAAAAAGAAAGCAAGAACCACCATCATATTGGTAAGGTTTTTTACCTTTCAGAATAGAAGGAAGGAACTGAAATCAAGTGATATAAATTTACAGACACCTAAGGTGGCCTTGACTATCATCTACCAATCCCCAAATGCATTTATCTGTGCTTATATCTCCACACATATATAAAGGTTATAGTATTCTGATAACCACTTCTGAAACACAATTATAGTGAGTTATGAATGTGAAACACAGTGTGTGCAGAAAGTGGGGGAAGGGAGAGCGATAAGCTCATCGATATATCTATGGTCTTGCAGTCTTGTGTCGCTGCCTCTTGGAGGGGGCAAATGGAGAGGGCAGAGCAAATTTCACGCCTCTGCCACAATTTTTTCAAGCTACACTCGTTCGCCAACTCCAATCCCTCTCTCTGCCCTCATTTCCCCATTCCCTGTCCCAACGGTCTGAAAATGACAAAAGCACAAAAATTAATCTCCAGCTAAACCAGCATACTATCATCCACATAATGATAGAAAAAGAGAATGAGATAGAGAAAATATAAATTTCAATGCTTCAGCTACAGTCACAGAGCTGTTTCCATATGCACAGGGACAACGTTTGCTTAATTGGAGATGCTAAATGGCCTATTTATCATGTGTCCAACAACTCTCCACCAGCACATGCCTAATTAATGCCCATAACTGCATAATAGGATTGCAATTATGTTATTTAGATGCAACAACACAGTGTTGACATGTCCCCACCTGTCTTCGTGTCAGATGAATGTTATTTCTGTTCTTATTTTAGCTGCTGCTTTTTTAACAGTGTTGGAACCAGCAGGATGCCTCTTTTTGCAGCTAATCTTCAATTGCACATAGCAGGATGAGGAGGTTTTTGATTCCAGTTGTTATGGTTGAATGTTTATTCCAAAAGAATGCAACGTTAATGCCTTTGTTTCTGCGGCCATCCTAAGTGACAGTGATAAGACATAGAACTTCATTTCAGACCCCTGGCAGCCATACACAGACTGTTTCCCATGGGAGGTATATGTCTGAGCGGGGGCTTTCCGACATCCCGTCCTTCATTTTCAAGTCTGCAGGCACAACTGTTTGCCAAGGACACCTGAAGGTCATTAAGATTTCAATTAATATGACTTTAGACAGGGCCACAAAGGCAGAATGTTTATCATAACTGATAAACTTTCTTTGTCCAGCTTTCATTATGATCTTTAAGACATGAAGACTCTTTCCATTTTTTTTCAGCTTTTAATAGAAACATGGGTAACACTTTCTATGAAGCCCGTATTTATAATACATTATAAGGGTATTCTTAAGGCATTATATTGAATACATAATGCATTATACTGTATGTATGTATATATATATATATATATATATATATATACAGTATAAAACTTAATAATACTGTTACAACAATAATATGTTGTATCATCACATGAGTAATCATAACAACAATTATAATACTTATGCATTTGTGGTTATAACATATAAGAGTATAATTATTTATAACACACAATGAATACCATATTAAATCCACTTAATTTATAATAGATTGTCTCATATCTTGACATTGTTTATTTAAGATCTGCACATTATCTTACTGCATCTTGTGAGAGGTTAGGAGTGGTTGACTGTTTTTGAGTGTTTTCTGTGATTTATTATTATTATTATTATTATTTATGAGTGGTCTTTGTCTGCTTTAAGTAGAGTGAAGTTACTTAAAGCGGACAAAGACCACTTATAAATAATAAGACCACATTATAAAGCCTTTTGGATGTTTTAATGAAGACTTTGTATTTGTCATTTTACAGTAAAAACACTAATAGGTTGTACTAAGTTATTGTGCAGATCTTAAACAATGGCAAGATATGAGACTTATAATTCATTATAACTATGGGAAATATTATTCATTGTAAGTTCAGTGGATGCAACGTGTTCATTGTGTGTTATATATCATTATACTCTTAAAAGCTATAACCACAAATAAGTAGGTATCATAATACATTAAAACTGTTCTTATGATTATTTATGAGATAATACAACATATTATACATTTTTTTATAATGTATTATTTATTAATTATAATGCCTTAAGAATACCCTTATAATGTATTATAAAAACGGGCTTCATAGAAAGTGTTACCAGGAAAGCAGCATTTACAGATGTAGGGGTGCCAGCCATGTCTTAGCGTGATTAAACAGCCTGTTCTACTCACACATTACTGGAGTTGAAGGGCTCATATCCCAACTCTTACCAAATGGGATTTTACACATGGATGAACTGTGAAAATCCATATTTCCATGACCGCATCCCTGCATGCCAGCAGGGAAATTTCTTTGCCCTCTAACACTTTACCTTAAATTAGAGGGATGTTCATGAATGGGATGAGAGGGAATTCATTATTTGGGTTGGTAGAAATAACACATTATAAATGTAGCAGAAGTAAGCTATTAAAGGAGAATCAGACATTATCAGTGTAGTAATATCTGAGGAGTAATCGCAGTTAAGCTAATAATGAACTATCATTCATAGGTCACTTGACAGATGGGGGTTGGTGCTCTGGAGCAAAAGAGTTCACACAGACACAAGAAGAAATGTTTTTGGAATAATTAATCTGTGTCTTCTGTAATTTGGAAACATACAGGAAATAGGGTACAACCTTAATAAAAATGTGCTATTCACTGTGCCTAAAATGTATATTTGCAGAAAAAAATATATACGTTGTATTGAACATTAATGGAGCAACAGATTTTGTGTGAAAATAAATCATTCAAGTTGTTTATTTTGTTTAAAAATCTTATAAATATATGAGGTGGCAAGAGGGGCCTTTTACCCCACACACGGGGTAAAAGGCTCACCAGCATGGGGTAAAAGGCACACGGTATTTATTAAAATTAAAAATAATGTCTAAGTTAGCACTTGTTCAAAACAATCACTTTAGCAAAGTTTTTACTATTTTCTGCTTATTTTGAAAAAAGAATGATTTTTTTCAATAAATATACTGTCATTAAAATAGGTTAATATAAAAAAATATATTTTAAAATACAGAAACAAAATCGTTTTAATAAGTACAGATTCTGAAAGTATTGAAGGAGATACAATAATAATTGAATATATATTTACAGTAGTAACAGCAAATTATATTTTATTATATGATATGATTAATATCATGTTTTTAAATATGATGGTTTCATTCTAAACATGGTGATTATCTCTAATATGGACACCCAACATAATATATGATATTTACCATCTGAATCTAACCATGTCATGTCAACAAATGGAAAATTCAGCCTTTTTCATGTTAATTACTGTGTGCCTTTAGCCCCAACAGCAGGGGCGCTTTCTACCCTAATTAGGCCTACCATACTTTTACATATTCTTTCGTTAATTAAAAACTGTTGCTTTAATTATCTTAAACAAAACTGAAAATCATAAAGAAGACCTTTGTCTCAAAATATATGCATTGATTTTAGCGATTCTCATTTGCTACTTAAATCTACAACATTTAAAAAAACATAAAATATTAGATCAAGTAAGCACAGAATCAACTGCTGCGCTCGATTGCGTCAAGGATCAGACAAAAATACACGTGCATCTTGAAAAGCGGATGTTTTGGAAAGTGCTACGCCACGTTTTTGTTCCATCTAGTGGTTTAGATGAAAATAATATCAAAGGCGCCTTTTACCCTGGGGCGCCTTTAGCCCCGTTGTACCCTATAATTTTGTAGCAAATTAGCTCAAAAGGCAAATATTTAAAATTAATTCTAACAAGTTATGATAAATGATTAATACTTGCCTTTTGAGCTAATTTGCAACACTTTTGATTAATCAACACTGTACATCAAACTCTGCTTAAAGGAAATTCATGAATCCCTATTAACAATCAATTTCTTATGAGGTCATGGATCAGATCTCACAGTAAAATTAGTACTGCATTTAACGTAGCCCTAACCTGTACATCATCTTACACTGAATGCTTAGTGACGAACATGATGCAAAACTGACTGTGTGATGCAGTTATATGCATAGATATTGGTGGTTGCCACATTCGACTGCTTGAATCAATGTAAAAATCAATGAGTTTTCCAAGATGCCACAACATTGCGCAGCATCTTGTTGTAAAAACCTCTGAAATTTAAATTCCCAAATAAATAGGATAAACTTTCACAGGTGAGAATGTGTTGGTTTGTGTTTTTAATATGTATTATCACAATATTACTGTCACAGTATTGGACGTTTGGTTGTGTTTTGCTCCCTCATGTGCCCATATTTGGTCGTTCCTGTTCCTGTCCTCGTTGTGTCTTTATTAGTTAACCTCCTTTCACCTGTGTCTTGTTAATTAGTCATTAGTTCTTCTTCCGTTTGTATAAATTCCCTTCCTTTAGTTCTCTGAGTTGTCAGTTATTCCATGTGTTTACCCTTCGTGTGTGGATATTCCCTTCATCTTTCCCTGTGGATTGATTTAAAAAAATTAAGGTTGTCTTTGATGTACGCTCTTCATTTCAGCATGTAAGTGTGACAATTACAGGTTTAAAAAATATTGTAACTTTTTAATGTCATGTTAGCTAATGGCTTCGTCTTGTTCGATTGTGTTAGTTTAGCAAAATTAGCTGCTTAATTCTATTGCAGATATAGAAATTCATACATGATTATAACCATGGTTGTAGATGCACAGTCAACTTGCTGTCAAGTGCTCACAGACCGGCTTTGAAAACGCTAGTAGCGGCCCATAGAAACAACCACTAATAAGGCATTTACGTATACATTTGTATGGTTATATGTTCCTAAAATTCAAGATATGAGGGGAAGAAAAGCCCCTTTATGGGTTTGTCTTATTTGTATCATAAGATATATGTAGTGTAATCACATGAGCAAGAGTGCTCTTTTTCCCCGAACATATGCTCAATTGCAAATCTGATATTGACTTTATACAACAGTTCAATAAACAAGAGGTTAATATTGTTAAATTTTAGACACCATTGTCTGTTTAATTTCACAGACAAAAATAGTTCCAAACAAAACCACAGCAAAACTGTTGTGCCTTTCTGAGCAACATGCAGCGGTGTATTAATACATCTTTTTGAACAAATCAAGTGAGCGGTGACCTATTCATAAGGGCTGCATCCAAAATCGCATACTTTACTAATATATAGTATGCAAAAACAGTATGTGACAAGAGTAGGATGACCTACTGCTTTCAGGGAGATTCTGAAGTGTCCATCTGACGCCACGGGAGAGGATTTGTTAATGACAGTGTAGCGACCCAACTGATGCTGGTTGGTCACATGACAACATGCGAATGAATGTCCGGATTACATTCATACTACACGCATTGATACTATAAAGGAACCTACTTTTTAGTATTGCAAAGTAACGTCACTTTCTGAATAAATCAGAACTTTGAAAGAAATGGTTGAATGAATAACTGAATGACTTGCTCATTAAGACAATGACTTAAACGTACACTTCTAACAAAAATCTTAATAAAAAAAAAAAAAAACAATCTCCAATTTTGGCATCTGAAAATCCATTTAAATGCTGGTGTGCAAGTGACCTTAAGGATATTTGTCTCAGTCAAAAAGAACATGACTGAGATAATATAAGTTTCACCATCCTGGTTTTCTATGTAAACATATGGGCAAGCTCATTCTGCACAGCTTTCTCTCTTCTTACACCCTGAGGATTGCATTAAGCTCATTCTGTACAAAATACAATGGATAAGTGCACAGATAAATACATAACTATAAACCTGCTTGTGTGAACTAGACTGACAGCTCAAACAAGGGCCAATTATCTCATAACAGTAGGATAATTGTAAAATGTAACCGTGTTTGTTAAAACAAATAGATAGATCACAGGGTCACTAACAAATTTCAGATTCACTAGACCAGCAAAATAAGTGAAACATAAAACAGAAACTCAGTGGTGCTAACAAAGCAATTACATCCATGACAAGGCTGTGATTGTCTGATTGCAGTACCATTACGTCTATTTGCATCACTTCTCATTATGGTCGCCTTTTTGAGCGCCTGCTAACCTCTAAGCTGCCTCAGGTTTTATGCATTCACTGGTAAAGGCCCTGAAATGTATGCACTTTACGCACACACAATTATTTATGCATGAGTATGCAAACACATTCATACATGCACACATACATATTCAGTCACTTGTAGTCACACACACGCACACAAATTCTTAGAGCTTCCAGCGACACTGCAGAGATCTCTCCATTCAGAGGTTGCAATTATTGACTCTCGAGATAAATCAATTAACACGAACATATAGCCTTTTCATTTAATCCACAACTAATTGAAGCCACCAGAGGAGGGTGGGCCGGGATGGTGGTCGAGCCATGGGAGGTAAAGAATGAAAAGATGTCTATCTAAATGAATGCTTCAGAAAGATTACAGTAATCTAATCAGTCTAGTTAATGGTGTCTATACAAACATCAACTCTAGTTTCATTTGTTTTAGTTTTTTTAGAGACTACATTTTTTTTGACAGCTTTAAATCAAAAGTCTTCAAAATTCAACCCAATTTCCTAGATGAATTTTAAAGCATCAACTTTGTTACATTCATGGTGATATGAGTCACAAAGCTTGTCTATGTTTAGGGTGTGTTACTCTATGCGGTGCAGTGCTAAATACCAACAAATTAACATACCACAATCTGCAGCAGCTGGCATGAAAGGACCCAAACTGATCAAAATATTTCCCTTTCAATTTAGCATTGCAGCTGACTACATCGCCGCTAGCCATTTATCTTTCTCTGCATCCTTCTCTCATTTGTCTCCCCCTCTCTCTCGGACAAATGGAATGGAGTTGGACTGGACACGCCATCAAGTCTGGTCTTATCAGGGTGAGAGCGTGCAGTCTGGAACTAGCATGGGCCAGCTGAGAACAGACTGGCACACTCTGGTTGCAGCATTTATGTCATTTTTCATCAGATTCATTCAGCCACAAAAACATTCGCTGCTTGAGTTACTGCAGCCATTCAACTATGAAAAGTAATCAAGCCCAAGAAATCCAGCCTTAATATCAGTGTTTGCAGAGTTTACTCATCCCTAAATGTACAACGGTTGCTTAAATAGAAGTAAATAGAACGCTGATTTTCAAGGGGACTATAAGAAGTCTGTTATTATGAAGGTTAGCTGTTTGAGGTGAAGTAGAACTCAACTTTGGATGATAACCCAGAGCTGTTTTTGTGTAATAACATTTATTTATTTAATTATTTTACTCCTCACTGATTTTGATTCAAGGTGAAAGTATTAAATCGTGTGTAAAGAAAGAGACTGTGGAGTGATAGGAGAGACATGCAGATATGTATATGGACAAATATAGGTCATTACAAAAAATATTTGACTGCATAATCCTGCAACTGACCAATCAAAATTAAATAGTGTGATCTAATATGTTAATATGTATACAATTCAAAATAGCATTTTCTACAGACTTCCTAAAGGCTTTTTCAATTTAATATTTACATATTTATTTGGACTATAGCCTAATTGTCTGGCAATAGAGAATGCTCTTAAAGGGGTAATTCAACCAACATTGAAAATGCTGTCAATATTTGCTCACGTTCTTTCAAACCTGTATATATATTTTTTTCTTTTGTGGAACATAAATGGAAAATATTAGGCCGAATGGCCCTT
>NW_015555776.1:226148-227641 GCF_001515605.1 Sinocyclocheilus anshuiensis | reverse complement strand
ATGCCCTTTTTTTTTTTTTTTTTTTTTTTTTTCATATGGAAAAATAATGCAATGAAATTAAATGGTGACTTAGGCTGATTGATCCCCTATTTTTCAGAGGATGAAGAAATGAATACAAAATTAAAGTAACTACATAAAGTCTTTTTGTGTAAACTCTGCCTTCAAGATGAAGTAAAATAATGTGTTGTACTGAAATGTGCCCAAAGGTTACCCCTTTTTACCCCCTGCTTTTTTTTTTTTTTTTTCAAAATGTTAAACATTCATGCAACCCAAACATAAACTGTGTCAATTGTTCAGGTGTTCAAATAAAAACTACAAGGCATACCTACAATGTCATTTTACTTCCATTTTACTCCCAGATCCATTTTGCCTAAAGGCAACCTAAATATACTACAAGGTTATGCACTCCAGTTAGCTGAAGGAGAATGTGGAGGAATTGATACGAAAGTCCCACACTATCCATACAGTGTACTGTTTATCTTGTATTTGCGGAATTAATGCTGTCTAAACACAATCTGTCCTAAAATCTTATAATCCTGGGCTTTGCCAAGTAAAATCAGGTCTTCATTTTTAATTGCATTTTTATCTTATTTGTTTATTCACTTTTAAACACCAAATGCTGTGGGGTAATACAAACCTGCTGCTCTCATTTGTTGTTTGGAACATTTATCTTCATCCAGGACTTAGTCTTCAACCAGCAGAGAGACATGGAAATGTGCAGAATCTGGATTTAAACTGCCTTTCATTGAAATTTGTCTAATTAAGCCCCCAGATTAGCCCTGAGGCTACATTGATTTTTCAACCGTTTTCTTATTCATTGGATTTTCTTTCCCTGGTTGCAACTGTGGGATTGAAATTCAAGATAACCATGTTGTTAGAAGGTCAAATTAGGAAGGCAGACATAGGCTAAATTCAATGTTTGGCTTGAAGTAAAACTGTTTACACTGGAGACATAAACCTACTAGGAAATGAGAGGAATGCCTGGACAACACGTCAATGCTAATTCAACCAAGTATATTTATACAATTATAGTAACTATAATTAGGTCTCAAAATTGACTGTAGTCAATGCAGTTAATGCAGTTAAACTCTGCGTTTCAAAATCGCGTTAAAAATGTTTATGCTTCATTTACATAGCCTTCCTTATATGGTATCAGCCCATATATGGGTTCATTTGAAAGCTTGGAGTGTCTTCTTGACAGAATGCCATTCCTTTTGGTTTTTATATTCATAAAGCAGTAAAATTAAGCTTAGAAATGTATTCGTCCCACACACGGATTTCCGCCTAACCATTACGAAGAATGTGTATTTTATATATTTTTCACAAAGTCAAGTCATATATCACAAGAAAGCTCTCATTCTCAGGAATTTGACGATGTAGATTATTTCATTGTGTGACAATCACAGATCGAATGATCTTCGATAGGATCGCGATGTAAAATTGTCACCTCTGAGCGAATTTACATTTATACTCGTAGCACTGCTTCAGTCAGC
>NW_015555776.1:218987-223449 GCF_001515605.1 Sinocyclocheilus anshuiensis | reverse complement strand
TCTTTTAGATTAGGATCTCTTCTTTCAAACAAGACCATTTTCACGTTTCTGCGTGCTTCCATCGGTGAGATGGAAGGAGAGACGCACTCTCTGGGGGAGACGCACTCTCAATATCAAAAGCGCGCACAGCCAGCGCGTCTGATGTTATAGAGATCTGTGGTCACTTGTGGACTGCAATTGGTCAGATTACAGCCTGACAGCTCGGCAGCCATTTCAGAGCCGTGAAATTTGACACCTCTGCGTCACTAGCGGGGGAGAGGGACGGAAAGGGTACTGCACATGCAGCTCGGATAATATCAATCTATGATAATCATATTACAAGTTATATATGGTGAAGAATGTTCAGCGGCGCCGTGGAGAGGAATGAACGCGCGTCTGGTAAGGCTTTATGAGCGTGTGTTTGCATGTTTTTGATATTGTAAGCATTGTTTTGAAACGTGATAGCACAGCTAGCAATCTGATACACTGTTTATTGACAGAAAAGTACAGTACATTATGCATTTCAGTGAATATACGGTAAATATACATGGATTATTACAGTGCTGTGTGGATGAACTGGTATGTTTGTTTGACGCTATGACTGTTACAGATAGCTGCCAGTTAGCAAATTAGCTCCGCTCTGAACCAGGGATAATGCAATGTTGTCATGGAGAGATGCTGTGGATACAGGAGTGAGTCAACTGATGAGGTGAGAGGATGCTGTGAATCAGTATCCCAATACAGAATGCACATAAATGGAATGATATAAAGCTATTTTATAATGTAGACAGTCTTGTGTATCCTGAAATAATTAAACTGATTGTAGAATAACACAATATGTAAAATTTGGTCCAATTCGCTTGTGCCATTTTGTATATTACTACTTAGAAAAACATAAAAATGAAACATAATTCAATTAATAATCAATTAAAGTGCTTATGGCACAGAGTAAAATAGGATTGTGGGGTTAATGTGTTTTATAAAGCCTGTTTTTGCAAAGGAAACTCACAATGACACATTTCGATGCAGAAATAGACAATTTGACTCGCTTCACTTATAATGTAATAACTCCTGTTTAGAAGCTGTTATTTGAAAGATTCTTTTTTCTGGTACTTTTTGGCATCTAGTGGCATCAAACAAAGTAAATTGCAGAGAGCTGGGCCTAATAGAACCTGAATTACAGAATTTTAAAAAAATAATTTGTTTTAAAACTCCAAAAGCGCCTATGTTTTTTTTGTTTATTGTAATATTTGAAAAATATATAATGTTATTTATAAAGAATTGCACTCATATTTTGTTGTTCAAAGGGTTTTCTTTACAATTAAACCATTTTTTTTGTCATTTCCTCCATTGTATGTGTGTAGGGTAAACATTTGAATTTGAGTATGTCAAATTTAGGCGAAAATACCAAAAAACGCCCTGAGCTTAAGTGGTTTAAACTGTCCCTAAGGGGAAGACAGGGGTTTCTAGTCAAGGTTGGGAGTGTAAGAGATGAGTTGCCCTCCAATCAGCTGTGCTAACTTGCTAACCTGAGGTCCTGTGATCGTTTCCAAGGCAACGGCAGACAGGAGAAATAGAAACTGCCAAATGGAAAATGTCAATTACTGCAAATATGTAAATATGGTGCAGTGCATGTGCAGCAGGGCAGACTGGGAGAGAGGGATAGGAGGGAGGGGAGGGTAAGGCGGGAGCTAGGGTGAGACAAAAGGCTGAATTGTGCCCACCTGGCTGAAAGAGAATGTCTGTCATATTTCATTGTATTACAGTCTCTTCAGGAGAGAAGTGGCAATCTAGGTACCGAGATTTCCGTTTTACAACCCCCCCCCCTTTAAAACAATGAAATGTTTTAAAGTAGAATTTTAAAACTGAAACACTGAACATTGAAAGTATAGTATTACCATTAAGTATATTTTGTTTGTGATTTTATCAGAAGCCCAGACAAGTTATCTATGTAGTCAGAGTCTTTGGTTTGTAAATGTCTTGCATTGTGGACAGCACAGCATGTTTATCCTTGAGTCCATAAATGCCCAAGTCAAATCGTATTTACCAGAAGGAAACTTGTTACTTTCTTGGCTTTCCAATATGGCTGTGTGGTAATTATTTATGGAAAAAGTACATTGTTATCGAATAGTTGTGAATGTTGATGGTATCCTTTGGTTTGTACACATTTAGTGTAGAGTTAATGAAAAATAGCAAAAACACTTGCTGGAAAACCTTACTCATTTAGCTGGTTTATAAAGAGACAGATGTGTTTGACAAATGTCTAGACCAATAATAATTCAGTGTGTGCTGGTACAAGCCAAAGATATGATTTTGCTCCCATAAAAGAATGAGAATAAGTGAATAACTGCTAATAACATGCCAATACAATTTCTGAAAAAAAAATAAAAATAAAAATAACGCAGACTCCTCAATCTCACACAAAGTTTTACACTAGCCCAAAAATGGGCAAATTTTTCGATGTAGCTCACTTCTACTGGGTTGGTTCTTGTATTTAAATTATTTCTGTAAATAATGAAGGTTCTGTAAAACTGTGACTGGAAAACACTGTCTGTTAACTTAATAACTGTAACGGCTGTGTGTGAAGCTACATTTAATGATGTAATTAAAACCGTCAGGATAAAAAGGAGCTCTGTGTTTTCAAAGATGCTCTGTTTGAATCTAGGAAATTAATATTTCTCATTTAGTACAGTGCCCAATTACATTACTATCCTCATGATAGCAGGTAGCCTCTGCTACACAGGTGGCCCAGGTATTTTGAAAAGGAAGATAAATAGGCCGACTACAAGCATCAGGATCTTTTGTAGGTCTTCAATACATTTCTGAACACTGCTGCAAATTCTAAAAATTACAACCATTCTAATTTAAACAAGCAAGCAAAACAAACAGAGGGAAAATAATAAGAAAAAGCAGTAGATGTAAAAAAAAAAAAGTCAACTGGTGGCATTGACACAGATGGAAACAAATAAAGCAAAAGCAAAGGTGTATGTCTGAAACAGAAAAAGAGAGAGGTGGTTAAGGAGTGGTGCCATAAATAAATCATTCAGCAGATGTATGAGTTCTGACTGGAACTGAAAGAAAAAAGCGAGATCTCTGACGAGATCAAAGGAAGGTCACATTGAGAAGATGAGAGAGAACATTCTGGAAAAAGGTCAACCATATAATGTGAAGAACCCACTGCATGAAGCAGAGTGATATCATCATCCAGACAGTCTGTCAGTATGTAGAGTCTGTCTATACGTAGAGGAATGAACTTTAACCACTTATTATTTCATATATTGCAAAAAAAAACAAAAAAAACATGGAAGGTCAATTTTAACTTGTATACAGAGATAGTATAAGCTAATTAAAACGATGAATAACTCATTGCTAAACTATAATGAGCAAGCTTGTTATGAGGCACTGACACTGACTATGGACATAATTATCAATATAATTTTGATTATCACAGCTATAATTATAAGCATCATTATCCCTGACAGTATTAATAATGATAGCTATGTAGGCCAATTCAGGGCACATTATTTTCACTATCAGTATGTAGAAAGGTAATCCTTTTATTAATCACAATGAGGTAAACTTACTTCATTCTCTGTATAATCTTTTTTAATCTCCACCCTCAACTGATATTGGTGCAATTTATTAGGTGGCATGTATGAAGCTTGGTAGTGCATTACTGTCAGTGTAATCCAATTAGTTTGAGTACAGCAATGTTCAGGCTCCAAGCTGTTGTTGAGGGAATTCTGTCTGCATGAACCCTACCGAATGCTTCCCTGCTGTGAGTAAGAGCATTAGCAACACTGCCTGGTCACAAGCAGACAGTTTTATTAGCGTTATTATCACCTTTCTGTGAAGAAGGTGGGGGGAAAGATCTGCTCTGTTAACAGCCAGACGATAGTGATCATGGGAATCACCGTTTTGGTTGAGGGATCTCTCATAATGCTGTAATAGCATGGAAGGGACAGAATGTGACAATTCTAGTAAACGGAAAATAATAAAATAGAATATAATTGTAACAGCACAAACCAAAGAATAGAATAGCATGGTAATAGTATGGATGGGCTTTGTGTAATCTTTTTCTTACTGCCTAAATCCTAACTTTCTACTGAGTATGAAAAATAAGTACTACACTTGTGATCAGTGTTGGGGAAAGGTACTTTTAAAAGGATCATATGATGCGATTTCAATTTTTCCTTTCTCTTTGGAGTGTTACAAGCTCTTGGTGCATAAAGAAGATCTGTAAAGTTGCAAAGACTAATGTCTCAAATCCAAAGATTATATATTCTTTATAAAAGTTAAGAGTCAACCACGCCTACCTAAAACGGCTCGTTCTAACACGCCCCCACATGTCTACATCACGATGTAGGAAGATTTGCATAACGCCACCCAAATGTTCAGGCAAAGAAAGAAGGCATAACTTTTATTCTCGCTGTAGTATTGTTGTTGCCGCCGCTGCCATGTCGTGAAGGCACTGCGTTTTGTT
>NW_015555776.1:217010-218874 GCF_001515605.1 Sinocyclocheilus anshuiensis | reverse complement strand
CGATATCCGCTTCATCATGCCTGGAGCTGATCCGTGCTGGTCACTGAGGAAATACATCAACTTTGCGCTGTCAATCACCAGATCGGCTTTCACCGTGGAAGAAGCGGAGTCCAGCCCGGGGTCGTCACATGTGGTTGCTGCAAGCCCGCCGGACGCTCCTTCATCGAATCCGCCGGCCGCGCCATTCTCAAGCCCGCCCGCCTCTGCTCACTCAAGCCGGCCTCCGCTCACTCTAGGCCGCGGCTCACTCTAGGCCTCCGCTCACTCAAGGCCGCGGTGTGTGACGCTGTTTCGTTGTGAAAGCGAAACTACTTTGTATGGCCTTCCAAAAGAGGACACGACTAGAAATCAGTGGTTAAGTCGTATTTGCAACACTGTTCCAGAACAGTTTAACACAAAAAGATAGTATAAGTCATTATAATCCGTAATTATGTCCCCACTGGATGCAACAAATGACTTGTTTATAATGGGTTTAATGCTTTTGTCTCGTCGCTCCGGCCAGACAGGACATCACAATATGGTAAGGGGTGTAACATTTCTGTCACACGCTTGAGATAATGTACAGTATGTGGAAAATAATGTGTTTTTTGAACCTTAAACCGCATAAACCCATTTCATTACACCAAATACACAAAATAATGTCTTTTTTAGCAGCATCATATGACCCCTTTAAAAGTAATGCATTACAATATTGCAGATCTTCCTGCATTACTTTTTAAATCTGGGCTGGGCTTGCTTGTTTGCTTTTAATTTAAAAAGTTCTATTTTTGGCAAATGTAAAAGCCCTTTCGTACCAAAAGCCTCAGGCTGAAGGAAATCTAAATTCACGTCTGTACAGTAGAACGCTGAAGAAGAAATTTCAACACTCTTCAGCAATAAAAAAGAAGAAGAAATGTTAGTTTATCTTGTGTAATTTTTGCTTATTAGTATGGTTGAATTGGATCATCGAAGGTCAGCAGCAAATTGGTTAATAAAATGGGATAAATACATAAAGGATATTTATATTATTTAACATATTTAATTATTGCAGCTTTGAGTCATATTCTGATTTGCTTTTAACTGTTTTTATTAATTTTGAGGAAAACTAAATCTGATTTGTTTTTTTTGTGAGTGAGATGAATTAATGCATGTTTACATTTATTCTAGAAATAAAGTAACATCTTGCTCCCGATTTCTCTCAACATGGGGACAGGAGAGCTTTCAACCAATAAATGGGGAAAAAAGTAACTGGCGTTACTTATTTGAAAAAGTAACTATTTTCTTGTAAATTAAAAAGTAATGCATTACTTTACTAGTGTCAGGATTATGGACTATTCTGTGTGTGTTTTTGCCCCTGTGACCCAGTTTCTTCCTCATGTTGATTGTGTTAATTTGATTCCAGGTGTGTCTTGTTCCTCCCCAATTATCCTGCCTTTAAAAGCCCTAGTCCTTTCAGTTCTTGTTTGTCGGGTCTACTTGTTGAATGTCCTCCTTGTTCTCGGTTTTCCTGTGGATTATTAAAGACTGCTCCCCAAGTGAATTGTGACAGAAGACCCGACCGATACAGTTACCTCCATTTGTACCCTCCGTTTTGTTTCTCTTTTTACACCTACCCGGACGACGCACTCTGCATGTTCTATGACGCCAGCCTCAACACCGCGTGCAGAGCGCCGTCGTCCGAAGATGGCCCTCGAGCTGAATTCGCTGCCTTTGTTGAGTGGACACTGGCGAGAAATGGATCTCTGTTCCCTGCCGGTTCTCAGTAATTAATCGCCAGTGCCACTCCCTACCCAGAGCCCAGCCCACCATCTCCCCAATGCACATCTCCGCGTCAGTCGCCGGTGCCTTCTGCTCCGCCTAGGACCTCCGGATCCTCCCCATCGCC
>NW_015555776.1:214351-215970 GCF_001515605.1 Sinocyclocheilus anshuiensis | reverse complement strand
TCCCTCCTGTCTCCTCCCTGGCTCCTCCCTCCTTCGTCGCCCCCCCCTGGTCTCTGTCTACCGGCCTCCTCCCGGATATCCGTCCTCCTCCGGAACCTCCTCCCAAGTTCCCACCCACGCCTCCCTCTGTTGTTGCTACGGTGCGAGGATGCACCTTCCGGGAGGGGGCGTTATGTCAGGATTATGGACTATTCTGTGTATGTTTTTGGCCCTGTGACCCAGTTTCTTCCTCCATGTTGATTGTGTTAATTTGATTCCAGGTGTGTCTCGCTCCTCCCCAATTATCCTGCCTTTAAAAGCCCTAGTCCTTTCAGTTCTTGTTTGTCGGGTCTACTTGTTGAATGTCCTCCTTGTTCTCGGTTTTCCTGTGGATTATTAAAGACTGTGTTATTCAAGTACTCCTCGTTTCCTCGTTCCTTACTCCCCGAGTGAATTGTGACAACTAGTTACTTGAAAAAAGTAATCTGATTACGTAACTCGCGTTACTTGTAATGCGTTACCCCCAACACTGCTTGTGATGAGAAAGTACTGTACAGTATGTACTTTTGAGTATGTACAAAGACATTACAGTAGTATGTTAATGTAATACTGCATCATTCTATTGTGTCTTGATGATAAATCTATATCAAACCTAAAAGTATGTATGGATGCATTCTATTTTCAACACCTGTATGATTATAATCTAGCCTAAAATATAAGTATTCCAAGTTGTATATAGCATTTTTCTCTAAACACACTGTCAGTGAAGACACCATTATAATCACCCACTCTGACATTGACATTTATGTTTTTAGAATGTGTTTTTGGTAACACTTTCTATGAATCCCGTATTTATAATACATTATAAGGGTATTCTTAAGGCATTATAATGAATGCATAATGCATTATAAAAAAACGTATGTTATATCAACTCATGAATAATCATAACAACAGTTATAATACATCATAATACTTATAAGTTATAAGTTTAAGAGTATGATTATTTATAACACACAATGAACACCATATTAAATCTACTTCATTTACAGAATATTGGACTGTATCATATCTTGACATTGTTTATTTAAGATCTGCACAGTATCTTACTACAGCTTGTGAGTGGTTAGATGTTGAGTGTTACTTGAGTGTTTCCTGTGGAGCTAATGTTAATTAATTGATGTGAGCTTTATACTCCAACTGAAAAAAATGCAATGTTTTATATGGTTACATTTTATATTGATGGTCCCCTTAATCAATCGACTATAAGCAACTTTGCAACTACATGCCAACTAACTCTCATTAGAGTATTAGTATGCTCAAGAATGGTAGAATCTAGTATGGTAGAATAAGTTGACGTACTTGCAAAGACACTTATAGTCAGTTTATCTGTTGGTTGACCATCAAAATAAAGTGTTAGCAAATATTTACAGTAGCAGACATACTAATACGACCGCTAGTTGATATGTAGTTGCAGAGTCACTTATCAACAGCTGTTTAAAGGGTACCATCAAAATAATCAAACTGATATTACAATAAAAATAGTTAAAAGCAAATGTGCCATTACACATTCATCTGATCTGATATCTGATCTTATGGCTGTTTGAGAGAAAAAAATGTTATTATTATTATTATTATTATTA
>NW_015555776.1:204780-214021 GCF_001515605.1 Sinocyclocheilus anshuiensis | reverse complement strand
TACCAGCTTCATCACTGTGTCTGTCACGCGACTCTGTTCCCCTTTCGGGCTCTGTCTTTACATTTATTTTGAAAGCTGAAGCTCACGATTATGGTAAGGGTCGTTACATTTCCGACGAGTGCTTGCGGTGTTCGGCCAATCACAATGCACTGAGTCAGCTGGCCAATCAGAGCAGACTGCACTTGTCAGAAGGAGGGACTTTGTAGAAAACGAAGCGTTTGAGAGAAGCGGGGCATAGAGGACATGTACAGTACAGTATTTGAAAAATAATGTGTTTTTTGAACATTAAAGCATGTCAACATATTCTGTTACACCAAATACACAAAATAATGATCTTTAAAAAAGCATCATATGACCCCTTTAAAGCAATATACAATTGTGCAATTGTGGTCATTTCAACTATGTACACAAGGACAGTTTGAAGAGAATACACAATACTTGCTAAAATAGATCTCAAATGCTGAGGACAACCCCAAAGCAATTAGCAACAATCACTATTTAATCATGCCATACCTAATACACAGCACAGAGGAATCCCTCAAGACAAGAATCGGTTCCTTATGCACAATGACAGCTGAGAGAGCTGCCATCACCAAAAATGACAGAGATAAAAAGGGGAATGCATTTTGAAGTCACATTAAGAGCCCTTTTCTTCTTAACCCTGGACAGCAGAAGCACTTAAATAATCAACACTATTGTATTCATACCTGTAGTGACTACTGCTACAGAGACAGCCATGCATTTGCTGACACTCAAGTGAAAAGCTTGTAGGTCATTACAAACGATTTGTGATGTTCACAGTTTAAAGAGCCCACTTGCATATATTTTTATGTCATGTCATAGCAAAAGACTTTTAAAAAATGAATGTATTGGTTTATTTAATGTTGATTTTTACTGTTTTTAATAAAAGTGCAATAAATGTACTTAATGTTTTTTATTAAAAATCTATATATGTGCAGCAAATAAACCTTATACACAAAGATGCAGAAAACAAATGTTATAAAAATTGTCTGTCATATATAGACAAACAACAAGAGAAATTGGATAACAAGTACTCTAAAATACATGTAAAGTGAGAATATCTGAACAAATGATTCCAGAAATCAATTTTTTTTGCGAGGGCAGTGGGGTCACAAATAAGGGTGCCTGCAGAAACACTCTCACACAAACACATATATCAACCTCAGCCTATCTGTGGAGAGGAACAAAATGAGTTTTTTTAATGCTTTGATATGGCGGTGTGCGGAAATGCGTGAGGCGTTTTATAATCACAGATTCTAGGATTGAGTGTCAGAGAAGGCTTGGGTGACGATCTATCACTGGCTCACCACAGACACAGGAGTTCTTTAAGAGAGATGACTTCAAATGTACCGAGCAGAGCTTCTGTTCTTTGGCCCATCACTGCCATGTAGGTGGGCTACACACTTTCTAAATCTGTTGGAGCACTTCTACAGAAACACACATTAACAGTGAACAGCGTGTCTGTTCCACATGACTTACCTTTAAAACACTTTCAGGAAGACCAAGTGCTAACACACACACACACACACACACACACACACACACACATACATCTACAAAAACTGTGCACAGCTTTCAACCTCTTGCTTCACAGTCTGAACCTGTTTGCTATCTCAAGCTGTCTGCTATTCAACTGTTTCCTCTGAAGGGCTGTCCATTCTTGAAAAAAATACATTCTTGTCTCATCTTATTGTAGTATCAAATATTGGTAACACTTTACATAAAGGTTCCCTTAGTAAAGGGTTTATAAAAGTGTTCATAAATGACTAGTAACTCATTTACAAATGCATTATAAATCATTTATAAGCAGTTATAACTGCATGAATAAAAAGAGTGATTTTAGCACAATACCTGCCAAAGAGTGAGCCATTTTTATTTAACTCACGTTATAAATGCTTAATAAATATATTTGTTCATACTTATTTCAGTCAAAACCAGATTCCTGATTTATTTCATGATGCACCAAAAATAGGCTATTGTAGCGAGACTGAAGGATGTCGTATTTGTGGTTTTCCAATATTATCCAATATTAGTTACCTGTGAACCTCAGTGTAGATGTTAATAACCTGTGAAAGTGAACCTTAATGTAAAGTGGACACCTTTGAACCATTTATTAATGAGTTATAAATGTTAGTAACCTGTAAAAGTTAACCTAAATGTAAAGTGAACACCTGTGAACCATTTATTAATAAGTTATAAATGTCAGTAACCTGTGAAAGTGAACCTTAATGTAAAGTGAACACCTGTGAACCATTTATTAATAAGTTATATATGTCAGTAACCTGTGAAAGTGAACCTTAATGTAAAGTGAACACCTGTGAACCATTTATTTTTGAATTATAAACGTTAGTAACCTGTGAAAGTGCACCTTAATGTAAAGTGAATGCCTGTGTACTTTACATGATTAAAGTACAGTTATAGATGTTAGTAGCGTGAACGTGAACCTTAATTTAATGTAACCATTGATGTATTAATTATTAATGCACACACAGAAGACATTTTTCTGGTGTAATATATTTTATTATTGTTGCACTATATCAGTAAACACAACTTTTAACTTGAAACAACATTACTGAGCATATCTTTGCACAGAAAATGGCTTATGCAAGTACACTCACATTAAATAATTAAGAAGAAACAATCAAGTATTCCACCAAATTATATCTAAGCATCACATCTATAAGCCAAAAAAATTGGATAAATGTAAGCTGAATAAAGGCACCTAAATATTTATATTTTATCTAATATAACAGTATTGTAATAATCATTAAATCAATGACAAAAAAAACATCGTTACAGAACATTGTTTGTTATACAATGTTATATTTTGGAAATAAAAATGGTTCACATCACCAAAGTTTGACTGTCTTACCTACCTGTGTGTCACCAAAGCCTGTAGTTGGCATTGGTGAGCATCCGGTATAAAGCCACTTTTCATGAGAAGTCATACTGTTACGGCTGCTCCAGAGTGCTCAGAAGCGAAATTTCAATCTCACATAGTGTTTACTAATTTTACGGCTAAGCTAACTGTGAGGTGACATTAAAGAGTATGCTTTTCAAGTGTTTATATCGCTGTGTTAGTTCAGTGTATTAGTTACCATACAAATAAATAAAGTACTCCGTTACTAACGTAACCTCGGTTCCCTGAAATACGGGAACGAGTACTGCGTTGCTAAGACGCCACGGGGAAAAAGTCCTTTTTCTCAGATAACTGAAGCCTTTTTCAATAACGCAGTGTAACTGCACAGTCATTGGTTCGTGCAGTGAATTAAAAATTAACCAATGGATCGGCAGCGGAGCTGCACGAGCCTATGGCAACAAAGACCGCCAGAATGGGCGGGGTCATCTGGCTATATATGTGGGCATTTCACCATAGGATCCTCAGGTTACTTCGACTGAAGCAACTACACTGAGTCATGCAGCTACATAGCACGGCTAGTTACGCAGTACTCGTTCCCGTATCTCAGGGAACCGAGGTTACGTTAGTAACCGAGTACGTTCCCTATCAATACTTCACTCGTACTGCATCGCTAAGATGCTATGGGGAACCAGTACAATCCCGCTGTGCTATGCTAGAGGAACGACCAATATTAACTTGCCTTAAGCACCCAAAGAAACTCAGAGGGTCCAAGTATTCAGCAGGGCGAACTCTGCAGGAGGAAAGAGGGCCAGACTCATTGAGGTCAGTCCGGCCTTGAGTAATCATTCCAGGGAAGACTCCATACAGCCTCAGCACTCAGGGAGGGCCAAGAGAGTACAGGAATAAGGCAAAGCCTAAGAACTGGTTCTGCCCTTGGCAGGTGTATGTCCATTATGCAGAAAGGACCTGGGCTTGTAAGGCCAGGACGTCCAGCTTATAGAACCTGGCAAAGGTGGCTGGCAAGGCCCAGCCGGCCGCCGCACACAGATTTCTGCGATGGACACACTGCTACACCAAACCCAGGACGAGACTATGCCTCTAGTGGAGTGGGTCCTTACTCCTATGGGGCATTGCAGGCCCAAGGAGGAGTATGCTAGACAGTCTCTGCTTCGTGACCCTTAGCGCGGCCACCGAAGCCAACAAAGAGTTGTTCCAACTGCCTAAACAGGGCGGAAAGCTCAAAGTAAATTTTTAGAGCCCTGACAAGACAGGACCTGAACCCCTTTAGAAAGTGAACAAGTAAGTTGTTCCTGCCCACCGACTGGCCGGCTATAGGAGCATGAGAAGCTGCTATAGCTGCTACATAGACCTTGAGTGTGGAAGGGGATCGTCCCTTTTCCAACAACTCTTGGAGGAAGGACAGTATCACTGATATGTCGCAAGAGATTGGGTCTCTGCTGCAGGTGGCGCACCAGGCGGAGAAGACCGACCATTTAAGGGCATATAGCCGTCTTGTACATGGGGCTCTAGCCTGTGAAATAGTGTTTAAGACACTCTCGGGAAGGTCTGTATGCTCCCATCGAGAGACCAAAGGTGCAGAGCCCATAGCTCGGGCTGGGGGTGCCAGATCGTTTTGTTTGCCTGAGAGAGGAGGTCCCGTCACAGGGGAATGGGCCATGGGGCAGCTGTGAGAAGCTGTGACAGCTTCGAGAGCCAAAGCTGGTTCTTCCAGAGCGGGGCTACTAGGATAACTTTGTGTTTGTGTTCCCTGATTCGCCTGATTACATGAGGGATCAGGGCGATCAGGGGAAAAGCGTACAGGAGGAGGTTGGGCCAGTCGTGGGTCAACGCATCCCTGTCCTTCGAAAAATAAATTGGGCAGTGAGAGTTGTCTTCTGAGAGAGCCAAAGCTGGTTCTTCCAGAGCGGGGCTACTAGGATAACTTTGTGTTTGTGTTCCCTGATTCGCCTGATTACATGAGGGATCAGGGCGATCAGGGGAAAAGCGTACAGGAGGAGGTTGGGCCAGTCGTGGGTCAACGCATCCCTGTCTTTCGAAAAATAAGTTGGGCAGTGAAAGTTGTCTTTTGAGGCGAAGAGATCGACCTCTGCCTGCCCAAAGATCTCCCAAATTTTCTGAACCGTTTGTGGGTGGAGCATCCACTCTTCTGAGGGGACATTGCTCCAAGACAGCATGTCTGCTCCTTGGTTCAGTATGCCCGGAACATGCGTTGCTCTCAGTGAACGCAAGTTGAGATGTGCCCATTCCAAGAGGCGTTCCGCTAGGAACAAGAGACGCCTCGAAATAAGCCTGCCCTGGCGATTTATGTAGGACCCCACCGTCATGCTGTCCAAGTGGACTAGAACATGTTGTCCTTTCAGTTCTGGCAGGAATGTCTGAAGGGCTCGACACACTGCCAGCATTTCCATGCAGTTGATGTGCAACCGGCTTTCCTCCTTTGACTAGGAGCCGAAAGCCGGTTTGCCCTCACACAGAGCTCCCCAACCTGTGTTGAACGCATCTGTTGAGACAACCTTCCTTCTGTAGACCATGCCCAGAGTCATGGCCATTTCCAGTCACTGGGGGCTCTTCCAAGGGGCCAGAGCTGCCACATAGGCCTGGTCCACCTTGATACAAAGGCGTCCATGATGCTTGGGGCGGAACCCTTGGTTTCAGCCAATACTGCAGTGGCCTCATGCGAAGCAGGCCCAACTGTAGCACCAGAGATGAGAAGGCAATGTGGCCCAGCATCTTCTGAAACATCCTGTGAGGGCAAGAGGCTCCAATTTTGAATGAGGCCGCAAGCTGTTGTATGGCCAGTGCACGTTCTGGTGCGACTACCACCCTCATTTGGGTCGAGTTGAAAACTGCTCCCAGGAACGAGATCCGTTGGCTGGGGGACAATGAGCTTTTGGCAAAATTGATCCTGAGTCCCAGGCATTCTAAGTGGCTGAGGAGGAGGGATTTGTGGGATGGTTGCTCTTAGCTCAAGGGACTTGATTCTTGTCATACGTGGAAGAGGAATTTTGCTCTCGTTTTGAGTATGTTTGTGTTTTATTTTGTCTGCTTTCACATTGCCTGTTGGGCACAAGAGTGGGGACACATTGACCTCGGCACCCGGAACTTAACGGGGTGCTTGGAGGAAAACTCGAGGCTGCTTCAGGGGTCGTCTGGATGCAGCGAGACTTTGCCCCCTCCTCTTCATGTGCTTTAAATCAGGATGACACAGGGTCCAGCGCTAGCTAGGGCCGGGGTCCCTGACGCTTGGGAAATGTGTAGGGCTTTGCTGAGCGGGACTGCTGTCAGGACTCGTGCTTGGGTGCAGAATGTGCCGTAGGCCATAGGCACTCGCGGGCTGCTGAGTCGGCGCACTAGGAGCAGCTGCAGAGCTGGAACACTTGGGCATGAAGTGCCGCATTGCCTGGGACGACTTCTGTGCAGCGGTGAAGCGTTCAGTGACTGCAGGTCCAAACAGGCCAGTGGGGGAGACAGAGGAGTTGAGGAAATGGACCTTATCCGCATCCCTGATCTCTGTCAGGGTCAATCATAAGTGGCGCTCGAGCACCACTAAGCTAGCTATCGACCTGCCGATCGCCTGAGCCGTGATCTTAGTGGTGTGTAGAGCCAGGTCGGTCACACTGTGCAGCTCCTTGAAAGCGGCGGGATCTGGTCTAGACTCGTCCATGCAGTGGGGGAGTTTGTCATGAAAGACCTGGAGGACCGCCATTGAATGAAGCGCGGAGGCCATCTGCCTGGCCGAAGAGTACGCTCGTCCAGCAAGGGCAGATGTAGTTCTGCACAGCTTGGAGGGGTAAGGGATTTTTGCTATCCAACCAATGGCAGTGGGCGGGCAGAGGTGCGTGACCACAGACTCATCCAAGGGAGGCAGCTTCTAGTAGCCTTTCGCTTCAGCACCGTCTATGGAGGTGACAGGGAGCACAGGTCTGACAAGATGAAAGTATTGTTTGTTCGTATGTAGTAATTATATATATATATATATAATTTCTGTGAAATAATATGGAAAGAAGAATGAAACTGGGGAGAGAGAATGCCTTCAAATTATATAACATACATATGTTCTCTAATGGTTATGTCAAAATGATATAATGATATAAATGATATAAAAATAAAAGTTCAGTAATATTAAGACTATTTTGAGGCTGTTTTGTTCAGCCTTCCCTGGCTCACCCCCACCTATACGTGAGAGCACAGCAAGCACTTTAACGGCCGATCATTAACATATGAAAGATCTGACAGCCACCAGTCCTCACAACCAGCAGTGTTTCAGCTGTACAGTATATGTACATGGAACTTCATGGATTCCTGTATATGTCTGTGTACACCAAGTATGTGGGTATTTTTGGAAATATACTGTTCTGTGTAACTTGGCTTAGGTAATTTCCACATACATCCGGCAAACATGAAATTACACAGCAGTTTACCATGGCCAGTTATTACCAGATTTGACCCTTTTCATGCAGTGTTTGTAAATGAGTTATTTATAATATAAATATATATATTTTTTGATATGGAAAGGGTATGAACAGGGCCATTTCTAGGCATAGGCGAGCTAGACGGTCGCCTAGGGCGCCACCAGCTGAAGGGGCGCCAATGAGCGCACGTACTGGCACTTTTAGCAGGGTTGTGATAAAGAGTGGCACGGTCACCCAGAAATATGACTGCCGCCCCCACTGGATCCCCCAACATTATTGGGCTAGAGTACTGTCAATCTGACGATGCCTATATGCCACTAGATCAGAGTGCTGTCAATTGCTGCCTGATTGTTGCATGCAAAGTTTGCATTTGGAGCGCTCAACAACGCCATTAGATCAGTGGGCTCTGTCAGTGCTTTGGCAAGGTAACACTTTTTTTTGCCATGCAATAAAGCCAAGTTCAAAGGCCAATTTAAAAGATTGGTACAGTAAATAAAGTGCACAAAATCTGTATTTTGTTTAGGCAGTATTTGTGGCACTTTTGTGGCACATTTGTCCAAATATTTGTGGCAGATTTGTCCAAAAGGTGTGCGTTTTTTGCGCCAATGCATTGTTAAAGGATCAGCGTGTCATGTAATATTCCCATATAAACTTTCGTTCTGGCATAATCTGGAAATGGTCATGCAAAGAACAATCTTCGATAAGTAAAAATGTAAACTATTCTAAAAAGAAAGTGAGAGAGGGGCTATTCTAAAAAAAATTAGGAGAGAGGGGAAAACATGAGTTAGAGAGTCAGTAATCAGGTTATTTTACTAAAGCTTATGATGGAGTGGAAGTTGTGAAACAGCAAGTGGACCGGGCACATGGAGCAGATAAAATCACAGCGTCATCGTCCCCACAGATTTTAGGTTAGTTTGAGATTGCTGCAATGTCCGCGTCCTCTCTTCACTTCGTTCTGGCATAATCTGGAAATGGTCATGCAAAGAACAATCTTCGATAAGTAAAAATGTAAACTCTTCTAAAACGAAAGTGAGAGAGGGGCTATTCTAAAAAAAAAAATGAGGAGAGAGGGGAAAACAGTAGTTAGTGAGTCAGTAAAATCCCCAGCTATCAGGTTATTTTACTAAAGCTGATGATGGAGTAGTTGTGAAACAGCAAGTGGACCGGGCACATGGAGCAGATAAAAACACAGCGTCATCGTCCCCACAGATTTTAGGCTAGTTTGATTAACAAGTTAACAACTTGATGGATGTATATTGCTTTTTGTGTTTGAACAAAGTATATTCGCTTATGAGTTGAGAGATAAACCATATAGCCTATCAATCGTTTTGCGTGGCATGATGTAGGTTATCGCTCTCACTCTCTCATACTGGTCACTGGAAGTTCAACATGGCACCTCATGGCAAAGAACTCTCTGAGGATCTGAAAAAAAGAATTCTTGCTCTACATAAAGATGGCGTAGGCTATAAGAAGATTGCCTGAGCTGCAGCACTGTGGCCAAGACCATGCAGCGGGACATATGAGTGCTGCCAGCATTGCTGCAGAGGTTGAAGGGTTCAGCCTGTCAGTGCTCAGACCATATGCCGCACACTGCATCAAATTGATCTGCATGGCTGTCATCCCAGAAGGAAGCCTCTTCTAAAGATGATGCACAAGAAAGGCCACAAACAGTTTGCTGAAGACAAGCAGACTAAGGACATGGATTAGTGGTACCATGTCCTGTGGTCTGATGAGACCAAGATAAACTTATTTGGTTCAGATGGCGTCAAGCGTGTGTGGCGGCAACCAGGTGAGGAGTACAAAGACAAGTGTGTCTTGCCTACAGTCAAGCATGGTGGTGGGAGTGTCATGGTCTGGGGCTGCATGAGTGCTGCCGGCACTGGGGAGCTACAGTTCATTGAGGGAACCATGAATGCCAACATGTACT
>NW_015555776.1:203198-204643 GCF_001515605.1 Sinocyclocheilus anshuiensis | reverse complement strand
CACACACACACACACACACACACACACATAGTTCTGGCATGAAACTCTAGATGGCGCAGTCCGATAGGTCTAGCTCAATCTGACCTGGTGACATCATTGTCACATGGCAGCTGATTAAAGCACTTCAGATCAGCCTAAATCAACATCTAAGATAAGTGAATGCTCTTTTAATCCATATCGCTGTGTATATTTGCGTGGTCTGCCTAATTGAATACAAAATGAGCAACCGTAAACAATTTTAAAGTGTAATGTTAGCCGTTTGCATTGTATGCAGCAGCGAAATATTAAGCATAGTAGCAGCAGCATTTAGCATGTTTATACAGCTGGAGCAAAAGGCAGTTTAGAGCTTGTAATCACTCTGAGGACACATAGTAGCGAACATTAAAACAGGTTAAATGAAATAAGCATTCTTGTGTATGCATTTCAACTGGGGTTCTCCATATACATCGGTGATTATCCCAGTTGGTAAGTGGACTTATCTGGGATAATCACATCGGTGATTATCCCAGAATAACGTTCGTTATTTCTAAGGTCGATGTTTTCATTGTGATGAGTGCGTGGTTGATTTCAGTTGCATGCAGCGTCAGAAGCACGCACTTATCACAGTCATATCAACAATAGTGTTGCGGGAGAAGGGAATTAAGAGTTATTGCGATGGTTGTTGCAGTTCCTAGTGAAGTGTATTATGGGTAGTGTAGTTCGGAGAAATGTGCTTGTGTGACGTGTGCTATCGTGTGTTGTGTAATTCATAAAACGGAGAAAGAACGTTTATATTCTGCTTTATTTGTTCATTCAAGTCAGTCCACCCAGGAGTTTGTGCACTGTAACCCTGATAATTTTATCTACACGAGAGAGTAAAATGGCATGTATCAGCTAACTTTGTCCGTGTCATCATTGCACGAACACAAATTAACGAGCTGTTATGCTGCCGCTGGGACTGATGAAGTGCACACAGTGCGTGTCTAATTAGAGTTAAGCCAGTCGGCGTGGTAGCCCAGGCACACATAGTCGTAGGCCATTATTTTTAAGCCGGTCGGCGTGGTAGCCAAGGCTCACATAGTCCTTGGCCACTAGCGTTAAGCCGGTCTGCGTGGTAGCCCAGGCACACATAGATAGTAATACATGCGGTTTACATGGCTCTTCGGAGCAGCAGCAGTACAAATGTCTTGGCAATAGATCTGCTTTGTGGGGGATGTCTTGTCTTTCCTTGTCTGTTCATCTTCATGTGTGTGGATACATGGATGTCCACTGATGCAGCAGTTTATCCTTATATTCAGCGCCATGCATATATTGGTTTGTATTGTTTTGTGTAACGTGTCTCCTGCTTTGTGGGGGTTATTCATATGTGTTATATGTGCAGCAGTAGTATTTCTTACATGCTTACAGCAGCATGTTGTGGATGTATTGGCAGTAACAAGTCTCGGTACTTGCTCTGCCGCAGCAGC
>NW_015555776.1:199678-202592 GCF_001515605.1 Sinocyclocheilus anshuiensis | reverse complement strand
TGACCTAATGACATCATTATCACATGGCACAGCTGATTGGTTCTCTCCTGTATTGGTAGCCAATGAGCTCGCTGCTCAATATTCAAATACCTGGCTTTTGTTTGCTGTAGCAGTTGGCAGCGCACTTCAGAAACCCTCCACCTTCCCCAGCTCCACCTGTATAGATCTACTATATATACATATATATATATATATATATATATATTTAAAGAAACTGTACAGAGTGGACTGAAAATTGTCCTAAGAGAAGACTGCTCAAACCCTGAGCATGCATGCACAGCAACCGTTAGGCTTTGACAAGGATTGGTCAGTTTTGAACGGCATTGTGTCTGGCCATCTGTGGTTCTTGATTATGCTATGTGGATTTATTTTGTTTCCTGAGTATACCAGACAAGTAACCGGTGATCAATTTACTTCTTGTCTGAAACCCTGACTCCCAAAAGAGTACTCTGGGTAAGAGGTCATGACCCAAGTCTGACCTCTTCCATGTGGACATTGATCACAAGCTAACGATTCTTTGTAATCAATATCACAGTCGGATTATGTGATTCAACCCATTCAGAAAGCTCCTATTTATGGAATCAGTCAAGATAATGCCTCATGAGTACAAAGATAAAAATGGAAGTTTTAATTTCTCACACAATAGAGAATTCTGTGTTAGGGTCAAAAAAATCACTGACAGTTTCAGGTCAGTCTGGTCGAAGAGAGCCTTCCTCTCTGTTTTTGATCAAAAGGTCAACACAGCAGGGTCTGTTAACAGCCTTATAAGCAAGCTGTGAGGAATGGGATGGCCTGGGTTCCTTTATGTTTTTTAAGCAATAAAGATTCCTCATATGCTGGCTGCATGTCTGCCAGTGTGAGATTATTGTCAAGTTTCTCGCACATGGCTTCTCTCTCTGTACAGATTTCCACAGTTCAGCAAAGCCAGCTACTGATAACAGATTTCATCAACCTTCAGCTTTTACTCTCTCTCTCTCTCTCACACACACACACACACACACACTGTATTTGCGTCACTGCTTGTGTTAAAACAAAATCAGAGGGCTCTTTGTAACTAGTTTTGTTGCTTATGTAGCTCTTTCATGAATTATCTATCAATTCTTAGATCCCGCCAAACGGGGTCAAGGCATGGTCTTGTTCACCCATGCTGGTCTGTGCCATAATTACACAATCAGTGGGGAAAAGCATCATTCTCCATTAAAGGAATAGTTCACCCAAAAATGAAAATTTGCTGAAAATGTATTCACCCTCAGATGTACAAGATGTACATACGTTTCTTCTGTATCGTCACTGGAACAGATTTAGATAAATTTAGCATTACATCGCTTATTCACCAATGGACCCTCTGCAGTGAATTGGTGCCATCAGAATAAGAGTTCAAATAGCTGATAAAAAATAGCTCGATAATCCACAAGTACTCAATTCTGGTCCATCATTTAATGTCTAGTGAAGTGAAAGCTGCATGTCCGTAACAAACAAATTAATCAAGATGTTTTAACTTCAAATAATTGCTTCCAGCTAAAATAGTCCTCCATCCATAATATTGCTTTCTTCAGTGAACAAGCCAAAAAAAGTCTAAAACAGTTCTAAATAAATATGTCTGTGGATTTTGATGTGAGAGGACAAAAGTGATGGACTTTTTCAAAGGATAAAGCATTATTAAGATTACAGACTGGATTCTGGACAGAAGCGATGGTTTAAAGTTAAGACATCTCTATGTTTTTTGCAAACATGCAGCTTTTCACTTTACAATATGTTAATTGATGGACTGGAGTCATGTGGATTACTTGTGGACTATTGTGATATTTTTATCAGCTGTTTGAACTCTCATTCAGCAAGTGATGCAAGGTTCAATTTCTCACATGCAACATGAGCAGTTTTTTATCTAAATTAGATTGTATAATTTCGAAATTTGAAACAAAAACAGAATGGTTTGACTTCAGTATTGTGAAACTAAATAAAAATATCTGCATGATTCACTCTCTGCCAGCAGGTGGCGCTTAAAGCGTTTCCTTGGTCGTCACATATTTGAATCGATTTTCAACCGGCTCACGGTTAATCGTTACATCCCTAAGCAGGACTGAAGGGTGTTGTATTTATGGTTTTCTCATTTATATCTCATGACGCATGTCACTTTTCTTACAATGTTTCTTACCAGAATCTACTCTGTTTCTCCGCAAAAGTTCATGATGCCTATCCAAATAATGATTTATAAACATTAATAACCTGTGAAAGTGCACCTTAATGTAAAGTGAACATCTGTGAACCAGTTATTAATGAGCTATACACGTTAATAACGTCTAAAAATGAAGCTTAATGTAAAGTGAACCATTTATTAATGATCTATAAATGTTAGTAACCTGTGAAAGTGAACCGTAATATTATTAATGATCTATAAATGTTAGTAACACGTAAAAGTGAACCTTAATGTAAAGTGAACACCTGTGAACCATTTATTAATGATGTATAAACGTTAGTAACCTGTCAAAATGAACCTTAGTATTAATTAGTATGAGTTATGAACATCATTAACCTGTGAAAGGGAACTTTAAAGTAAAGTGGACACACTAATCATTTATGAATTATTAATGAAAACACAGAAGTTTTTTTTCTCTCGGTTAAATGTGTTTTATTATTGATGCATTATATCAGTAAACAAAACTACTTAACATTACTGAGCATAACTGCACATGAAAAGTGGCTTATACAAGTAAACTCACATTAAACAATTCTTAAACACAATAAAGTATGCCATCAAATTATATACATATTGATATTTTATCTAATTTAACAGTTTTGAGTAAATAATTAATTCAATGACTGAATGCACAGTTACAGAACATTATCATATTAATAAGCAAACAGTAATTATTTTTTGATATCATGATAAAGCCCACTGTAACTTCAGTATTTG
>NW_015555776.1:171205-199605 GCF_001515605.1 Sinocyclocheilus anshuiensis | reverse complement strand
TGAGCGGTTATTTATTTGTATGGTAACAAATTAATTCAACTAGCAAAGCGATTACACATATAAACGCTTGAACAATATACTCTGCAGTGTCACCTCACAGTTAGCTGACCCGTAAAATGAATAAACACTATGTGACATTATAATTTCACTTCAGAGCACGTTGGAACAATCCTAACAGCGTGACTTCTTTGAAAACGTGACTTTGCATCGGATGCTTGCTAGTGCCATTTACAGGCTTGTGTACACGCGAGAGAGAGACGAGGCAGCGCAGATCACGCGTCTCATAAGTGAGTGCAATTACTGATAAAAACTACTTAATTACTGTAACGTGAGTATTTGTAATTCGTTACTTCACACCCCTGGCTACTACTACTAATAAAAATAATTGTCATTGCATATAATGCATTTTTATTGTATTCTTTCAGGATCACATCACCTGTGACAAAGAAGAAGAAGAAGTCACGCTGTTAGGATTGTTCCAACGTGCTCTGAAGCTTGCTCTCACATTGTGTTTATTAATTTTACTGCTCAGTTAACTGTGAGGTGACACTGCAGAGTAGGGATGTCAATTTTCGATAATTTCCATGATCGATCGTCGTTTAAATTAACGATCAATTAATCGATTAATCGTTAACTTTAATGCAGCAAAATGTGTCTATTGCAGCAGCACGCAGCATGACAGGATGCGCAAAAGCCACTCAAAAAAAAATAAATGGTTTCGTGGTGCTCATTGTTGTATTTTAAAACACAATTGCAATGTTTTCAACTGACATTATGGCATTTAAAATAAAATTATGTCCAAACGTAACTGTGGCGCGTGTGGCGGTTATAGGCTAGTTAGGTCCATGCAGAAACTTGTGAACGATGCTCTTAGTTGTGGCCTCACCGTTTAGTGACATCATTGAATGCCCCGGGAAAACGTATTGTCAAGTGTCGGTCACAGCACATCCAGTAATTATTTATTTACAAATTATAAGCTCTGATTATGACAAGTGTGGTATAAAAGCTTTGTTTATCAGAGGAATATTTGGTTTGCTGGAAAATCTTACATCGCGACCATGCTTTTGGATGCCGTTTGAGCCCATATAGCCTACATTTATGCGGCTTTGCTCTTGGTCACGAATTTCCACAAATTCAATAATATTTAGGCATTGTTTCTTTTCCTAAATCCTCACCGTCTAACCCTCTAATTTCGCAGGTTTATATTATTGTCATTCACTTTTTATCGCTGTTTTTGCATCTAAGAGAAATGAAAGATTTCATGGCCATGAATTAAGAATTTGTTCGATTTATTAATTTGTTCCCTCATTTTAGTTAAATCATGGGTTATTTAAGGAACAAAATTAATGAAACATGGACAGTGGCCACAAATTAATAAGTCGTAGGAACGAATTAACAAGTTGTAGGAATGAATCCTTCCCCCGCAGTGTCCTGCAGCCCTGCAACCTTCACCTAATTGTTTCAAATATGTTGTTTTTATTTTAATGTACTTTTAAAGTTTAAATCACATTAAAAGCTTAATTTGTAATTATGAGTGAATGATGATGCATTTATATAACGTCACCGTCACTCACAGCTGCTCGCACGTGTTTTGCGCATGAGCCGCATGCTGCCCAAAATTAAACTGCTTAATCGACCATCGATAGCTTTAATCGACTGCATCTCTTATCGACAATTAATCGATCATCGATTAATCGTTGACATCCCTACTGCAGAGTATATTTTTCAAGTGTTTATATGTGTAATCGCTTTGCTAGTTGAATTACTTAATTACCATACAAATAAATAACCGCTCTGGCGCTCCCACGGACGGTTCGATCGCGTGCAGGTAACGTTACTGCCAGTGTGGATGAACAAATACTGAAGTTACAGTGGGCTTTATCATGATATCAAAAAGTAATTACCGATTGCTTATTAATATGATAATGTTCTGTAACGGTGCTTTCAGTCATTGATTTAATTATTTTCTAAAAACTGTTAATTAGATAAAATAAAAATATTTAGGTGCCTTTATTGATTTTGCATTTATCAAATATTTTTGTTGTATAGATTTGATGCTTAGTTATAATGTGAGTTTACTTTTATAAGCCACTTTTTTGTGTGAAGCTATGCTCAGTAATGTTCCAGTGTGCTGTAAAAGGGAAGATTAATCTTTTTGTTTCAAGTTGAAAGTTATTTGCTGATTGAAAAATAACAATGAATAAAATAATAAATGAAAATTTATTTCACCAGAAAATTCTAACTTTTTCTGTGTGTGCAATAATAATCAATCAATTAATCAATCAATTATTATTGTGTCCACTTTACATTAAAGTTCACTTTGACTGGTTACTGGTTCACAGGAGTTCACTTTACATTAAGGTTCACTTTCACAGGTTATTAACGTTTGTAACTCATTAATAAATGGTTCACAAGAGTTCACTTTACATTAAGGTTCACATTCACATGTTACTAATGTTTGTAACTCATTAATAAATGGTTCACAGGTGTTCACTTTACATTAAGGTTTACTTTCACAGGTTACTAACGTTTATAGCTCATTAATAAATGGTTCACAGGTGTTCACTTTACATTAAGGTCTACTTTCACAGGTTACTAACGTTTATAGATCATTAATAAATGGTTCACAGGTGATCACTTTACATTAAGGTACACTTTCGCAGGTTATTAATGTTTATAAATCATTAATAAATGGCTCATTACATTCAGGTTCACAGGTAATATTGGAATTAAAATTTTCAATATTAATATCTCATCAAGTCATGGTTGTGCTTTTATGATTTTTCTCCCAAAATAAAAATCAAGATGATAAATTCATCTTGATAAACAAAATATATTGGTTTCTAATTATTGCTTTGGATAGGCATCATGAACTTTTGCGGAGAATCATGGGTAAGGTACAGAGTAGATTGTAAGAAACATTGTAAGAAAAGTGACACGAGTCATGAGATATAAATGAGAAAACCATAAATACAACACCCTTCAGTCTTGCTAAAATAGTAAATTTTTGCTGCATTATGAAATAAATCAGGAATCTGGTTTTGAGTGAAATAAGTATTAATAGATATATTTGTTAAGCATTTATAACATGAGTTAAAAATTGCTCACTATGTGGCAGGTATTGCATTAAAATCACTCTTTTACTCATGCATTTATAACTGCTTATCAATGATTTATAATGCATGTGTAAGTGAGTTATTAGTCATTTATTAATAATATTATTATATTAACACCTTTATAAACCCTTTATAAAGGGAACCTTAATGTAAAGTGTTACCAATTTCTCTAAATCTTTTCTGATGAAGAAACAAACTCATTTACATCTTTGGACGGCCTGAGGGTGAGTACATTTTCAGAAATATTTTAAAATTTTGGTCAGCTATTTCTTTAACGGCCATTCAGAAGAAGCTGTGTATTCTGGCTAAATACCATTTATGCAAGCAACATATATATGGTTAATATTTCTATTATGTTGGTGAAGTTTAGTCTATTGAAAATGAATGTCTTGTTTATTTCCAGTACCACAAATTCTACACAAACATTCACTCCAAGAACATTATAACCAGGAACGTTGCTATTGGGAGGAAAGATGCTGCCTTCGGCATACATGGGTAACTCATACCTCAGAGTTGGGCATTTGCTATTATTCATTATTATTGTTATTTGTTACACATTCAAAACAGAAACATAACATATATATACATTATATAAATATTATATTCTTTATATTATAGATCAACACGCCCCTACTTTTGGGGGGTCCTGCGCCCCCAAACAACTGCAATTAAGATGAATGGGGATGCTGATTGTGATCAGGTTTTTATTGTTCATTGTGTATTAATATACCTTGTTTTTTCCTTCACTGTGTCTATATACAGTATATATCTATAATTGATATACAGTACATTTGATCAATTCATATATTTCCTGTGAATGAAGCCCAAGACTTTGCTGTTGCTTGCTATGTTCCACTATTTAAGCTACAGGAACCTTTCTTAACAAAAACATTCACTGTTTCAAATTGAGGGAAATAATGTTTTGAATGCATATGATGTATTGCTGCTAGCTTTAGCATGTTTATCCCCATCCATCCTGCTAAGCTACAACTAGTGCATAAAGTGTCCAATATTCCACATTTCATTTTTTTTTTTTTTCAGGTGAGCAGGTATATTGTGAAGTGCATAATATGTAATTGCCTTTTTCAGTGTGTACACAATGCTCACATTGCATACTGTATAATGGTGTAAAATAGTGTAATAGTCTGCCAATGTAGACACAGACCTGCACACGTCTTTTTCTAGCATTGTTGTATTTTTTATTTTTTTAATTGCTCGTCACATCTTGTCCTGGATCGTACATTTCAATGTTACTAAACCCTGAACTTGGGTTTTAACTCAACTGGGAATACTCGTTACAGCTGTCAATGCAAATAAATCTGTAAACACAAAATAAGAAAGAAAAGCTTGAAATAAAGATGTTATTTCTCAACAAGGTGAATCAAAAAATAAAAAAAGCAAGAAAAAGTGAACGCAAAAAATTGTTTATACCAGTCGGTTATGTGATGCTTTAATTGGCTGTGTGGCTGTTCGGTATTTGAGCTGGTATTTATTTGATGAATTAGAGGAGAGGTTCAGTTAATACATCAGCTGAATGATGAATCAAGGCTTTAAGTAAGATATTAAGATTTATATCAGCAGCCTGATACTCACTGACAACTACACAATCACTCCCCAGCTCACAGCAGACAAATCCACATTGCTGCAGACAGGCTGATTAATTATCACAGAGAGAGAGAGCAAGAGAGGGAGGGGGTGAGGTGCCCAGGGAAGAGTGATGGAGGTCAGCTGCATTAGAGATTGAAGAAGGAGGAAGAGGGTGAAAAAAGAGAGAGGGAAGAAAATAATAATGTACATGCATGGGCATGAGAAATGGAGGGTAGAGAATGAAGGGTAGAGATGGGGAGAGCTACAAAGGAGAGGACACATGTTTCAGAGGAGAGAGGAGTTTCTTATTAAAGGCTGGCACATGAGAGAGGAGTGTGTATGTGCGTCCGTCACACTCTGCCTCACTCTCAGCACTCGCTGATGGCAAGTTATTTACCCCACTGCAGGCTCTGGAGGTCACAGTAATTGCTTTTTCCTGCAGTTCAGGGTAGGAGAGAGGCTTTGCTCCTAAGATGCAGTTGATGTCCACCACCTGCCATCTCTTTGTAGAGGAAAATATTCTGATAGAAAGGTGATGGGGAGGATGGCGTCATTTGTGTTAGGGGAAGTGGGGACATGTCCTGGCAGGGATGTACACTACAAAAGAAACAAGTTAAAAGATTAAAAGAGGTATAATTATCTTAATTTCCAACAAAATTGTTTAAATATTCTTAGACAAGATAAAGTTGTTTGAGGAAAAAACTGTGTAAGCTAAATGTAATTGTTTTCAGAGTAAAATATCTTGAACTAAGGTTATTTATTTATTAATTTTTTACAGTTAATTGTTTTCTTGTTTTAATAATGCTGCCCTACAAAGTCAAAACAGTAATTACACCAACATTGCAACAGAAAAAAATGGCTACAAATATGAGGCAAACTCATTTGTCATAGAAATGTTCAAACTTGGGTCTGGAGAAATCATGGGGGACCAAAGATGTTTGTAGGTTGTTGAAATATTTTCTTCAGGTTCTCATTCATTAATATTATATAGAAAAAAAGAGGCACTGTAACGAATTACTCCACTGAAGGCGAGCGTAGTGAAGAACCCAAGTGCAGTTTATTCAAAACAAGGTGAAATCCAAACAGACGAAGACTAGAGACACAGACTTGCCGTGACAGGACAGACAGTGAGTTCATGAACGGCCTCCGTGGCCACGACAGGACAGACAGTGAGTTCGTGAACGGCCTGCGTGGCCGTGACAAGACAGTCTGTGAGTTCGTGAACGGCCTCTGGCAAGGGAAGCATGACACTAACATCAGGAAACAATTACAAAATAAAAGACATGGACATGAACATGAAACAAAAACAAAACCCAAACCCCACATTACAGGCACGTAATGAAATCTTTACACGTAACGTTTTCGGTAACACTTTATTTCGATAGTCCACTTTAGACATTCTATTAACAGTAAGTAACTACATGTCACTAGCAGTTAGTAGAGTATTAGTAGACTGTCTGCTTAATATCTTCTAACACTTTCTTTGTCAACTTATTCTACTAACCCTAAACCTACCCTAACAGTCTACTCTGAGAGTTAGTAGACATGTAGTTGCAAATTAATGAGAATTAGTTGACATGCAGTTGACATGTAGTTACAAAGTTACTTATAGTTAGTAGAATGTCTAAAGTGGACTATCGAAATAAAGTGTAACCACGTTTTCATCACTTGTTTTGGCTTCAATATAGTAACAGTACAGCAGTTATTTACAAAAAATATTTCTTTATAATTATAATTTTCTCAGTTTCTAAATTTAAATATAAAGATATCTTTATAAAGATATTCAGTTGCCTTAATATTTTAGGAAGAGAGCCTTGGACCTTGCAAGGGGCTCATGATATATTTTGGTCCTTGGCATCAAAAAGTTTGATCTCAGTTTAAGAGATCTGATTTGTGCTTAAAAGAATAAAGAAAGTTAAAACACGCCAGTTCTGGCCCCACTGACACAAAATGAAGCCTATGGAGAAATAGAAAAGAAAGACAAATCAGACAGATGCAAGGAGAAAATAAGAGACTGAGAGATGAGCAGAGAGATAGTGAGAAGAGAGAGAAACTGATCTTAATAAAGTAAATAGAGTGAGATAAATGAGAAGAGATTCAGAGAGAATGAGTCTCTTAACTGTTTCCCCACTTTCAAGAGCAACATCCAAACAGGCGTGAAGAAAAGCAATTGATGTTGCGGTTGTGGCTGTTGAGGATGTGAAGTCAGTGTTTGAGCTCTGTTAGAGAACTAACAGATGAGTTTTCACCTTTGCTCATAATTAAGCCTACAGAACTATTGAACACTCGAAACCATTTAGTTTGCATGAATAATATTAAAGGTCTGACGAAAAGAGAAGGATTACCTTTAGACTCACCAACCATAACGGAACCTATTAAAAGAATAAACACACACACACTTGATTTTCTGGGTAAACATGCTGTTAAATAACATGTTACACATCGGTGATAATGGCTACATCATTGTCTCAGAAAAAAGGGAAATTGAAAACCTGTAATTTTATTCTCTCATCATATACCCACCTCAGAGTTATAGGCCTAGTATGTATATGTTATAGTATACAGTTAAATATTTTCAGTGGTGCTTCCTTTACACAAGTACACAAACACATATGTGAGTGGAAATGCAATCCAAGTACATAGTCTCGTTAAACATATACTTAAAGGGATAGTTCACACAAAAATTAAAATTCTGTCATAATTTACTCACCCTCATGTCATTCCAAACCCAAAAGACTTTTATTTATTTTTGAAAAGAAAATACAGATAGTTTTAATAAAGCCTGAGAAAGTTCTGTCCATCTATTGAAAATCTATTTAACCAAATCTTTCATGCTTCAAAAAGTCCATAAAGACATCATAAAACAAATCCTTATGATGAACAGATTTAATTTAAGCTTGCATTTACAAATAAACATTGGTAAATGCACATATATAGAGCACATCTAATATGTTCAACGGAATTTCTACTGTATGTGCTTTATATGCAACAAACAACCTCAGAACTGGTTCTTGTGGAAGTTCAAACATTACACGCAAGAATTTTAAAAGAACCTATTTTAAGATTTTAAACACACACATAACTGCATGATGCAGTATTCTCAGTTATATACATTATTCTAGCACACAAACACACACAGGTACTCAGATCTTGATGTTTTTAACAACAGCAGATATGTGGAGCAGTAACACTGTCCTGATGGTCTGGGAAATGAGGAAGAGGGATAAGAAAAATAAGAAAGAAAGTCCTTGAGTGGGCCGTTACACATGTTTACAACACAAGGGCTGATGGAAGACATCTGTCCATCCAGCTGTTCAACACATGCTATTATCATGTTCATAAAAACATGCGTGTATGCACACATTCACAGGCTCAGTACAACACACATACGGAAACCAGCAGGAATGCACAATATCACGTTGCGCCAACATAGGAAATTATAGATTGTTACTGATATTGTTCAGGTTATGTCAAGGCCTTGAAAAGGTCACCAGGTCTGATTTTCCTCAGAAGTGATTCCAACTTGGATAAAGAATTCATACTTTTCAATTGAAATCTCTGGGACACTCAGACAAAAGACTTCAGTTATTAAATGCCTTTGGCCAATGTAATGCTGTCATTTCTGGCTGATTGAGCATGTTGAATTTGTGTTGAAGCAGCCAATCAGTGGGAATCATTGAGAGAGACCACACTGATTGTCTGTTTTTCTGTAATGTGGGGTTTGGGTTTTGTTTCATGTTCATGTTTTCCATGTCTTTTATTTTGTAATTGTTTCACCCTGTTAGTGTCATGCTTCCCTTGCCCTCATGTATCTCTGCCTTGTGTATGTGTCATGTTCTGATTGGTAGTCTTAGTCATGTGTCTTGTTTCCCATTGGTTTGTTCGTCATGTTACCCTCATTGTCTGATATAAGTAGCCATCATGTTCCCATAGTCTTCATCGTGTATTGATGTTGTAACCCGCTGTCGGTGAGTTTAGTCTGTTATGCCAAGTCAAGTCTGTTTTAGTCAAGTCTGTTCATGCCTCGTCAAGTCTGTTCTAGTCAAGTCTGTGTTTCTAGTCTTCGTCTGTTTGGATCACTTTGTAAATAAACTGCACTTGGGCTCTTCACTACACTCGCCTTCAGTGGATTGATCATTACATTTTCAGAGCAAACCAGTGCTATATATACCGAGATATATTATTTGAATATGTGAATATTTTTAGAATGCCATGGCTGTCTGAAATGTAGAAAATGAAGCCGAAGCCCAAGACCATTCCACAGAGACTGTAATATTGTAAATATTATACTAAACAGAGAGAGTATAAGCTCAATATGGCATGGATGCTGTAGAAATCCCATGTTTCAGTAAAAAGAGACAATCACCTTTTTCTAGAATGCCAAATAGTGTTAACTGGATTAGTTTGTAAAATATTGTTTAAGCATTATTTTTTTAGCATGATTTGAGAAAACAAAAAAATTATACCAATGTTATTGCTGATTTTGAAAATATGTTATTAAAATGTAAACAGTTTTGAAGATTTCAAGTGGGCTACATCAGTGAGTTGCACTGGTATGCTACAAAATATAGCTCCACTGGGAGTTACCATAATGGCAAGAGAACTAACAAGACAAAAACTAACTTGCCCTAAGCAGTTATTAAAACTTGCCATAGGGCTTCAGCAAACTGCACACAAGATGACTTAAAATTATTTAAAATATGACAAAACAAGCTTTAAAATAAACTAAAACAACTCAATAAGATATTTCTATTTTGTTTCATCCCCTCAACAGCATTTATTTATTGATTGATTGATTGAACCATGCAGGGTGCCCATAGTCCTAAAATGTATGTAATGTACTGTATATACGAAGAAGCCTAAATTTAAAAGTGTGATTTCTAGAACTGGAAAAGTCATGTAAATTAATAAAATAAAAACATAAATTTTTTTAAGAATATATATATTGTCTAGATAAAAAAAATCGTATCCAGATTTTTAAAAATCACAGTAAATCACAATGACTGACTGAAAAATCATGCAAATTCATGGATCAAAAAGAGTGATCCCTGAACAACATCCAGAAAAACTGTTATATTAACAGCAACACAGAGTTCGTGCACCTCTAAACAGACATTTTTTTCAGTGCCATTGTGCTTCATCTATCTGTTTTTACAGTAAGAAAACGTTCTGCATAAAGTTCCCCTGAGATGTTCATGCCCATGCTAATGTCATAATCTGTCTCTTGCATTAAGTCAATAAGAGAAGAGAACTCAACATGCTAATTTGTGTAACTCAGTGTCTTGTCTTGTTGGGGGCTCATTTAACTGGTTAAAATAATTGTGGCTGACATGAAAACAGAAGGAAGCACACAAAAGGGGTTGACGTGGTTCATGACATAGAATTCCCTGCCATATATTTATATTTATTTTGTCAAAACTTTTAGAATTGGAAAAGTATAAAGAGATGAAAACCTTTTACACACATTTACAGACAAATAATAATAATAATAATAAATAAAAAATGATTAAAAATAATGGTATTAAACTCAATACAATAATTCAAAAGATGTAGAGAATTGTCTATTATTATTGCACAGTTAATCACTGCAGTAACAAGAACATCACAGTAATCTAAAGCTGTCTGTTTTAAGCCTCATTTGTCTAGATTGATCTGATTAATTGTTTTTGCTTTATAGATGATGGTTAATTGAGATTGTTCATTTAAACTGTTTTCGTTTGAAAATTATATATTTCCTCTCATAACTCAGCACTGCAGCCTTACACGCTCATCGATATCCATCCCCACATTCATTTTGTCTTCAGCCCTCTTTCTCTCCTCTCAGCATACACGCTTTGCTTTTCTTTCATCCATTAGTTTTCCTCAGTTCACTGCCAGCACTAGACTGTCCATGTAAGGTCTTCAGACACACTTCCCCCTCACACCTCCCCTCACTGTCTCTTTAATGGTGAAAGAGTTAATTAGGCTCCTCTCTCACACTCTCTCTTTGAGCGTGTGCCCATGGGTAGAGACACCCCTCTTCTTCACTGATCACAGCTTTATTTTTAGAAACACAACACAAAACAGCCTGCTGAAGGTCACATTGGCTCTTTAGCATGCGTGTGTGTGAGAGAGCGACGCCATTAAAAACTTGGCTGACAGACTTGTCTGTGGAGAATAATGGATCAGCTCTGCTGGAATAATGCCGTGTGAAAACTACACTCAATTTAAAAGTTTTTCCAGATATGAGAAATTTTAGGATGAAAAAAATGTAAACATCCTAGTGTCATGGTGCATGAAAGGAGGACTCAAAATCAGAGGTTCCTTGCAGCAGTTTATTAGACACTTATGGGAATTAGCAACATCCAAAATGTAGTGAATCTAGTGACACATCCTGTCCATACAGACACCTGCGGACAAAGGCTGTGAAGACCACCTCAAGTGCAATGCCTAACTGGATGGGAAGCGAGATGAGACTGAGAGTCGCAAGCACACAGTCAGCTGTATTACTCCTCGTCTAGGCGTCCAGGCAAAAAGCTATCAGAGAGCACACATACACGGTCTGTTTATTTGCACATTAATAATAACATGCATGTCTAATAATGTACGACTCCTGTATGTCATTGTAATCATTAGGAGAATCACTGGTTTGTTGAATAGAGGAACAGACAGAGGAACTGTTCACTGGTGATGTCGAGAATCCTACAGATCACCATTGTAGAATGTTTTTATTTTTTATGTTTTTATCACCAGAATGTTTTTATTTACTGTTTTAAATTTGCGTTTTGCTCTGTTTAGTAATTCTGAATGGATCGGTATATATCTATATACAATCAGGTTAAGGCGACTGGTAGAGTGGTCTGTTGGCGTCTCCGTGTGGTCTTGTTTAGTATTGCATCTTGAATTGTAGTTATTTATATACTGTACTGTATGTATAGAAAATGCTCTCTAAACAAACGTAACATTTTTTTCCTCACAGTTTTTGTTGTTGCACTGTATACATTAATTTTGAATTTTTAAAATAATTTTTTAAAATTTATTTATCTTGAAAAAAAGCTTGCAGAAAATATAGTTTTGTGGGAATCATCCTCAATCTTTTCCTTGGTAAAACAATTATCTTTATTTAAAATGTCTCAAATCTTACTATTTCTCCTTTTGTTATAATGGGATAAATCATACCGGGATGTATGCAAAAAAATTTGAATGTGGTGCCCTACCTAGAATATTTTTCACCAGCCGTCAATGTATCTAATTACAAGCATAAATATTTATTGTATTTTATTTTGTTGTATTTAATAAATGTAATTGTGAATGACTGATACTGTGATTTTACAATCACTTTAAGCAAAAGACACAATTAATGGGTAATTATGGGAAAAAAATGGTTTCCCCATACACTTCCAATGCCTGTTTATCCCTATAACCCATTCCAACGCAATGGTCCAGAGCAGATAATTATGAAAAGAAGATATTTCATGGTTCTGTGCATAAAAAACTCTGAAAAAGCAACACTAATAAATCAAACCTAATCTGCAGCAGATTTTCTTTATAAAAGAGCCGCCAACTGTTTTACACCACCAATACATTCAGGGATGAGATATAGCACACACTAACAAATACACACAATGAGATCCCCTAAGAGGACATGCAGTAGGCTAATAAAGAAAACAAACTGTAAGACAAAAACAACAGATAATCCAATAACAGATTTATTGGAAGCAAATAATTTGGACCCACTTCATATATCAAGTGTCTTTAGCTATTATGTACTAACAGTTCAAATAAATATTTAATACAATGCACTTACATTGTACATACATATTTTACATTGTACTGAGCCATAGTGACTGAGGACCAAGGTGTAGCCGGAGGGAAGGAGGAGGCAGATGGAGCCAGAGGGATGGAGGGACAAGGCGAAGCCGGAGGAGTGGAATCTCATAGCAAAGGAGGGATGACGACTGACCAAGGTGGAGCCGGAGGGACGAGGGAGCGCGGTGGAGCCAGTGGGATGATGGCCATGGTGGATACGAGGGAGTGAGGAGTCAAGGTGGAGCCGATGGATCAAAGGACCGGGGTGGAGTCCAGGACTCAGAAGCTGGATGTGGAGACAGGGGATTCTCACACCTAGGCAGAGCTGGAGACAAGAAGATTCGAGGCGAGACAAGGCACCCGGATGGCGCTGACTGAGGGGGAGCTGAGGGGCTGGCAGGAATCAGCAGAGACAGGGCTGAGGAACTGGCTGGCTCTTGGAGAGGGAGAGGGAGGCTGGGCTGGAACTCAGGAGACGCAGGAGATTCAGGACTGGACGGAACATAGAGGAACTTATCCTCTTCAAACACATCTGAAATGCTAGCAGAGTCCAGTTGCAGCTCACCATCAGCTGCGGGAGTGTGTGCGGGGCTCTCTGTCTGTGGTAGGCTCGTGCAATAGCTCTGTGCAGCGAGGTGATGGCTGGCTGGGCTCTGGGTCGGGCTGTGTTCTGGATTGGGGGCAGAAGCTCTCCAGACACCCGATAATGGCTTTTCTCCAGTCAAGTCCTGAGGTGTCTGGGACCTCCACTGGATGGTGAAAGTTATCCCCGATCCAGAACAATGTTTTCAGGGTCTCATCGTCATAGGGACTGGTGACGAAAAAGTGCTCTATGTAATCCAATAAATTGTGGCTCATTTGAACCACGACAGCGAACTTAGCTGCACAATCTACATTTTGTTCCGGTCTTCTGTGTTGTGTTGTGGACAGACAGGAAGATAATCCAAAATAGTAATCCACACAAGTCTTTAATCCAAAACGCCAAGGTAAACAGAACAAACGAGAGATACAACACAATAAATGTAAGCAAGACCAGACACGGAACACAGGAAAAGGAAGAACTTAAATGATGATACAAACAAGGTAAATTAATGACACACAGCTGAACTCAAGAACTAATTAAATCAGTAACTATGCCAACAAGCAGGAAAGTCAAACCAAGGCAGACAGGAACTAAAGAATAAAAACTAAAAGTCCAAGAAATCTAACTGAACATAAACGTGTCAAGAAGAACCATTTTGGGTTCCCCAAAGAAGTTTCGGTTAACAGTTCTTAAAAGGACCATTATTTTCTTAGTGTAAAAAAAATGTGTAACAAAGTTCGTAGTTCGGGAAGAAGGGGGCGGGAACCGGCGGACATTTAAACAAACTTTAATAAAATAAACACAAAATAGCGCGACAGCCCCTCGCGGGAGTGGTGCAGGTGTCGCTCATTATCAATTACTCCACCGGCCTCGCTCCGTTCCCACGGCTCTCGGCCCCGCCCCCGTCCCCACTCGTCACATACCCCCATCGCCCTCGCAGGCCGGGGGGTACTCCCGAGATTGCGCTCTACTCCCCCCCTCCCCCCTCCAGGGGAGCCAATCATGGCGGCCGCGGCGTACCTGGGGGTAAGGACAGACAGACGAGGCGAGAGAAAAGGAGACGGAAGGATGAGGAGAGACAGAGACGAAAGAGGGGAGAGAGGAAAAAATTTGTAGATCGGGAAGAAGGAGGCGGGAACCGGCGAACGTTCAAACAAAACTTTAATAATAAAATAAACACAAAATAGCGCGACAGCCCCTCGCGGACTCACACAAACAGAACCAAAACACTAAATAAAGTCCAGGCCTGGTCCTCTCTCGTGTTTCACTGTCGTCACTCCTCCTTTTTATCCTTCCGGACCTCCTCCGTGAGACTCGAGACCGGTGAGTGGTGCAGGTGTCGCTCATTATCAATTACTCCACCGGCCTCGCTCCGTTCCCACGGCTCTCGGCCCCGCCCCACTCGTCACAAAATGTTTAATAATCTAAAGAACCTTTTACCACTATAAAAAAAACTTTTGTGCAATGGAAAGTTTCCATGGATGTTAAAGTTTTTTAATGGAACCATCAATGTCAACAAATAAGCTTTATTTTTAAGAGTGTATATGCACTGCCATTTTTACCGCTGCAGAGTGAAGCACGTCAGTGAATGAAATTACTGTTTTGTGTTTTGCTCTGAAACTGGCAGCTCACAGCCTAGATTTATGCTTTCAATTCGATTGGAAACCTTATACAATATTACAGTTAATCGATCTAAATCTGTGATTGTGCATTAACAGCTGTCAACCATGTCAGTACGCAAATAAGCGGTCTGAACTTATTTACCAAGTGCATTTTTATTTTGGTCGCGCATGCGCACCACTTATGTGCATCCCTGTCTGTAATTACTCTGTTACACAGTCAGCTTTCATCGCCATTAGTTCTTTGACAACTTGGTGTGTCAGAGTCTTAAAAGGTTCAAATACATTTTAAAATGAGAATTAGCAATCAGTAATAGGCAATTTTTGCTTGAGTTACGAAATTGGTGCGGCAACCAAAACAAACAGATGCATAACCAAAGAGAGGCCCTGTTTACACCTGATATTAATGGGGTCATGCTGTATACATGCTAATCATTTTTTATTTTATTTAATTTTTCCTTAGAGGCCCATTTTCAAATGCCCCTTTGCATGTGAAATTAAATTAAAGGGGTCATATGATGTTGCTAAAAAGAACATTTACAGATCTTCTTTATGCACCAAGAGCTTGTAACACTTCAAAGAGAAAGGAAGAATTGAAATCGCATCATATGACCCCTTTAAGACAAACTGTAAATAAATACAAGTGATGTACAGTCTGTTAGTGTCAGAGCCTTTGCTGTGTGAAGAGAGTGAGAAATGCAGGAATGTCCCAGCAGAGACATCCACATGTCTTACATCTCACCAAAACAGACCACAGGCTTCCCCAAGAGAGCCATTAAAATATCCTCATCACTCCAGATCTGTTTGTGAACCTCGCTTCCTTCTAACCTTGAAACACAAAGACACACTCATACATCAAACAGAGATAAACATTGAAATAAAACAAAGAAGAGATTAAATAAGAGTCTGACTGCTCTGGTCTTGAAGGAGTCTGTGTGTCTGCTATTTTTTAGCGCTATCTAATATCTGCAGAAGTTTGCTGTGGTAAGAGTCTTCCCCTTGTCTGAGGCTGTGTTTCAGGGGCACATAACTAACTCTGGGTTCATCCTGCCATTATTATCATCTTATAGGCACTCCCACATATCGAAATGCCATGATGGTTGTGGTGAAAAGCCACCAGGTGACAGAACGAGTCAGAGCAGTGGAACTGATTGCAATGTTGCGGCTGTTCCTCTCGGCATCATTACCCCCCATCCCTCTTCAAACCCCCAGGTCCTGCTCTTATAAGCCGTGTCTCAGTTCCCTGCTATTGCTGCTGATATTGCCTTGCCATTACATCAGTCACGGCAGCTGCCCCTTAAGGATCCACAGCGCAACACGTGGAAAGCTATTTCACTCCTATCATCAAAACCTGCTCCCTCTCTGTTTATAACGTCCAATCTGAGCTCAGACATAGAAACAAAACACAGACAAACCCACAAGAGCTCAGTTTACTTGGGTTTTTTATACATGCGGTGCTCCGAGAGAGATGGGTAAGCATGTATGCAATACGTTTGATAGAGCCCATCCAGCCTTTACTGTGAACTCAAACAGGAGTGCACCTCTTACCTCTTACATGCCCAGAACGTTCCCAGAACATTTCTTTCTGTTTATTATAAAATGAAACCTACAAATGTTCCTACAGCATTAGGGACTGATTCTCAAAGAAATAACAAAAGGGAACCATACACTAACGCTAGGGGTACATTCAGCGTTTACTGGGTCGAAGGTAAAACAATTTGTATGGCTCTGGAGAAATATAACGACTCAGTGGTCATGACATTTGAATCTTGCACATGTGGCAAATATTCTGTCACTTTTTTTTTATTTTATAGCACAAAACCTCCTGCCAAAGAGGAAATCAAGCTTCCCTTTCTCATTCCTTTCTGCTCTCCCTCCTCTCTCACTCTTCCTGCTGAGGGCACATGCCTGAGAGATGGATGTAGTTGGCAAGAGTGTTGCCATGGTGCTGCCTGACGATGAGGAATGAACCACAATGTGAACACAGGGTGTGAGAGAGTGAGTGAGTGAGTGAGAGAAAGAGAGAGCATGTATAACGCAAGCGACAGACAGTGAAAGAGAACGAGAATGGGAGGATCTGTTTCATAGAGTGTCGACGTAGCCGCAAACTCCATTCTGCAGAATTAAATCACTGTGCTTTCCCATAGACACATCACTGAATTATTTATGTTCTCTCTACGCCCGCAATGCCTCTAAAAAGTTACAGCTGCCATTAATCTCCAATTTGATGAGGTGAGCTTTAAGCAAGGGATTCTGGGCAAACATTAAGCACATATTGTCTTTACAGATTTGATTGTTTTTTATTGTTATTGTTATTAATGCACTAGGCACAGTTCCTGCAAATGCTAAATCACTACACAAGGCTTTTTCTTGTTATGTGAAGCTTATTTTTAATCTGTCTTGTAATCATTTGTTGTCTTCATTCCTTCCTTCTTTCCTTTATTTATACTTCAATTTTTTTTCCAGACCCATATTTTCAAATAGGAAATATAGTCAAAAATAATGAAACAAACATAACATCCCGTTTCTACTTTAAACTACATTGAATGTTTATTTTGGAAAATTATTTTACAAGTCATGACTGCTATTCAGTCATGATAGTCAATAGTCTGTATTTAGGATACATAAAATGACATTTAATTATCATTATCCAGTCTTTTTATTAATAATAATAATAATTTTATTATTATTTTTAAATGTTTAAAATATTATCAAAATAAAGTATATAATTTGAGAAATGGTGGCAATGTTTTAGAAACATGAAGTTTCAGAAAAATGAAATAAATTGGTTAGAGAGTGAAGAAATTGAAGAAACACCCAAATTATCCACACCATTCTATCTCATAATTATAATGACTACTTTAAACAGAATTGCTTTAAATGCATCTCTCTTTCTACATAGAATGCCAATAGCCAGAGACACAATTAGTTCCGGAGCGCCATGTACTGAGCTTGTTAATTGTCCCAGTGGACTGGTATTACAGCACAGACCAGCATGCTGTGGTTGTGAAGGCCATTTCCCTTGTTATGGCTTCTATCTGGACAGAAATAAAGTGAACTTATGCAATTGTCTCTGCTAAGAGATGCTATGCAGCTTCAGTTTAATTAATCAAAACAGGACATCAAGAGCAAAGACGCTCCTGGGACCCAGAATTTGATGTTACACTTACTTGCAGCCATGCCTTTACAAAGGAAGGAAAGTAGTCACCCATTTGTGTGTGTTGTTACTAGGACGTCTTAATCGTGAGTGTACGATGCTGTCAGCTTGCAAAAGCCCCAAGAGAAGCTTTAGAGACATTCTCTTTGGTAAAAGAGGACAGGTCTTTTCATCCAGCTAAATGGTTTGTGAAAGGTCCCATTGACTAAATAAGCAGGCTGGGTCTCCAGTGCTCTGGGCTTTTGTGTGCTGTGACTGGAATGACAGGACAGAACAGCAGGTTCTCCAAATGATGGCTGCATCTCAACATCCTTGACAGAGATGTATCATCCAGCAGACACATTAAATGCTCGACCATTTGACAGATGGAAGCTTTGAAGATGAATATGATTCTGAAGAACATGTCATTGGAAAGATGTGTAGCTTTACAGATCAATACCACGCTTAAACCACTCTCTCCTTCACACATACACAAATACTTCTTCAAGAGTGTCAAAGTGTGCTCTCAGAAGAGAAAAATCCTTGTAACTGTTCTGAAAGCTGTCATCAATCAGAATGTATTAGCTGTGTTTGTAATAACTCCAGTTCCACTTGTTTTTGCAGTAATGGCCTCAGTCACTGTGGTTCTACTCTTTTCTAATGGTTTCGGCCTCCAGCCACAGCTGATTCACCACTTACAGGTGTCAGACTCATTCTTCAAGGCTGCCATGATGCATGGGTGTGATATACAGTAAACTGACAAAGGGGAATATAATAGAAATAGTTTTCTGGACTCCTAAGTAACTGTCAGAAAGACAGTTTGGTGTGTAAAAGTAAAATATTCTTTGTTTGCTTAAATTTGAGTGTGCTGAGTTGACACAAAGACTATTGAATGAATTAATCCATGTTACGATAGTATAGGAAAAGTAGGAGAAAAAAAGTATAAGGAGGGAAACTGCGATTTCGACCCTAATTTGTTTTGGTACAACACAGCATAGTTTGAATTGTTTGTTTTGGTGCGCTTCCTCAATATGTCCCAGAACTATCACATTTTTGGGCGGTGAGTAGGCAGAGCTTTACTATGTCTGGGACACATCAGGACGGATGAAGATGAATTTTTACACTACACATGCAATGTGTTAACACACATTTCTGACTACCTCCATATGTAGTTTCAGTGATGTGATCACAAAACGCTTTAGACAGAGTTTTTTTACACAAAAAAACACGTAAATACCAGGTGAAAAATTTAAGGGGGTCTGAATACTTTCCGTACCCACTGTACATCTGGTATTTACATGATCATTTGCAGTAACAACAAAAACAATTTTTGTGCTTGTGGCTTTCCATAGTTCAATGCATATATACTGTACACTGAAAAATATCAATAATATTTTTCAATAAATAAAAACAAATATATATTTTTTTAAAGCAACATATCAATCATAAATACCTGTATAGCTACAGTATTTTGTATGCACACTTTGCCCAAATGTCCAGACACAAGGATTGCCAACAAATCCATAAAGCACAATATAATAGGCCTCATTTACGAAACGAACGTACGATAGAAAATTGGGCGTATGGTCGATTCAACGCAAAACTTTTAATTTATCAATATGGATGTAAGCGGTGGCTACGATCAAATCTCACATCTGGTCTCAGCTCGTGTACGCAAGTTTTTGAGTTACCTGAACTTGCGCGCACCATAGTAAATCAGTGTTGCCAACTGCTTTCAATTGAAAGTAGCTAAAACTGGTAGCTAAATGTCACTAGATGACATCACAATGGCAAATTCACTGATCTATATAAAGATGAACGTAGATCAGTGGGCAAGATGAGAACTTAGATAAGGTTTGTCCAAGAAGTTGCTATATTTGTCCCTAAACTTTTGAAAAAAGTCTCAAAAGGGGCGGGGAAGTCGTTAAATCTAGCTACAAACTAGCTAAATTGGCAACACTGTAGTAAATACGGTGGAGAATTGTAGAATGACAGCATTTTGTTCATTTTTATTTTCCTGACCGTCAAACGAAGCTCATTAGTCGATCGTTAACCAGTAAGATTAGAATGTCTTTTTTTTGTTGTTTTATACAGGGCTTTAGCTTTATATGCGCAAATAGCAGCGTAAACTAGACCATGAGGATTCAGTTGTCGCATCAGGCACCTGCAGCGCTTCTGTGAAAGGAGAAAAACAGAAATTAAGTATATAAAATGAATAAAATAAATAGGATCACACAAAATATATAATAGGCTATAATATAATTAACAGATTAACAAAAGGAAAAAAAAACACTGCAACAAGTAGGCTACGCTCGTTTTTGTGATACTCAATGCATTTTATTTCTTTTCTTTATATCTTTATTTGATTTAATCCATCTGATCGCACAGGTGCCTCATGCACACACAAACAACATTAGTTCTACCGTTGCCTGACATTTCAGCCATTCATCATCAAACTAAAATGCAGTCAACCATAAAAGCTACACTGTTTATTTTAAAAGGTCCGCTGTAAAATCAGCATGCAGCGCCAAAACAAACATTTTTGCGCATGTGAAGGATTTTACACGGATATTAGAACATGAGTGAAGTATAAAGCCATGTTTAGGCTACATAATGAATAATAGTTATGCAAACAAATGTTACAAATGTGGCAAAAATGGAAACATTTTGATTCTTGTGGTAGCCTATGAGACAGGCTCGTGAGCCCAATGCCGTTCCAGATTTGCTTGACATTTGTATGCTGTTTATAATGAATGCCACTATAGCCTAATTTGTGTTTTATTTTATAGTTTAATACATAATTTTATAACTACTTATTTTTCATTCTTGTTCTGTTCTGAATGCCGTTAAATGTAAAATATTTGTTGTAGAGTGAGGGGAACTAAATAGGCTGTTTATATTTACCAGTATTTTAACATATAAATGACATAACTTAATGTAGCCTAATTGTTTGCAATTACAAGATTAAAGGGTGTTTTTGAAGTAAGATCAATCCTCTTTTTGGCCAGGTTTTGTTTCGCCGTGTCGTAAACTCTAGGGCGAGGCTTCTAAAACGGGGTGTTGTTAGGGGCGTGATATTCAAATGACGATTGTTTTCTGCCGCCACATTTATCAACGTGCAATCATTCGTATGATGAGATTGGCGGCATATGAATGTTTCATGAATCACACGTGAACTCTTGATTTGTGCGCACGGATCTGCCCTCGTTTCTACGTTAGATTGATAAATGAGGCCCAATATGTTTAGTAATAAATATTTAGTCTCTAAAACTTTCTGTGCTTGGAGGAGGCAAAATCAACATTGAAGTCAACACACAGTTTCAGCTAAATTCATCAGTGTTGCCGGTAGACCAGAACGCTGTGACAATTAGAATGAGCTTCCAAGTTGTTGAAAAACACTATACTTTAATCAAATAATCAAAGTTTTGCAAGCCAGAATTTATCTTTGAAGTTTAGAGCAGAGGTATGACTGTAATTTTATTACTGGAAAACATTACCAGACAACTTATAAAAACATTCAGGGGTTAAGCTCCAGAAGCTTGCCTACTGTTGAGAGTAGTAAATACATGCAAAAAACACACACTTTGTGGTTACTGAGCAGGCCACTGCTGACAGATATCAGTGGAATGTGCAGCATTACAACAAGTAACAACCATTAAACAGACTGAGGGAGGAAAAAATATTCAAAAGACAAAAAGAAAGAAAAGAGGAGGGGGGACAATTTACATATGAAACACAGGGACTGTGTGTGGAAATAAAGACAAAAATGCAGAAGAACGAGTGACTCTTTGGACAAAGGCAAAGTACATTGCTTCTGGGAGAAACAAGATTCACTTTCCTACAGCTTTCCACGTCATTTGCATGGTTTATAAACAGTCCTCTCAATAAGCCTTTCTATGTAAATGAATCATAAAGCAACAGAGAGCAGAGAGGAAAGCAGAAGTACATTAACAGAGGCCTGGCGGCCCTAAATCTATTTCAGTTAGATGGCACTTTCAATATTGTGCTTCTGATTCCGAGATATTGAAACCACTTGTTTATGCACGTAACCTCTGCAAAAGTAATCTCCCTTCTCTTCTGCTTGCAATATTCTAGCTTTTTTGGGGATATTTTGAGGGACGACTGTAATTTCATGGAATTAGGTGAATTTTCAGCACAACAGTGATTCACAGCAGCAGTAGAAGGAATAAATATAAAAATAAAGCTGCTTTGGTCAATCAGACACATCGCACACCACCTTGATGACAATTGTTTCTTTCTATCTGTTCTTTTTCTCCCTCTCAAACACATACTCATTTCATGTTCTAGCCAATAAAACTCCCATCTAAACGGAGGAATATTCCCTGCTTTGCTCCTGAAAGGCCTGGGTAACTCGGATAACATGCTGGAGAACAAAGGTAACATTGTAAAACTAATGAAAGAGATCTGGCTGCAAGAATCCTGTCCATCAATCAAAGACTTGGCGGTGAAGTACTTTTCAAACAGCAATAAAGAGGCAATAGTTCTCTCCCTCTGGAGGCGAAGGCCATTTCCACATTCAGCACACTGAAATAAAGAGCAGAGAGATTATTATGAGCAGGGGTGGATGTGTCTATGTCTGACATACCAGTCACAGCTAGGGTGACCATATTTTAGTTTTCCAAAAAGAGGACAGTGGGAGACGGGGTTCGTGGGTGGTGTTTCACCTAAAAGTATACATAGCAAGTTTTGTGTGTGTGTGTGTGTGTGTGTTTGCTTGCTTGCTTTGTTTTTAGAATAAATAAAAAGAAAACAAGTAGATAGAATAGAAAAGGAATAGGGAATGCTAGTGTTAGAGGGTCATTTTTAAATAAAAATAAAACAAGTCAATAGAACAGAAAAAGAATAGATAATGCTTGTGTTAGAAGGTAATTATTTATAATAAATAAAAAGACAATAAGTAGAAAGAATAGAGAATGCTAGTGTTAAAGGCTATGTTTTTTCTTTTTAAATAAAACAAGTAGTTAGAATATAAATAGAATAGAGAGTGCAAATTTTTTTAATAAAAAAAAAAACAAGCAGATAAAATTAGAATTAGCATTATAATAGAGAGTGCTAGAGTTAGAGGGTCAAATGAAGATGTAAGAGATGTGTCTTCAGCTGTTTCTTGAAAATGATTAAGGACTCAGTTGCTTGGATTGAGTTGGGCAGGTCATTCCACCAGGAGGGAACAGTTAATGTAAAAGTCCATGCAAGTTTTATCATAGGTAGAATGCAAAATGATTCAATACAAGCATTACAGTCAAATGTAATTTATACAATATTTCAAACCTTTAACCCACTTGGGAAAATCAACCAATGGCAACAGTTTAAAAGTAGCCCAATTCTGTGGAATGGTTAAGGACTCAGCTGCTTGGATTGAGTTGGGCAGGTCATTCCACCAGGAGGGAACAGTTAATGTAAAAGTCCATGCAAGTTTTATCATAGGTAGAATGCAAAATGATTCAATACAAGCATTACAGTCAAATGTAATTTATACAATATTTCAAACCTTTAACCCACTTGGGAAAATCAACCAATGGCAACAGTTTAAAAGTAGCCCAATTCTGTGGAAAAAATGAGGACTTTGCAACCCTGCATCCAATAGGAGCTGCAGGAGTCTGATTTGACTGATCACAGGTCGAGAATAAGGAGAGATGACTGACAAGACCATGCTGGAGGATTTGCTGCTCAACAGATTCTGAACTCATTGACAAATATCTGATCTTGTAAGATGTGCTCCCTTTACACAGAGTGCGTGTGATCGTGAAATCTGAAGTGAAAGTGAACAGCTCGAACGCTCATTCAAAAGGGATTTAAATACTGAGAGCGGCTCCCTGATGCGGAAAAATTATATACAATATTAGAATGTTTAAAGTAGTGAACACGAAAATCGCGGGAGTGAAACGCATGTTGTGGGAGCAGGCGGCAATGGTCAGAGATTCAGCTGGAGCTAGATTAAACACCAGATCTTAGTTAGTTAGTTGAAAGTGTTAGATGGCTGATTGTGAATTGTAATAATTATGCAGCATAATGGGGAAACAGGTAGAAATCGCTGCACAAAGTGAAATGTTCATTGAGTGGTGCTATAAACACATTCAGTTTCTCCCAAAACAGATGAATGAGAATGTGACAATGTTTTATTAGGTTGGTTGTTGTATTTTCTGGTAGGTTGGAAACAAAATTACCGGTGAGTGGTGCTAAAACTACTGCTTTATCACGCTGGAAAATAACATTCCAACTTCCATCTACAGTAAATGTTACCCTAAAGCTAAACAATTGTGTTAACAAAAGCAAACATGATAAAAAATAAATCTGCCAAGTCTTTGAGCTTATTTGTGCTGTTTGTTGTGCATTCCAAATGTACTCAGAAATAAGAATTTTGGAGTTCCTGGTAGGAACTTTTAAACCCCCCCCCCCCCCATTTGGAGTTCTGAGGAAACTCAGAGGAACTGCAACAACCCAGACTTCAGACTTCAAAATGGCTGCACAGTGCATCAACAGTAAGTGAAAAAGTATTGTCTAGTAGCACTTACTGTATGTTTGTCTGTCTCTCAATAAAATCAGTGGTGCACACAGTACTTATCTGTGGACTTGACACTTCAGCATTATTTTTGCATAATGACACCAACTTGAATCAACATGCACAGCTGCCAAATTGTCTCTATATTGTAATCATTATGATCACACCTGCAATAATTGCTTTAATGAGCTCCTGCCTGAAATTAATTCATGTTAGCTATGATTCTATTACCTTGAACTGTTCATTTGTTAAATGAAAATTACTTGGACACATTCACTTCTGATAACAGATCACTCTAAATTGTAATGTAGACACATGCATTTTCTCTAAAGCTGCTTTGAAACAATGAGTATTGTGAAAAGCGCTATACAAATAAATTTGAATTGAATTAATAAGGGATAATGTACATCCAGCCGGTTATCGCAGAATAACCTCCGGCAGGGTGATCAGGACCCCGATGCGCAGCGGAGTAAATAAGTAGACACGAAATATTGATTTGAGTTGAAATATTTGAAAGCAAAGCTTCCGTGAAGACAGCAGTTGCTATAGCAAGCGGCAAGTTCAAACTAGATGGACATTTAAGAAATACGATACAGTCATACCTCTTATTACACAACATTTCACTAAAAGAATTATGGCGATAAAAGATATTTAAGGAAATGTTTTAAAATCTTACCAGTTTGTTAGTTACATCTTATAATCCATTACAGTGTACAAAACAATCGTCACAAAATGGCAGCAGATGCGTTTGTATGAAATGAGAGCGAGGCCACGATACCAGGATGACATAATTAAATAATTATACACATAATATTGATTTGAGTTTTAATATTTTATTAGCTAACCAAACGCAAAGCTTCCAGGAAGAAAAACTGTTCCTAGCAAGAGTATTGTGCCGACTTCAGTTACCCTGATGAGCCTGTGTTATAGCTTTTACCGGTTTTAATCAAGGGATAACATACCTAGAAATGTTGCGACTGACAAATCAGAATCAAGTATTCCACAGAGCCGTGTAATTAGTGTTTTTATCAACTGATATAACTGTGGAAGCATTCATCTTGGTTTTCACACTTTTGTACTGGAACACTGTCAAATCGGGTGTGACATTATAACCGTTTCTGATGTAACTAAACCCAAAACCAGTCATACAACTTATTTATAAAAGGAAACCTACTGCAATAACATAATCCGTTTAACAAAGCATATTAATGTGTCATGTCATGATTATGTAGGTGTCATGTCATGATTATGAAGGTGTCATGTCAGTCTTATGCACACCCCGTCAAGTAAAGTGTAACCATAGAGTTCAAAACAGATCAATGTCCATGACTGAAGAATTAAGTGTAATGGAGTGAATAAAGTCTTATCTGAATTCAATTCAAGTTCTCACAATGTCCAGTACATCCTCCAGCCAATTGTCAGTCTTAATCCATATGCCTGCTGTACTCAAACATCAAAGTTCATGGAAGATCCGTATAAAGGTGATACTCGAATAATGGGTTGAAGAGCTTTGGGGCCTAAAGGAAAGCATAAAACTTCCTCCACCCTCTTCACCTCAAGGACCATAATCATTTTTCAGTTGAGCATTAAAACAAATTGTAGGGTATCAGAGTGAATAAGACAATTTAAGATTCGATCAAGAACATGGTTGAAACACCAGGAGCCGAATTCCACAGAAAGGCCCAAGACAACAGAATGTTCATAAATCAGATCCTAGCACCAGCCAGTCTGAAGCAAGCCTAACCAACCAACTCTTTCACAGAACAGCTTGCAACATAAATACAAAAGAACAACTCAGGAAGGAGATTGTCAATTTTGGGGCAAGTAATCAAGATTGATGGTCAAAGAAATGCACAGCATGACAATCACATGTAAATCCATGATAGTAATCACGATCACAAGCTCTTTGGATTGACTCCCCCCCCACCTAGATGACAAGAACCAGACTGAGATTCCGTAGGAGACCTTTTAACCTCTCTGGTCTTCACAGAACATGTCCTTACATCCACAGAACGGCACAGAAACTGCTAGTGGACCCGATCCACTCATTTTACTGTCTCCTTCCCTTCTCTCCTGTTCTCTCCTGCTTTCTTTCCTCTTCACTCTTCACATTTGTAGGTACCTGTAAGAACCATCAATCAATTCTAAGTGAATGAGATACAGAATCTTGTCAAAAAAAGATGAATCATCCTTATGGATTTGATTGAAACCAACCCCTCCTTCGTTCTTCCTAACCTCCCTACATTTGAAAACGCAATCCAAATTTTAGCATCTCATCCAACGCTGAGATCAATTTAATAGAGATAAGTGTTGAACAACTGTTACCTTCGCAGCCTCCCTGGTGAGCGGTCCAACTGCAAGGTGTACAGTGTCAATCCTGTCAGATTAAGAAAAGAGATATCAGCATTATTATTGTATTCTTTTGTCTCAAACAGAGATATAATACTGTTTACCTTCTTGATAACAACATTTAACTGAAAAAAAAAAGAATTTCTCTAACTGAAAAAGGAATTGTTTCTTTTCATTTAATTGTTTTCACCTTTTTCTCTCTTTTTCCTCTTCCTCGTTATAGTGACAAAGTCTTCACATCCCTAGTCTACTTAGACACCCTGAGACCAACACAGTCATCACCACACTTCACTAGTGGTTCACAATCAACGGATCATCCTTATGAATTTGATTGTAATCAACCCCTCCTTTGTTCTTCCTAACCTCCCTACATTCGGAAACGCAATTTAAATTTTAGCATCTCATCCAACGCTGAGATCAATTTAATAGAGATAAGTGTTGAACAACTGTTGCCTTCGCAGCCTCCCTGGTGAGCGGTCCAACTGTAAGGTGTACGGTGTCAGTCCTGTCAGACTAAGAAAAGAGATATCAACATTATTATTGCATTCTTTTGTCTAAAACAGAGATTTAATAATATTGTTTACCTTCTTGATAACAACATTCAATTGGAAAAAAAAAATTATAATTTCTCTAACTGAAAAGGAATTGTTTCTTTTCATTTAATTGTTTTCACCTTTTTCTCTCTTTTTCCTCTTCCTCGTTATAGTGACAAAGTCTTCACATCCCTAGTCTACTTAGACACCCTGCGACCAACACAGTCATCACCACACTTCACTAGTGGTTCACAATCACTGAAACAACACTTACTTGTCCCACCACACATAGGCTTCTACTCCACACAGATCTGTGTCAGTCTCTCTTCTCCCCAGCGTGCCAACATGCCGCAGACTGCAGACCCCATTGTCCATGGGGAAGATGTGAACACTTGGCTGAGAGGCATGACAGACAGCCTCACCCCCAAGACATTTGAACTGTTATTATTTTTAATAATAATCCTAATCCTGAGAAGATTCCTGACACAAGATTCAAGCCAGAACAACAACCACGAGGAGCTAGTCAAGATCACCAGCTCTCTAAGCTATGCCTTCACAACCCAGCTGAAACTGAGGGACAAGCACATCACCCACCTTCAAGAGGAGCTGACATGTGCTCAACGTAGCATAGACAAGCTGGAAGTGAAAGTTCAAGATCAACTCAAAGCACCCAACGAGAGGGAGCAGGAAACATCAAAACAAGTTAAGAAGCTCCAAGCAGCCCTGGCAGCAGCTCAGCTTGACCAACAACATGCAAAGGCTGTCCAGAAAGACCTGGTAAACAGACTCCAGTATGCCGAACAGCTACTAGAGAAAGCCAATGCTTGAAATGCTGAATGCTGAAATCAGTACCTTGGAAGACCACCTTGAAAGGTACAGAACTGAAATGGACAATCTGACCCAACAACTAGACGATACCAACGAAGAGCTCTACATGGTCAGAGAAGAACTCAAATATGCTTATGAGCTTAAACAAGAGCCAAGAAAAGAGAAACATCTCTCAGCCTCACCACTGCTGAGCAGAGCAGAGTCCCAAATCCAAGAACTGGCATACAACGAAAGAAGCGAAGGGCCACAATCCAAAACCTCACCTGCCTTCACCACACAACCCTTTCCTGCCAACGAAAGAATACCTCCCATCCAAGCAGACCTTGGAGCTGCACATGGGA
>NW_015555776.1:166898-168075 GCF_001515605.1 Sinocyclocheilus anshuiensis | reverse complement strand
TTATTTACCTTCTTGAAAACATTTAATTGAAAAAAAAAATGAATTTCTCTAACTGTACAAGGAATTGTTTCTTTTCATTGAATTGTTTTCACCTTTTTCTCTTTTTCCTCTTCCTCATTAGAGTGACGAAGTCTTCGCATCCCTAGTCTACTTAGACACCCTGAGACCAACACAATCATCACCACACTTCACTAGTGGTTCACAATCACTGACTCAACACTTAGTTGTCCCTCCACACATAGGCTTCTACTCCACACAGATCTGTGTCAGTCTCTCTTCTCCCCAGCGTGCCAACATGCCGCAGACTGCAGACCCCATTGCCCATGGGGAAGATGTGAACACTTGGCTGAGAGGCATGACAGACAGCCTCACCCCCAAGACATTTGAACTGTTATTAATAATCCTAATAATCCTAATCCTGAGAAGATTCCTGACACAAGATTCAAGCCAGAACAACAACCACGAGAAGATCACCACTAATCCTGAGAAGATTCCTGACACAAGATTCAAGCCAGAACAACAACCACGAGGAGCTAGTCAAGATCACCAGCTCTCTAAGCTATGCCTTCACAACCCAGCTGAAACTGAGGGACAAGCACATCACCCACCTTCAAGAGGAGCTGACATGTGCTCAACGTAGCATAGACAAGCTGGAAGTGAAAGTTCAAGATCAACTCAAAGCACCCAACGAGAGGGAGCAGGAAACATCAAAACAAGTTAAGAAGCAGCCCTCAGCCCTGGCAGCAGCTCAGCTCAACAACATGCAAAGGCTGCCCAGAAAGACCTGGTAAACAGTATGCCGTCTACATGGTCAAAAAATAACTCAAATATGCTTATGAGCTGAAACAAGAGCCAAGAAAAGAGAAACATCTCTCAGCCTCACCACTGCTGAGCAGAGCGGAGTCCCATATCCAAGAACTGGCATATGACGAAAGGAGCGAAGGGCCACAACCCAAAACCTCACCTGCCTTCACCACACAACCCTTTCCTGCCAACGAAAGAAAACCTCCCATCCAAGCAGACGCTGGAGCTGCACATGGGATGACCATCAAAGACCTCAACAAGCTATCTAAAAACATCAGCAGGTTCAACCCAAACTCCACAGAGGGCCATAACATCCAGGCCTACCTGCAAGATATTGAGTTCCACCTGGAAATGAGACCTCATGTGACTGACA
>NW_015555776.1:160158-166730 GCF_001515605.1 Sinocyclocheilus anshuiensis | reverse complement strand
CAAGCACATCACCCACCTTCAAGAGGAGCTGACAAGTGCTCAGTGCCGCATAGACAAGCTGGAAGTGAAAGTTCAAGATCAACTCAAAGCACCCAACAAGAGGGAGCAGGAAACAACGGAACAAGTTAATAAGCTCCAAGCAGCCCTGGCAGCAGCTCAGCTCGACCAACAACATGCAAAGGCTGCCCAGAAAGACCTGGTAAACAGTCTCCAGTATGCCGAACAGCTACTAGAGAAACTACTATCAGAAAACTAGATGTTTTCTGACATCAGAAACAAGAATGCTGAAATCAGTGCCTTGGAAGACCACCTTGAAAGGTACAGAACTGAAATGGACAATCTGACCCAACAACTAGACGATACCAACGAAGAGCTCTACATGGTCAGAGAAGAACTCAAATATGCTTATGAGCTTAAACAAGAGCCAAGAAAAGAGAAACATCTCTCAGCCTCACCACTGCTGAGCAGAGCAGAGTCCCAAATCCAAGAACTGGCATACAACGAAAGAAGCGAAGGGCCACAACCCAAAACCTCACCTGCCTTCGCCACACAACCCTTTTCTGCCAACGAAAGAAAACCGCCCATCCAAGCAGACCTTGGAGTTGCACATGGGATGACCATCAAAGACCTCAACAAGCTATCTAAAAACATCAGCAGGTTCAACCCAAACTCCACAGAGGGCCATAACATCCAGGCCTACCTGCAAGATATTGAGTTCCACCTGGAAATGAGACCTCATGTGACTGACAGAGACAGGTTATACCTCCTTAGAGCCACATCCAGCCCCGGGATACGAAACTTCCTAAATCGACAGCCCAGTCAAACAAAGTCAAACTACCAGCTACTTCGTGAGGTCCTGATTAAAGAGTTTACATACCCAGAATCTGAACATGGACTGTTAACTGCCTTGGAGATCAAACAAGGTCGACAAGAGACTCCACAAGCCTACTACAACCGACTCCGACAAGCCTAATTTGGTGCACACAACGAACTTGACCGTGAAGAGGATGTGAACTTCAAAAGCCTCTTCCTAAGAAATCTGCACCCTGGAGTCAGCCACCATCTTGGCGCCATGGCCTGTCCGTGCTCCATGACCATCCAACAATTGCGTGACCTAACACAGAAGGCCTACAACAAGCAGAAGATGGCCTCAAAGAAAGGTCACAAAACATCCACACTCTTGAACTCTGTCACCAAAGACTCAAGCCTTGCACTGGACGACACCCAGTGGCATCACAACACCAGAGTCCTACACTACGAGCACAGAGAACGTGACCCCCATGTTCACAACAGCTATCAGCCCAACCACTGGAAAAATCCATGGGGCTAGCCACGCTTCTCAAGAAACCCAAAAGATAAGAACAACTGGAAACCTAACCAGACATCCAAAGGTAATCGCCCGACTCATCCAAGAGCTACTCGTGTGGGTAAGCAACAACAAAACCCACCTCAGCACCACTCAGACATGCACAGTGCTGAGTATGCACAAGAATAAGACGGCTTACCATCAGAAGACATGGAGCAAGTCACGAGACAACTGAAAGAGTTCCTTCAAGACAAGTTGCTCGCTGTGACCAGCGACAGAACGGAAGGCCGGTGATCAACTGGTACACCACCATATCAGAGATGACAAGCACCTGTTCAACAACCACCCAGAATGATTGGGAGGAGAAACATACAACACCCCGAGCTAAGACATTGTCTAATTGGTCAAGACACCATTTGGGATGTGTCCAACAGCCCGGGTTAAATACTCAGGACACCATCAAGTCATGCTTTTAGTCATCGCTTTTAGCCATGCTTTTTGCCCGTGAATTCGTCAAGTGCCGTTCCAGTATGCTTCGGCCTGCACACCCGCTGCTACTTAGCCACGATGAGATGAAAACCATCTAGTCTCGTTACTTCTATTCTTCTACTTTAATTTATTTTCTTTTCCGTTGAGAGTTTCGTGTTCTGAGTTAAGTTTTGTCTCCGAGTTCACCTCGAGTCTGTGACCACCTCAAAACTTCAACCAGCCCACAACTCCGCATCTTCAGCCAACGGCTAACCACTGGCTTCCCAAGAAGTCACTTCAACGACTACTGAACTTCTAGCCAATCAGCAACCTCGGTAAACCCCCTTTTCTGCAACGACGACAACAAAGGGAACCCCCCTACACAGGCAACGCAAGTACCTCCAGATTCTAGCTGAACTGGTGCATTTAATATAAATTTTAACCTCATTGAGGAACTCAATTCGAGGGCTATGAGTGATTGATGTTTGTTCAGGTCTATGCAATTGCACATATTGCTGTAAAATTGGGATTTCACATTTTCATTCTCTTAAACTCATTCTTTCCTCACTTTCTCTCTTTCTGCAGCTTGTGTGAATGCGTATGTTTATGTGTTAGATTAGTTTATATCTCTTAGATTTATCCAATAAAGCCTTATTTATATTGAAAAGAGAAGTATCTTGTGTTTTGTGCTTACAAGTTAATGTCTTAAACTGCCGATCTTGTTACTATGCTAATAAATAGTGTTTTCACTATATTTTGGATATTAATATCCATGCAGAGTTGATGTTGTACAGGCATGAACCTGGCAATCTGTGCATCCTCCACTCCTTGGTCTCCCATGACCCTGTTTTAAAGAAAAAAAAATACAATACATTTCCAGAAATAAATTTCAAATGCTTTTACTTTCGTGAACTGGGCGGTTGTTATTTGCTGCATTCAAGTACACAACCTGCAAATACAAAGGAAAAAAGAATAATGCAACAAAAAGAACATAAATAAATACATTGGAACTGAATGTATTACAAGCTTCTTTTCAATAAACAGGAATCAATTTTCATATACATCATCGTGAACGGACTGATTTTGATAGCAGATGACTAGTAACACAGACTAAACAAACCTTCAAATATTACAATGTTGTATCTATTTACAAGATTAAAGATAAAACACATTTTGAAAACTTTACTGTCATTCCTATAGCTTTATATATAGCCAATGTATGTATGCATGTATGTGTGTGTGTGTGCATCATTACAGTCTTTAAAAAGGGTTCATATGTGTATCTCTTATCATCACAAGACTGCAATCACTAGTAAACAGAAGACTTCCTATTAATAAAGTATCTGAAAAAGATCTACTCTATGAACAATGCATTAAATTACATTAAATAAAGACAAAATAAATAAATAAAACAAGCAAATGAAACGATAACTCACATGTATCTGGTCCACTGATGCCATGTCTTAAGTCAAGAGAATTATAAATCATCTTATAACAGAAGTCCAATACTGACTTCCGGAAAAGAGGAATAACCAATGACATTTGAGGTTACAATTAAAACGACTGACTGCCACGCCACGACTGACAAAAATAAAAGTGTTCGCGCGAGCAGGTGAGGGAAGATCGAGCGCGAGGATGCGGGGAATGATCATACACCCGCAGGGCTTGTATTGCGCGCAGAGAACGTCACGCACACGCAAGGGTTTGAAATGAACTCGCGGGCTCCCGTTTCACTCACGTGTAAATCTGTTTTCCTCTCACGGAAGTGATTTACCACGCACGCCAGCATCAGTGGTGCGCTCGGTTATTAATGGCATAGAATTGCCGCCATACCCCTTGCTCACACTTTCCATATACATGGTTACCACTACATCTAGCACATCGCTGTTTTCCCTTACAGACTGCCGCAACATGCCCATATTTTTGACATTTGAAACACCTGATTGGAGGTGGTACATATGCTCTTACCGCATAGCTGACATATCCAATATATACTCTCTCTGGCATTTTTTCTTCATCAAACTGAAACATTACAGAAAGACTATCTACTTTCTCTTTATTACGTATACATTTCAGTCTTTTCACTTCAATCACCTTAGCCCCCTTTATGTTGCTCTTTATTGAATCGGTAGATAATACATCAATTGGAATTCCATAGATCACTCCCCTTAACCAAACTCTCTTACTTGGTACTGTGCAACACACCGATTGACCTAGCATTGATTTTATGCCCTGTGCCACTTTCTGTTGTTTTTCATTTTTACAGAAAATTAGAATATTCCCATTTCTCAAAGTCTTGGCACTCTCTAAGTCTCTTAATGCTTTCTTTATTGCTTTGGTCAATTTTACTGGATTGATCACAAAATCATCTGCAAACTTCATCAGTACCTTGAAATCCTCCTTGCTTGTCCGTACCAGCATACTGTCTTTTTCACTGTCAGGTCCCGATTCATGTCTACAAGTTTTCTTTCTTTTACGATTAATCATTTTACTCCAATCATTTGCTCCTGAACTCCTACCGCTACATTCTTCCTCCATCTCCGGACCACTTCCGGTACTACCATCACTTCCTTCCATCAATGATCCAGTCACAGTCCAGTGCAGTGTTGCCAACTGCTTTTAATTGAAAGTAGCTAAAACTGGTAGCTAAATGTCACTAGATGACATCACAATGGCAAATTCACTGATCTATATAAAGATGAACATAGATCAGTGGGCAAGATGAGAACTTGGATAAGGTTTGTCCAAGAAGTTGCTATATTTGTCCCTAAACTTTTGAAAAAAGTATCAAAAGGGGCGGGGAAGTCGCTAAATCTAGCTACAAAGTAGCTAAATTGGCAACACTGGTCCAGTGTTGTCAACCGCCCCTTCCGTTTCCCAGGCCTCCTGCACTCACTCCTTCTACCATATGGCATGATTTATACAAAAATATGTTGCCCTCTAGTGCCCCTAGTGGTGAGGAAGAGAATGAGCCCTATAACAGGCTTGTGACTGTTATAACATCATTCCCAGCTCCAATATCTGACTTCTGAGGTAAATGAAATGCAGCAATAATTGGACTTTTACAGGGTTTTATGGAGAGCCCTGCAAAACAAGTGCAACGCTGTAACTGGTGAGCTACCAAGCAAGTTTTCTGCATCTGAAAAGCCAAACATATGGAGCTGGTTACATGACGAAAGTGTCAAAATTTATTATTTTACAAATCATGCACTATGGTAGAAACATTTTTGAGGTCATATCATAATATTGTGCAAATAAATCATTGTTCACTGGTAATGATCCCTAATCTTGATTTGTCATTTGTGACACTGGACCACAAAACCAGACCAAAAATAAGCTTTCCATTGATGTATGGTTTGTTAGGATAGGACAATATTTGTCCGAGATACAACTATTTGAAAATCTGGAATCTGAGGGTGCAAAAAAAAATCTAAATATTGAGAAAATTGCCTTTAAAGTTGTCCAAATGAAGTTCTTAGCAATGCATATTACTAATCAAAAATTACGTTTTAATATATTTACAGTAGGGAATTTACAAAATATCTTCAAGGAGCATGATCTTTACTTAATATCCTAATGATTTTTGGCATAAAAGAAAAATCGATAATTTTGACCCATACAACGTATTTTTGGATATTGCTACAAATATTCCCCAGTGATTTAAGACTGCTTTTGATCTCCAGGGTCACAAGGAAAAAGAGCTCGTGGTGCCATGTTAACACCTAAAAACTGCAGCAATTTGTATGTACAACAAAGTTTTCTACCAGCTATATATTTAGCAGATCAAAAACAACAACAACACCACCAAATCTTTGGATGAATTAATTAGAAATATCACACATTAGCATGATAATGTTGGCAGGTAGTGCAAGAAAAAAGAGACTGCCTAGCATTTACAATGTAATTACCTTGTGAGCAATGTGACATATCTCAAGCTCAATCTAAGCGAAAGCTCAGATCTTCAACAAAATGACTACAAATAAAAAAAAAATACAACATAACAGAACATTAAACAGTAACAACTGGCCTTATTTTCTTTCTTACTGTAGAAAAGTGGGTTTGACTGCTTGTCACAATTCACTGGGAGAAACGTGGAGATGCGGTGAATTCACAATACAAGAGTCTTTAATCATCAAATAGGGAGACACAGAGCACAGGGATGACATTCACAAGGAGTAGATAACGAGTAGTCCAGACAAAGGAAGACTGTACAAACAGGAACTTAAATACTGGGGATAATTAGGAAACACAGGTGACATCAATGGAACATAATCAAACTAAACGAGGACAGGAACATGACCAAATAAGGCAAAACAGAATCAGAATCAGAATGAGCTTTATTGCCAGGTATGTTTACACATACGAGGAATTTGTTTTCGTGACAGAAGCTTCCACAGTGTAACAGAATGACAGTGACAGAACAAAAAACACAGATAATAAAAAAAAAAAAGTAGAACAAGTAAATAAGGAATAAAAATATATAAATCGACAATTGTATGTGCAGGTATATTACAATAGACAGTTTTGTATGTACAGGCCGGAGGAGGACGGACGCCCGGGAGGGGGCCGGCAGACAGAGACCAGGGAGGTGACGAAGGAGGGAGGAGCCAGGGAGGAGAGAGGAGGGACTTGGAGCAGGAGGAGTCCAGCTGGACCCAGGCCACAGCTATAATGACGGCCCAAGGTGGAGCCGACGGAGGGAGGAGCCATGGAGGAGGAATGGCCGCCGACTCCAGGGGGCTGACCAACGGCGGCGGAGCAGCTGGGGGAGGAGCCCGAGGCAGAGAGCCGATGAGCG
>NW_015555776.1:159468-159973 GCF_001515605.1 Sinocyclocheilus anshuiensis | reverse complement strand
GGTCCAGGGTGGAACTGAGGGCTCTGGCAACCGAGGCGGAGATCCGGAGATCCGTGGTGGAGCCAGAGCGACTGAGGACCAAGGTGGAGCTGGCGGGAGAAAGGAGCCCAATGGAGCCGGTGGGACGGAGCGACGAGGTGCAGCCGGAGGAGCGGAGTCCTGAGGCAATGGGGGGTCGACGCCCGACTAAGGCGGAGCTGGAGGCACGAGGGAGTCCGGTGGAGCTGGTGGATCGACGGGTGATGGTGGAGGCGAGGGAGCTAGGAGCCGAGGTGGAGCCACTGGGTCTACGGGCCGAGGCGGAGTCCGGGCCTCGGAGGCTGGAGGCGGAGGCGAGGGAGACTCCGACCATGTTGACGCTGGAGGAGGCCGGAGCGAGAGCTCTTGGGCTGGAGCCCTTCCTGGGCGGGACTGGGGATCAGGAGCACTTCCTGGGCTGGACTGGGGATCAGGAGCCCTTCCTGGGCTGGACTGGGGATCAGGAGCCCTTCCTGGGCTAACCGAA
>NW_015555776.1:155610-158453 GCF_001515605.1 Sinocyclocheilus anshuiensis | reverse complement strand
TAGAACATGCTTCACAACTCCTTGTTCAAGCTCTTGTTCTGTCCAGGCTGGACTATTGCAATGCTCTCTTGGCAGGTTTTCCAGCCACTTCTATCAAACCTCTACAATTAATCCAAAATGCCGCTGCAAGATTCGTCTTTAATGAGCCGAAAAGAACGCATGTCACACCTCTGTTCATCAGTCCTTAACCTGATGACCAGAGGTGTGACTTAACCATCTTCAAGAAACTACTAAAAACACATCTGTTCCACCTTTATTTGACCCTCTAACTCTAACACTTTCTATTCTATTTTAGTTCTACTTTATCTATATATTTTTTTTATTTTTTATTTTACAACAAAAAACAAACAAACACTAGCTTTCTATTTTTTTTCTATTGCGGTGGAGCAGGCAGGAGCGGGTGGGAGGGTGGTCATTTGTGAGCCTCCGGGCATTCAGGGCTAAACTCTGGATCGGGAGCCCCCTCTAGGCTGACCACGGGAACAGGAAGGGGCTCTGGAGGAGCGGACACTTGAGGGCGCTTACGAGGCGTGGGCACTGGAGGGCGCTTTCGAGGAGCGGGCACTGGAGAGCACTCTGGACTGGATTCGGGGACTGGAGCCCTCTCCTCTTCGGTGTGGCACATTCGCCGCGGCATTCTCAGCTCACCCTCAGCCGCGGTGCAGGGGGTGGAGCTCCTCTCCGCGCTCACACTGTCCGCGGCTTTCTCCCTCGTGGCTGGCATTGTCGCCGGCTCTCGCACCTGGTCTGACGGATTGAGCTCCACGTCCGGGGCGATCCTCCACTCAGTCGCTCGGCTTTGCGCTGGCTCGTCATTCGCGGCAGGAATTGGCTCTCCGTTATAGGTGGGCTTGGGCTGATGCTTCGCACCGCAGGGAGATGGTGGGCTGGGCACTGGGTCTGGAGTGGATCTGACGAGATCATGCACGGGGCAGGTGCTGGATGGCGACCCGTTTCTCACCAGAGTCTACTCCACGAAGGCGACGAAATCCTCTCGAGGACCATCTTCGGACGTCGTCCGGGCAGCTGGTGGTGCTTGCTAGCAGCTGGAATAGTCTCGTATGGTCCTCGAGAGATCTATCACCCTGCTCCAGCAGGAGGAGGAGGAATTCCGGGCGGCTGAAGGGATCCATAACAGGAAACACAACGGAAACAAAAACACTGAGAGAAAAACGAGAAAACAAACAGAGGGGAAAGCACGGAGGTAACTGTGTTGGTCTGGTCTTCTGTCACAATTCACTGGGAGGAACGAGGAGACATAATCAATCTAAACGAGGACAGGAACATGACCAAATAAGGCAAAACAGGAACTGAAACACCTCCCATATAGCCTATAGAGGGTATGCACGTGATGTCACCGTCGGCTGGAGTGACTGCATTCCCGTAATTACGAGATTCCAACTTGTAAAAAGCGTTCACGTCCTCGTAGAACTCGTAATTTCCACTTGTGAACTGGGAGTCTGGCAGCGAAACACAGATTTGCAGTTATCATTTATGTCAATATGTTACTTTTTTTGGTAAAATCATACCCTATTGCATTGACAACTCATCAATTAAATATTTACCATCGTATATTCTGCATAACTGGATGCTTTTAAATAAACACTGACAAAAACTATATAAGTTTTTGGGCTGGACGACATGAAAAAACAAAACAAAAAAAACAGGAAACACGATTCCTGGTACGTTTGGTAAGTTGTAAGGAACACTATATTGAGTCCAACAACCTTTACTTTAAACTGATAATTGTTTGTTTTACTGACGTTTTCGCAGTTTCCTCTATTAAATCCATTCATGCAGCAGGCTCTTTTGTCACTCAGTCCGGCTGAGGGGGCGTGTTTCGGCGGGAAAGTGACGTCAATGCATACCCTCTATAGCCTATAGACTATATAGCCTTGGCCTGTACCATTAACAGGTGAGTATGGTCAGTATGATAAATGTTTGTAAATACAAACATACTACAAATATATTACCATGTGTGACAAAAAAAAAAAAAAAAACAGAATTAATCTGAAAGATATGAGAGATATGATATTATATGATTATATGATATTAAAGATAAGATATGATGTTAAACTTATTATCTGGGAACTAAAAATGCCTGGTTTTAGTTAATGCCAAAGAAAATGATAGTCTAACACAGATATGGGCTTTTCACACTTGACATTTTCAACACTTGGTCATTCTAAACCCTGGGAAAAAGGAATTATGGGTTATTTTATTGGTTCAATTTTCACACTGCTCATACTTTACCTGCGATTAACAATTAAGCCTGGGTATTCATACGTTTCAGACTGTACATTGCTAAACCCTGGGTTGTTGTTCATATTTGCATATTTGCAATGTCAGTGTCATTCAGAAATGTTCAGTAGACTTTTTACTTTAAATGAATGGTTATTGTCATGGTGTAAAGAACAGAAACTGCTCTTTGTTAATAATTGGAATCTTTTCTGGGAGCGTCCTAGGCTTTTTCGTGCTTATGGCCTGCACCTCAGCAGAGTCGGAGCAGAACTCCTGTCGGACAACATCTCCAGGACCCTATGCTCCATATGACTAGTAAGCCAATTCTCAAATAACTGCTATGATGGCTTTTGTTCTACCCGCTTAAATGATAGAAGTACTTGCGCTGTCCAATCTATAAAGACTGTTTCTGTTCCCCGAATAGTGAGGTCAAAATATAAATTTAATGCAGGATCTAGAAAAAATCTGATCGTGATTAAACCAGAAAAATGTAAAATAAATGAACAAAAACAATTTTTAAAGTTTGGGCTCCTAAACATTAGATCACTCACACCAAAGGCGGTTATTGTAAACGAAATGATCCCAGATAATAGTTTTGCTAT
>NW_015555776.1:155142-155326 GCF_001515605.1 Sinocyclocheilus anshuiensis | reverse complement strand
GTTTGTGATGAGAGGGGCGGGGCCGAGAGCCGTGGGAACGGAGCGAGGCCGGTGGAGTAAATGCTAATGCGTCAAAGATGATACCAAAAATGCACCTGCACCACTCATCGGTAAAGGAGGTAGAGCTTTTTCGCATTTGGCTCCCAAACTCTGGAATAGCCTTCCTGATAACGTTCGGGGTTCA
>NW_015555776.1:152766-154498 GCF_001515605.1 Sinocyclocheilus anshuiensis | reverse complement strand
GACCCCAATAACGTGATATTTAGGCCCTGGAATGTGAATTGTACCAGGAGAACCCCGCCAAAAAAATGTGTATTTTACCCCCGAACGCGATTTTTACTGGGGGCTCCGCTCGAAAGCAATTGGGCTATTTTTAGGATAGTTTTGAGTAGTAATTGAGCGGGTTTTGTAGCAAAAACCTGGCAACCCTGCACCAGACAGAGCTGTCGGCGATTCTTCCTATTGTAAAGTCATGCAGTGTGTAACCTCCTGTTGTCGTTCCATCGTGCAGTGTGAACACAGCAACAACTGAATGCTACCCCAAATAGTCGTTCAGTGTGAAACCAACAGTGATGCGACGTCTTTGAAAATCGTGCAGTGTGAACTCGACATTAGGCTATATGTTCTTTGTACTCAAGAGAACAACAATGTGTGAACAATATTTGAGAGAAATAGGCCTTTTGTGTACATAGAAAAAGTCTTAGATCTTTGAGTTCAGCTCATGAAAAATGGGGGCAAAAACAAAAGTGTAGCATTTATAATTTTGTTCATTGTATATTGCATAATACTATCAAGGTTTTTCTGAATGGACTTTTCGGACTATAAAGGTAAGAATTAAAAAGTTCTCATCGTCACTCCAATTGATGGAAACTAGGGGTGTGCCCGAAGCCGAATACCTTATTTGGAAAGGCACAGATAATGGCTTCAAAAACGAAAAACGGATAACGGATAATTCTGCCCGAATATTCGGCTGAGGCTAGGTAACTAGGGGATCAGCGCGATATTTTACACAAACCTCTAAAGTTACGCAATAATGAGTGTGTGAAGTGAATGCATGTAAACTTCATGAATGAAAAGAGCGCAAATCAAACACCGCGATAATGGCTTCAAAAACGAATAACGGATAACGAATAATTCTGCCCGAATATTCGGTTGAGGCTGCAGCACAGTCTGGTGTTTGCTAGATTCACGGGTGAGCCAGGGGATCAGCGCGATATTTTACACAAACCTCTAAATTCATACAATAATGTGTGTGTGAAGTGAATGAATGTAAACTTTATGAATGAAAAGAGCACAAATCAAATCATTGCTGTTGTCACTCAGCGTTTGCTGGTTTGCATGGCACACGCGCAGTTGTTTAGTAAAGTTAAAAAAAGACTCGTTTAAAGAGTTCTGCATAATAAAAATGTGCACCTTGAATTCATTCAGTCATGTTGAAATGATCACTAAATGTTTGTCATGAAATCTTCCTACTTGTATATGATACATTTATTTTTAGAAATGATTAATTTTATAGTTTAGAACACTGAATAGGGCAAATAGTCGAAACACAAATATTTTTCCATACTCTTTACCATAGGTTTTCCAGACCTGCAAATTAAGTGAAATACTTTTTTAAAGCAGTCATATGATGCGATTTCAAGTTTTCCTTTCTCTTTTGTGCTACAAGCTGTTCGTGAATAGATAAGATCCCTAAAGTTGCAAAGACTAAAGTCTCAAACCCAAAGAGATATTCTTTATAAAAGTTAAGACTGGTCCACACCCTCCTAAAATGCCTCGTTTAAACGCGCCCCCACATGTCTACGTCACTGTGTGGGAAGATTTGCATAACGCCACCCAAATGTCCACGCAAAGAAAGAAGGCGTAACTTTATTGTTGCTGCCACCGCCGCCGCCATGTTGTGAAGACGCTGTGTGTTTCGTTGCGAAAGCGAAAATACTTTGTTTGGCCTTCCAAAAGAGGACACGACTAGAAA
>NW_015555776.1:150453-152716 GCF_001515605.1 Sinocyclocheilus anshuiensis | reverse complement strand
CTGATCCTGGGAGAGTAGACTACAATGCCGGCTGTTCTGACTCACAGACTGTAAGTACGTTTTTATATTTAAAGAATTTGCCACTGATGATTCAAATGCGAGTTTTGAGCAGAGTAGAGTAGGGCTTGTTGTTTGTCGTTTCTCCGATCACAAATGCAGACATGGTTTTATGTTTACGCGGCGCGATGCAACGCAACTCATGAAAAGACAGTGTAAGTCATTATAATCCATAATTATGTCCCCACTGGATGCAACAAATGCCTCGTTTATAATGGGTTTTAATGTGTTTGTCTCGTCGCTCCGGCCGGGACACGGCAGCACAGTATGGTAAGGGGCGTAACATTTCCGTCACACACTTGAGGTATTCGGCCAATCACAACGCACTAGATAGCTGGCCAATCAGAGTACACCTCGCTTTTCAGACCGATGAGCTTTGTAAAAATCTACGCGTTTCAGAAAGGCGGGGCATAGAGGAGAAACAATAATGTACAGTATGTGGAAAATAATGTGTTTTTTGAACCTTAAACCGCATAAACACATTTCATTAAACCAAATACACAAAACAATGTTCTTTTTAGCAACATCATATGACTGCTTTAAAAAAGTATTTCACTTCCCTTTAAGACCCCTTTAAACTGCGCAGTGAGCCAAAGGAAATAATGTTGTTTTACATAAACTTCTAAAATTACAATGCAGTAACAAGTGTGTGAAGTAGCTAAATGAGTTTATGAATGAAATAAGTGCAAATAAAATAGCAGTGTTGCAGTTGCCTTTTTCCATGCATTTCCTGGAAATTACTTAAATCAATTTCCATATTTCTAAACTGCGTAGTTTTAATTTAGATATTTAAATATGTATTTATCGGATCACGAAAGGTCCCCAAGCTGGGACTCGAACTCACGTTGCTCGAAGCACTGCCTATACATGGATATCGGGCTCCGACTGTTAGAAGAGATTTAAAAAAAAATGTATTTTAGTTAAACACGGCATATTTGTTCAGTGATAACTACGAAAAAAGATATGCTGTAAAACCATAAACATAACGTTCTTATCAAATATAGGCTAACTGTACGAAGTTCTGGTTCAAGCTCCGCCTACTTCCGGTTTTATCCGAATACAGATACGAATAATTTTGTGATTGTTACAGATACAAATACAGATACAAATAATGGCTTCGCTGCACACCCCTAATGTAAACTATTTGACTATTTCACATTTTTCTTTAGTTTAGAACGACTATAACCTACGGTTAAGTGCAGTGTGAAAAGCCCTTACAGATTACAATGCAACACAAATGACAAAATACAGCAAAATTAAGTTGTGACAAAATGTTTTTGCATTTGCCTATTTTAATTAAGTAAATTGTCAACAGTATATACTGTACCTGTCATAGTTGGGAAACAATATTTGTTCTTTTATCTTTATCTTGATCTCTTTTTCTCTCTCATTCCTTTTCCCTGAATATAATGTGTGAAGATTGATGGGTTCTTTTAGAAATCTGACCCTGCATTTCAAATGTCACTATACCAAGAAATACAGAGTAAGGGAGGGAGAGGGCATTGGAAAAATAAAACAGAGTGAAGGTGAGAAGAGAAAGGGATAGCCTAGAAAAAAAAAACGAAAAACCAAAACGGGGACTCACCCATGTGTGAAAGACATAATAGAAAATGTCAAAAGATGTGAGGAATGACGCTTCTGTACAGGCTGTAAAAGCCCCTGTGCCTTCAGACTGTCCAGGCAGAATTGTCACGGTGTCTGTCCCTGCCTTTTCTCGATATCTATTTTCAAGCATGTGACCTCCTTCTAATCTGCTCAAATTACAATTTAGAAGGATTAACTATGTGTAACAGTTGGTATGTTCAGCTTGTGTCAATATTGCCCATGATAAAATATTTGAAATGTTAGAATGATCAGACACAGGCAGAGACTTTGACCAAAGCAGTCTCTTATGTGACATAATTTTCAAATTCTCATTTATCAGCTATTAAATTTCAAGGCTTTTTAAAGGGATCATATAATGTTGCTAAAAAGAACATTATTTTGTGTATTTGGTGTAATGAAATGTGTTTATGCGGTTTAAGGTTAAAAAAACACATTATTTTCCACATACTGTACATTACTGTTTCTCCTCTATGCCCGCCTTTCTGAAACGCGTCGATTTTTACAAAGCCCATCGGTCTGAAAAACGAGGTGTGCTCTGATTGGCCAGCTATCCAGTGCGTTGTGATTGGCCGAATACCTCAAGCGTGTGACGGAAATGTTA
>NW_015555776.1:125976-149777 GCF_001515605.1 Sinocyclocheilus anshuiensis | reverse complement strand
AACTTTACAGATCTTCTTTATGCACCAAGAGCTTGTAACACTCCAAAGAGAAAGGAAAAATTGAAATCAGACCATATGACCCCTTTAAGTCAAAAGACAGATGTTATAAAAGAGTTGCCAAATCATTAAACAGCTTTACAGCAACAGTAATTCCCTTTCATGTCAACATGAAATGGCACTCACAACCCATTTTACTTCTGTGATGTGACATGAAAATTGCTGTTCAGTAAGATAAAAATGTAGAGTGTGACTTTTAACTATCATAATTTGACTGAATTGTGGACCAGACAGAACACAGGCTTGCAGTCAGTTGTGGAGGATAACACCTCTGGATAACAATTATTTTTATATATATATATATATATATATATACATATATTTATACAACAGTTCGCTCTGGTTCTTAAATCTGATTGGTTGAGAACTGTGAGATATTGGACTGGTATTGCCACAGGAATGCCCTTTCACCCTTTGTATCACTCCGCTTCCAGTATTTCTCACATCGATTGTCATGGCGGACATCCAAATCCACTAAAATAAAAAAAATAACACTTTTTTTTGTGTCACGGAATGTAGTTTTAAGAGTTTTTTAGGCGAGAATGTACTTGTTTAGACTTCAAATATATGGTTTGTTAATAAAGATAACGTCTATTTGAAAATTTGTTGAGACGTTTTCAGAGACATGAGCTCCAGGGCGTCAGCGCTCATGAACCCGCCGAGAGCAGCCTCACCTCTGCCAGATCTTGTGGAATTTGCCGCTGGCTCTGATGTCTCTATAGTGGTTAAACATGAGATATAATTTGTTTTGGGTAAATCTGACGGGCAGTCTTTGGTCTCATTAATCTATTATTTGTTCCAGAGCAAATAGTTTTGGCTGAAGGCAAAATCTCATCACGTTATATTTTATGTATATTAGAGCATGGCTTTTATGATGGCTGTTGTTATTGTTTATTATTCAATAAATAATATTTTATATTTATATACATAGTAGTAATTAGTATTGGAAAACAGTGTGTGTTTTCGTGATGGTGATTTTTGTGACATTGTACTGCCATTAGATGGCGACAAGTGACTGTTTTACAAGTCAGCATTTAAGGCTTTTATATTGAATATTTTTACTTTTAATAACAGCTTGTAAGATGCAGTTAACAAATGCACTGAGCAGCGCTGTCATCGGAAATCACCCTTAACAGATGAAAGACAGTACGACAAAGATAATGCTTTCCTCAGCAGACATTGAAACAAATTTTTTATTGTGAAGATGAGATTGAGCTTAAGAATGAATGCTGCATCAGATGCAGGTAATCACACTAGCTCAGTCCATCTCTCTCTCACAAAACTCTGCATAATACAGTGAGCTTTTAATTAAGTAATACAATAAGTTTTAATGAAGCAACTCAACGTTCCTTCATAACTAATAGTTCTAAAGTGACGTTTTCGAATTAGTAACGGAGGCTTGAGCTCAGCTGTTAAACTGTCAAACTGAGATTTGAATATGTGGCGGAAGGAAGTAGTTCTGCACAAAAGGGTTTTTAAAGTCACTCCATTGTTGTTTTTCATATATATTTACACTCGTGCCGTCGAACTGTTGTATAAATGCAATATCACTCTCGTACTCGAGCGATACCGGCTCTATATCAGCGGCTGTGATTGCCTGCGGCCTCGTGCCTCTAGCCTAATCACAGCCATGCTGATATAGAGCCGGTATCGTTTTCGTACTCGAGTGATATTGCCCATATATATACACACACAGACACACACACACATACACACCACACTTGTGATGGCAGAAGAGATTCCCCCAATCGCTTTTTAAAGTGCATTGTAGAGTTGCTAATTGTCTTCATTATTCTGTGTTCTCATTGGTTGGTTGGCATGTGATCGATTTCATGCCCTAGAAAAGTTGTACCAAAATTGCTCACCCAAGCAGAAAAACCATGTACTGTTGCCAGAACTGTATATTTTACATTTTTCTTAAAGCAAACAATTTGCGAAAATCCATGGAAAACATTCCTCTATATTTCTGACATATAACAAGTGCACATTATCTGGGAACATTAATCTGGGTTAATTAATTAATCTGGGTATCAATGTAACCCTTATGTTAGGTACATTATGTATCGTAACACGACAATGTTATAACAATGTTATATATGTTACATTCCAGATGATACCGTTTGCCACTGTTATATACATGTAACAATTTAATTAAAAGTTACTTAGTTTTATAAAAGGAATGACTGCAGAGGTCAAAAACTGATCCTACAGTGTAAGCCAAGTTCTGCTTAAGGGCTCATTGTGCGAGATGCAGACACAGCAAACACGGTCATGTATGGAAGCTAATAGGATAAGTGGGGGCTTTGCAAATGTGGCAAGAGAAGTGTGAACACAGTGTTAAATATGCAAATGAAACTAGAGGTCTCATATCTGGTCATATCTGTTCACTTCACTGCATCAGCCACCAAACAAGTGTGGTGCCTTTAAAACGTATTTACACCCATGCTCACTTGCATACTACATGTGCATCTAAGCAATAAAATACAGACAAAAAACACAAGTCTTTAGCCATACACAATGGGCAACCACAAGGGGGCCAGCTGGTTAATGAGTTTTACAGTTGAGACTTCTGACTGCAAATCAGTCTGTCATTGTACATAAAAAAAACAAAAAATATCCTGAACCTACAGTATAACAGCATATGGAACAGGAAAAGCACTGCTGAGTATGACATTTGAGGGCAAATGAAATCTGCAAACTGCATACTGTATAAATACATCAAGGTCATGTATGGTTCTTAGACTTTCTTATTTTTAATAAATATTATTGCAGAACAGTATATGATCAGATATGTGAATTTACTGAGATAGCGCACAATGTTTGTTCATACAACTACGAATAAAACAAATTTTAACTTTATTCAGCATTTTAATTTGAAACAACACAAGTAATATGCTACTCTTTTTTGCTTAAGCATGTTTCGCATTACACTTATGCTGTACAATGTTTTTGATTGTAACTTACTACATGAAGATGAGTTTTATCAGCACTGCATAGTTATTATTTGAATATCCTTTCACTAAAAGCCAGTATACACTGTAGTGTTAACAAAAATATAAGGCCGCTAATATTCTTGAAACGTGTGGGTTTATGCAATGCCTCAGAGAAATGCAAATGACAGCAGCTTCAGGGAAACTGGGTTTTATTAGAGCTGATTAAATAATGATGACTGGGATCCAAGAACTCCCATAATTTGTGTCAAGTTTCAAAGTTTTTCCTGATCCACTGCTCCTAATGGAAATCTAATAAATGCCCAATCTTCAACTACCTTTTGGAAACTGTCACGATTCGCTGTGGGAGGAACGAGTGAGAAACATGGAGTACAAGCAAAAGTCTTTAATCCACGAATCACAGGGGATAATCCACAACTGGAACATGGGAAACGCACAACATCCAACAAGTAGACCCGACAGAGGAGAAATGCACAGACAGGAACTTATAAACACAGGTGCACAGAATGACTAATTAACTAAACAAGGACAAGAACATGACCAAATAAGGGAACACAGGAACAGAAACGGGCAAAACATAACAAAACAGGTCCATGATCCTGACATATCGCCCCCCTCCCAGAAGGCGCGTCCTCATGCCATAGAACAACAGAGGGGGGCACGGGTGGGAACTTGGGAGGCGGCTCAGGAGGAGGACGGACACCCGGGAGGGGGCCGGCAGACAGAGACCAGGGAGGTGACGATGGAGGGAGGAGCCAGGGAGGAGACAGGAGGGGCTTGGAGCAGGAAGAGCCAAGCTGGACCCAGACCACAGCCATGATGATGGCCCACGGTGGAGCCGACGGAGGGAGGAGCCATGGAGGAATAGCCGCCGACTCAAGGGGGCCGACCAACGGCTGCGGAGCAGGTGGTGGAGGAGCCCAAGGCAGAGACAGAGAGCCAACGAGCCAGGGGGATGGCGAGGATCCAGGGGGCCAGGGTGGAGCCGAGGGCTCTGGCGACCAAGGCGGAGGCGGAGATCCGCAGCGGAGCCGGAGCGACTGAGGACCAAGGTGGAGCTAGCAGGAGGAAGGATCCCAATAGAGCCGATGGGACGGAGCAACGAGGTACAGCTGGAGGAGCGGAGTCCTGAGGCGATGGCGGGTCGACGCCCGACCGAGGCGGAGCCGGAGGGACGAGGGAGCCCGGTAGAGCTGGTGGATCGACGGGTGACGGTGGGGGCGAGGGAGCTAGGAACTGAGGTGGAGCCGCTGGGTCTACGGGCCGAGGCGGAGTCCGGACCTCGGAGGCTGGAGGCGGAGGTGAGGGATTCTCCAGCCACAGCGACGCTGGAGGATGGCAGACCCGCGGAGCTCGCACCGTATTGATGGTGGGCTGAGCGCGAGCAGAAGAGCTGCCAGACGACAGCAGTGGAGGAGGCTGGAGCAGGTGGGAGGGCGGGCATTTGTAAATCTCCAGGCATTCAGGGCTTAACTCTGGATCGGAAGCCCCCTCTAGACTGAACACAGGAACAGGATGGCGCTCTGGAGGAGCGGACACATGGGGGCGCTTTCGAGGAGCGGGCACTAGAGGGCGCTTTCTAGGAGCGGGCACTGGAGGGCGCTCTGGACTGGATTCAGGGACTGGAGCCCTCTCCTCTTCGCTTTGGCACTTTTGCCGCACCATACTCAGCTCAGCCGCGGTGTAGGGGGCAGAGCTCCTCTCCGCGCTCACACCATCCACGGCTTTTTCCCTCGTGACGGGCATTATTGCCGGCTCTCGCACCTGGTCTGACGGATACAGCTCTACGTCCGGGGCGATCCTTTGCGCAGTCGCTCGGCTTTGCGCTGATCGTCAGTTCGGCGAGAGCCAGAAACAGTCTGGTATTGTCCCCGAGTGAGCGCTCCCCCTGCTCCAGCAGGAGGAGGAGGAATTCGGGGCGAAGGAGGGAATCCATTAGGGCACACCACGGAAACAAAAACTCTGAGAGAAAACCGGAAAACAAAACAGACGGTAGACAAACGGAGGTTACTGTTTTTGGTTTCGAGTGAGAAACGTGGAGTACAAGCAAAAGTCTTTAATCCAGGAATCACAGGGGATAATCCACAACAGGAACACGGGAAACACACAACATCCAATAAGTAGACCCGACAGAGGAGAAATGCACAGACAAGAACTTATAAACACAGGACAATTACCAAACACAGGTGCACAGAATGACTAATTAACTAAACAAGGACAGGAACATGACCAAATAAGGGAACACAGGAACAGAAACAGGGGCAAAACATAACAAAACAGGTCCATGATCCTGACAGAAACAGAGTGTTTCAATCCCCCAAAACAGCTCACTTTAGTTATTAGTTATTAGTTACTTTAGTTATTTGAATGAAGCACTAAAACAGCACAATTTTGTGCCTGAAAAACCCAGAAGTGCCACTTGTTTAGAAACAAACAAAAAATATCTCATAGCACTGTATAGAAGCACATTGATATGTGGACTTAAAGACTGACAGACATTCAGACATACATTAAGATGTACAGCAATGTGAAAACAGTTATGAAATCAACTAAGCTTATTTAATTCAATTCAATTCAAGTTTATTTGTATAGCCTGTAAAATTGGGGTAATATGATCATATTTTCTTGACCTGGTAAGGACTCTAGCCGCTGCATTTTGGACTACCTGTAGCTTGTTTATTGAAGATGCAGGACAATTTAATTGATTCATTAGTTGATTAATTAATAAATAAGCATGGTAGCAAAACAACATACAATGAGGCAAATGACAAAATTCATTCTAAACTCAAAATTCATTAAGATTTGTGAAAACATACATTACATTAATCAATTGCTTGTCTTCTATCTTGTCACAAAATTCCTATATTTGACCATTTCACATGATCAAAATAGCACAATGGCAGTGAGATGGTATTTCATGCCGAAGAGCAGATTAGTGATCAAAACAATATCCAATCTTTGAAGCTGCTTGTTAGTCATACTGTGGCCCATCCAGGGGGGTATGTTTCCATGCTGTGCATAAACAAATAAGGTACGAAATTGATGGGGGCTGCACAGAGAGCCTAATGAAATGGTGAATTGCTCTGCCTCCTTTGAAGAACGGCAAGAAGCCCTTAAGGAACACAAGGAGAAATGTGATTTCTCTCCTCCTTTTGCTCTTTCTTTTCTTTTCTCTTTGTTCTTCCGTCCCTCCCTTCTCTGTCCCCCCACTCTCACCCTTTCTATCACTCACGTTCTGTCTCTCTCACATACACACACATATATACATTCCCCCTCCCTATTTTTCTAATTATCCTGAGGACAGAGCAGCTTGGCACATGACATTGATTTCCATCAGCATTTGGAAATAACCTCGCTGTTGCCCAGGCAACACACATTTATCTTTTCTGTCTTTTTTGCATATTGGTGCGAGATTTTCCATCAGTGAGGGAACGAATGTGGAACGGTGATGACAAATGTGCTCAGGTGGGCCAGCGAGCAGCAATGCATGTGTATATGTGTGTAAGTGATAAATGGTGATGCCCAGCATTAGCAGGGCAATGCAGCGGGACTGGGGGAGGGGTAAAGAGAGTGCTTGGGTGTTGATATGAATATTCTTCTGTGATCAAAGAGCAGGCTAGAGGACCACTCTCATTCTCCCATTAACACATTTCAAATGCTGAAAACTATTTCTGGAAGTGTTCCAAGTAATTGTGGACATTAATGTACAATCTGTACTTCACATTTTGGGGAACTTTTGTTTCAATATATACCAAAGCATATCTTTGTACTCCACTACATCAGCAGTGTTGTTTTATTATTATTTATATACTATCATTTAATAATATTTTGAATTAGCTTTCATATTTCCAGTTTTAATTTTAATTTAGGTTTCAATCATTTTGTTATGTGCTTTTGTAATTTTTACTTATTTACCTTTTGTGTAAATATTTTTATTTAGCTTTAGTTTAATTATATTTTAGTTTGAGTAATTTTAATACTTAAACTTGTTAAGGTAGCATTTCACATTTTTCTAGTTTTAAATCTAATATTTATATTTATTTATTTAAACTTTATTTCAATTAATGATTTTTTTTCATAATTTTAGTTTTAGTTAACAATAACAATACGCATTTCAGAAAAATTAGCTGAAGAATCATGACTTGTTCCAAGACTTGACATCCATATTCAATTACAGCAGTTAACAACTCACTGCCTCAATAATGTATTCGGAGCAAGACTTAAATTTAGAGACTTAACCCTCAATCGGCCCCTGGGGTCAATATGACCCCAATCAACTTTTACTTAGTTTAAAAAAACGGTTCCCTTCATCTCAGTGGAATAAGATTTTGTGACTTTTCAACATTTTATATCTATATTCACATAAAAAAAACCTGGGCTTGATTCGGTTGTTCTGAAGGTTTGTTTTTTTTTACAAATCTGTCCCTTGGGGTCAATATGACCCCACATTGAAATGAATGGGAAATGTGAAAAAATGTTGTTGTTTTTTTTTTCATTTGTCAAAAAAAATAAATAAATCCGGCATAAACAGTAAAATGAATGGCTCTCTATGGCCCTCTGCTGGTCAAAACAATTTCTTTCCTAAACTGTAATCCTTTTAGGTTTATTTCTAACCAGCAGATGGCAGAATTCTACACCTAACACCTAGATCAATATCCAGAAGCAACTTAAATTAAATTTAGGTCATCCTTTAAGTGATTTTTTCATAAAAAAATTATATTTCACATGCAAGCTAATGGTGTAGTTGAGAAATTTTGTGGTAAATAGGTACAAAAGTACTTCATATCTCCCAAAACACAGCATTAATGTATAGATGAGAAGTAAACAAAAATTATATATTATTTGTATGATTAAAAATGTATATATTTTTCACAATTACTCTTTCAATGTTTGGGGTCATATTGACCCCAAGGGACTTAAGTGTAAACAGGAAATGAGGGACATTTGAGGGTTAAATATCACTGAATTGGTCTCCACTCAAAGTGAGTTTGGGTGTGCAGACTTCTAATAATTCATAATAATGTCACACGGAGATGTAACCTATTTTAGCTCAATCCTGACTGTGTGTGTGAAGAACTACCATTTACGTGTTTTACATTCAAATACTTTGTACATTTACTGAACTGGAAATTTAAATTCACAGCATGTTCTTAGGACAATGTGGCATGATATTGGTGCCTGTCCTACAGGACATTACTATAATCCTCACATTTATTGTGCCTGTGTTGTGCAGATGTTGGGCCGCCTGGAGTGGTTAACAGTTTGGCTTCTAGAACTCTGATCGTAATTGCTATATTATGAACCTTAAGTCCCTCCTTTCTAGAAGCCAGTATAGTGAGAGTCCAGGGGGGGTGCCTGCAAGTAAAAGTACAGGTGAGATGTTGATAAATGAGTGTGTGTGTGTTTAGGGTTTAAGTATGAGCATGCGTATATTTCTTAAACAATTTTGCATCTTCAAGGACAGTGGCATAAGAGCACCCCACCTACACCTCCAATCTACAACTAGTCAAAGTAAGCAGCCAGGAGGAAAATCAATTTCTTATTGCCTGATTGTAGTGTCAGGATTCACTTGGAGAGTCTTTAAAATATTCCATATCTGCATTTCACTCAGTCACATTTCCACATACACACAAATTGGAATGAATAGTAAAGATTGGAGACTAGGCTCCTTAGTCTCGGAAATAAAGATTGGCATTGCCAATGTGTTGGCAGAAAGCAATTTGCACCTGAACTGGGTTCTGTCTCCAATTTCCCCACACCATAAGTGTGCTGCCAGGTCCCTTCTCACTCAGACACAGTGTGAACGTGTCGCATGAACGCATAACATAGATTCAGCAGGTCCTTCGATGGGGGATTTGAGAAGTTTATGGATGTATTACAGTGTGTCTGGGGATTGAGAGTCCAAATCAGGTTTCACTGGAACTCAAAATCACCCCACCTGACTATTCAGTGTAGAGTCCATTTTGATTTGAAGATAGAGGACTCAAAAAACCCTTACAGGGCTCCAGCTGGGTCTACATAAACAAATTTGTTATTACCAAATTCATGAGGAGGGAAGAAGAATTTAACTTAGATGTGGATTGTTCCTGGAGGGCAGCATTATTATTTTTCAGCCAATGCAAATGTATTCCCAGCAATAAGGTATTTGAGAAAGTGCAAATTTACATAGCCACCATAGGAGAGTAAATCTGATCATATAAATGTAAATAAGGAAAGATTCAAGTGTGTTTTCACATAAAAATAAGTTAAAAACTAGGTATGCGAGGGCATGTGTGTGGGTGAGACAAACATAGTAAGTGGTGAAAGAAAGTGCGTGAGATACATGAAGGGCTGGAGGGCACTATAACTGTGAATGTGACAGCAGACTTAATTATCATTTTCCCGCAGTCTCATAGAGCAGAACAAGACACTACAGCTACCCTAACACAGGGGGCAGCAGGGAATTAAAGGATTAGTTCACTTCCAGAATAAAAAAAATCCTGATAATTTATTCACCCCCATGTCATTCAAGATATCCATGTCTTACTTTCTTCAGTTGAAAATAAATTAAGGTTTTTGAGGAAAACATTCTAGGGCAGCATTTCCCAAAAGCTTCGTAAGCCTAAGAAGTTCGTAAAAACGATCATACGACTGATCTTAATATTACGGTCTGTTTCCCAAAATCATCGTAACTTAAGTAGCACTTGAAAATCATCGTAGATCTACGAGTGCTCTGGAGTAATCGGCCAATTAAGGCCAATGTAAGCCTTAAGTGCATCGTAAGAAGACAGATTTATGCGGTCACCTGCAGGACAATCGGCAGATTACACCTTTAACTTTATTCAAGTGCAATGTGATTATAATATAAGGATTTGATTGTACTTTATTGTACACTTTATTACTCTTTTTTTATTATTATTTTATAAATTAAATAATTAAAAAGGGCAGAAAAAATTGAAATACACACCTAAATTAAATGACTGAACAAAATAAATAAATAAATAAAAGAAGTAATGTAGGAAATATGCTTCAAAGACTGGGAAAAAAAATCTGTCAATGACTTGCTGACGTGCACCAGCCATATTGGACCCGGAAATAACGTCTCTCTCTCTCTCCCTCTCTCTATATGTATATATATACACAGTATATATATATATATATATATATATGTATAAAGTATATTATATATTATTATATAAAGTATAATATTATACACTATAATATAATATAATATTGTATTATAGTTATTATATCCGAGTTGTCTGGAACGCAGCATTAGGTTAACATTTCAATAAACGAGCGTGTAGTACTACAATTATGAGCCATTCTATAAGGTGACATTTCAGCACTTGACAAACGGATAGCGACTCCTAGGTATCACTTAAAGTACGGCTACGTGCGATTGTGTTAAGTGTATTTTTGGGAAACGCACGTGAAACAATAACGAACGATCGTAAATTTACTCGTAGAAAATGCTCTTAAGGGCTAAGATCAATCGTTATCGAGAAACACAGCCCAGGACTTTTCTCCATATAGTGGACTTCAATGGGAGCCAATGGGTTGAAGGTCCAAATTGCAGTTTCAGTGCAGCTTCAAAGGGCTCTACATGATCCCAGCTGAGGAATAATGGTCTAGCGAAATTATCTGTCATTTTCTAAAATAAAAAATAAAAATGCATATACTTTTTAACCACAAATCCTCGGGTGATAATTATCAGTACATTTTTATTCTGGAAGTGAACTAATCCTTTAATAACATGCTTGTCCATATGGTAAATTGGCATTATGGCTTTAAAGGGACTACCCTATTTTTAGGGGTGTGTGATATAACTATTTTTGATCGTGGACGATTCAAATGTCTCCACGATCTGCTTTTGAAGAAATATTGTAAAACCATCACTTCTACCACAAAAGACTGCATTGTAAATAATCTTCCTGACTTGTCTCAATTCCTCAGCATATCCAATAGCTCAGAAAAACTAGATGGTGTAACAGAAACTATTGACTCTCTCTTTTCTAGCACTTTAGAGATGGTTGCTCCTTTACGCCTTAAGAAGATTAAGGAAAACAGTCCGACATTGTGGTATAATGAGCACACTTGCACCTTAAAGAGAGCAGCCTGGAGAATGGAGCACAGCTTGAAGAAAACAAAATTAGAGGTATTTCGTTTTGCATGGCAGGAAAGTACTTCTACTTATAGAAAAGCTCTAAAAACTGCTAGATCTGTTTACTTTTTGTCTCTCTTAGAAGAAAATAAACACAACCCCAGACATTTATTCAATACAGTGGCTAAATTAACGAAAAATAAAGCATCAACAAACGCAGACATTCCCCAACAGCACAGCAGTAATGACTATGAACTTCTTTACTTCCAAGATCGATACTATTAGAGATGAAATTCTAACCATGTAGCCGTCAGCCACAGTATCGCATCAGATGCACTATAGATCCCCTGAGGAACAATTCCACCCATTCTCTGCTATAGGACAGGAAGAATTGTATAAAATTGTCAAATCATCAAAACCTGCAACATGTATGTTAGACCCTATTCCATCTAAACTACTAAAAGAAGTGCTTCCAGAAGTGATAGATCCTCTTCTGAATATTATTAATTCATCAATGCCATTAGGATATGTCCCCAAAACCTTCAAATTGGCTGTCAAATTAAACCTCTCATTAAAAACCACAACTTGATCCTAGAGATTTAGTTGATTAAAGACTGATCTCAAATCTCCCTTTTGTCATAAAATACTAGAAAATGCAGTATCCTCTCAGCTATGTTCCTTCCTAGAGAGAAATGGTATCTGTGAGGATTTCCAGTCAGGATTTAGACCATATCACAGTACTGAGACTGCTCTCATCAGAGTTACAAATTACCAGCTCTTATCATCCGATTGTGGTTGTATTTCTCTATTAGTGCTACTGGATCTTAGCGCTGCGTTTGACACTATCTACCACAACATTATTTTGAGTAGACTACAAAATAATGTTGGCATTAGTGGAATTGCATTGTCATGGTTCAAATCTTACTTATCTGACCATCATCAGTTTGTAGCAGTGAATGACGAGATATCATACTGATCACAAGTACAGTATGGAGTACCACAAGGCTCAGTACTAGGACCGCTTTTCACACTTTACATGTTACCCTTGGGAGATATCATCAAGAAACATGGTGTTAGCTTTCACTGTTATGCTGATGATACTAAGCTCTAGATTTCTTTGCGGCCCGAAGAAACATACCAATTCGCAATACTAATGGAATGCAGTTGATATAAAAAATTAGAAGACTAGTAATTTCCTACTGCTAAATTCTGAAAAAAACAGAGGTTTTAATTATTGGATCCAAAACCTCTGCATGTAATAACCTAAAACACTGTCTAACAATTGATAGTTAGAAACCTAGCTGTGCTATTTAATCTTTCCTTTGACAACCATGTTTCTAGCATTTGTAAAACCGCATTTTTCCATCTTAAAAATATATCTAAATTACAATCTATGCTCTCAATGTCAAATGCAGAACCGTTAATGCATGCATTCATGAACTCAAGATTAGATTATTGTAATGCTTTATCGGGTGGTTGCTCTGCGTACTTAATAAACAAACTCCAGCTGGTCCAAAGTGCAGCAGCTAGAGTCCTTTCTAGAACAAGGAAGTACAACCATGTTAGCCCGGTTCTGTCAACTCTGCACTGGCTCCCTATTGAACATTGAATAAATTTTAAACTCTTGCTAATTACTTATAAATCCCTGAATGGTTTAGCTCCTCAATACTTGAGCGAGCTCATATTGCATTATTGTCCTTAACATTCGCTGCGATCTCAAAACTCTGGCCATTTGATAATACCTAGAATATCAAAATCAACTGCGGGCAGCAGATCCTTTTCCTATTTAGCGCACAAACTCTGGAACAATCTACCTAGCATACACATAATACACTATCGCATTTCTATAATTCAAATCCATTAAAGGATTGTTAGGCTGCATTAATTAGGTCAACCGGAACTGGGAACACTTCCCATAACACCCGATGTACTCACTACATCACAAGAAAAATGGCATCTACACTAATATTAGTCTCTTTCATTCTTTTTCAAAGGTCACCGAAGCCATGCAGATCCAGTCTGTATCCAGATCAGATGGTCACTGTAGTCACCCAGATCCAGCCAATATCCAGACCAGATGGTGGATCAGCACATTGAGATGACCTCTACATCCCTGAATGTCAGCGGAGACCATGTCAACTAGATGCACCCAAAGACAGATCCCACCTCGATGACCATTGGCACAAGACCACGAGAACCAGACAAGTCCTCTGCACAATCTGACCTGTGTTGCAGCCTGGAATTAAACCACGCCATACTGGTTTTGTCTGGCCAGAGGAGAACTGGCCCCCCGACTGAGCCTGGTTTCTCCCAAGGTTTTTTCACCATTTCTGTCACCGATGGAGTTTTGGTTCCATGCCACTGATGCCATTGGCTTGCTTAGTTGGGGACGCATAGCTGAAGAGAAGCTGAACTGGATGATGACATCACTGAATCAACAATGAACTGACTTTAGCTGGAACATCATTTTTGGCATTTTTAAACCACAGATTTTATATGAAATGAGGGAAATGTGTACACTGGTAAAATGTTTCATTTATATATAAAAATAGCAGCTTTGGTTGCCATAACCTTACCATAAATTGACAATTTTATTACATATTGTAATTTTGGTCACTGTATGTTTTATAGATAATTTTAGCAGTAGTTTTTCATAAAAAGTTAATGTCTATTGTAAATACATTTTCTTTATACATTTTCATTAAATAATTATAAGAGAATGCAGGTTTCGTCTGGCTTTTCGACTGAGCCTGGTTTCTCCCAAGGTTTTTTCACCATTTCTGTCACCGATGGAGTTTTGGTTCCATGCCACTGATGCCATTGGCTTGCTTAGTTGGGGACGCATAGCTGAAGAGAAGCTGAACTGGATGATGACATCACTGAATCAACAATGAACTGACTTTAGCTGGAAAAATTACTCTTTGTCATTGTCTTCTTGCATTATTGACAAACTGTTTTCCTGTTTGACACTGTAAAGCTGCTTTGACACAATCAGTACTGTATAAAGCGCTATACAAATAAAGGTTGGCTTGACTGTAGATGCTCTCAGCTTGTATATTACTGACAAAAACAGACAACCTTGTCTAAAAATGTTCTACTTTTTTAGAACAGGTTTGCAAAGAAAAACATAATTCAAAAACCTGAAACTACTTTTAAAATTTTAGTTTTACTATCTACAATTCTTTACAGGTGATTAAAAAAACAGTTGTGTTACTGACATGAGGAGATTATATTTTGGAATGAATGCTCATTCAGTCAGACAGATACTGCAGTCAGACATATATGGGGGATTAGAATGGAGGACTAGATAGATAGATAGATAGATAGATAGAAGATCTGCAACAACATACATTTCTCTTTATCCCTGTGCTTACATCAACTACAAGACTGGCAAACATTAATTCAAGCAAATCACTCCCCTCCAAAGAGGACCGGCATGATATTTCTCTCTGCTGTAGAATCTAATTAAATCTGCAGCTGTCTTTTAATCAAAATGAGGCTAATTTGCATATGGGTAGGGTAACAGCCCCACATTCCTTTGTGAAAAAAGACTTGGCATAATGCCAGTCAGAGAATAGGGTCTCAGTGTGAGAATACCGTGTGTACATATGTGTGCATGTGAGTATTAATTTGAACAGGGTGGGTGTGTAGAGGTAAAAGGTGACAGGCAGATGAGTTAGGATGGAAATCAAAATTACGCAAGCAAACAAACTGGTGCCAGCAATTTATTTAATCTAACAAACAATGTAGGCATTTGCAAAACTGGCTCAAGGGTATTGCAAACAGAGCAATGCGGGAGCGGTCTCAACATAAAACTCAAAATCACCGAATTGCATCAGGTTAATTACTAAAATTATCAAGTATAACAAAACATGCACATTTAACATTTCATAGTCATTAATATACAGCAATTCATCATCAGTAATTACCTTGGTTTTCTTGGTCTGAAAAGATGTGCTAGCGTTGCGGCGATTAGCTGATCTTTAAAAGGATGACAGGCTTTTGTTTTGGAGCTTGTTGACTTTCATAGATGAGGATCAGAGGGAAAGGAGAGAAGACGACGACTTCTTATAGGGAGACTAAGGACTTGAGTTAGATGACTGTCTGCCACCAGTGTACACTCACACATGCACACACACAAAAAAAGACTAGCAAGCTATCTAGCTACCTAGCTATCTAGCAACTTTTGTGACTTCTAAAAGTCACAAAACACTTTTAAGTGTATTTATTACTTTGTGTATTGAGGATGGATCCAAAAGCTCTCTTCTGTGGGCATAATTTACAGTATATATGTTGATCTGTTTTAAATATATTAACATGGAGCATCGAAACAGTGGTTGTGATGCAATTTGCAAGAACATTGAGAATTAGATAATATTTATTGACTGTTGATCTTTAAGCTCTCACACAGGTGCGCTAATGGGACTTTTATAAATCTAAAAGGTCATAGTTTCTATTGACTAGCTGAACATGAATTATCTGAACATTATATAGTGAAATTGTTATGATTGGTAACTAAGGTATGCAGAGCACATCTATTCAGAGCATATCTAGACAAAAAATTTTTTGGTTTTTTTTGCCTTTGGAAAACAGTGTATAAATGAATACGAATAGTTTAATGGTGAATAGTTTAAAACTAAAATATTTATCAAGAAAGTAAATCTTTAATGGTTTATTATGTTAATGTTTTATATTTTAATTTTTAGTTAGAGTGCAAAATTATAATTTTTTAACTTTATGTAATTTTGAACGAGTCAGCTATTAATATGAGGTAGTGTTTGTTTCTTTTTTTGACCTTGAAATGCATCATGCACTGTGGTTACTGGATTGCATTAATTAGTTGTTTGTTACTGTAATTAATTTTTGTTGTTGCTGCTTTTTAATATTATTTCAATTGAATAATTGAGTTTATTTAAATGTTCTTATCAGATGTTTCAGAGTATACCAAATCTAAAAATCAAAGATGCAAATATTTGTTAATGACTTAATCTTTTTTCTTTTTTTCTGTGTGTTGTTTTCCTTTGCATGTATTCTATTCTTCACTGCTTATTTCCCACTTCAGTGATTCACCACTATTATGTTGTCAGAAAACTGATCCAAATTCTCATTTCATGATAATAACCAAAGTGTCACGATCACTAGCTGGAGTGCCCATGAGCTCCGCTAGAGGGCACCCCATCCTGTACCCTTTTACCACTCCCATTTCCCATAATCCTCTGCCTGGACACATCATCAATTGCAATCACCTGTCTTTCATCAGATCTCATCATCAGTTCACAGCTGTCTCACATTAAAGTAGCACACACACCCTCTGACTTTGCTGGTGATTGAATGTTTAGCCTCCCGTTGTCTTGCCTTCTGTGTTTCCTGGTTATTGTGTTTGATCCTTGGACTGTTATCTTGTTTTTTGATTTATTGTTGCCGGCCCTGACCATCGCCTGTCTTGTGGATTACTCTTTTGCTTGTGCCTTGGATGGTATTGTTTGCTGGTGTTTCACCCTGCCTTTTGTTACTACTAGTGATGCGAAATCCGATTCATTTCCGCAAACCGGTACTTTTCGGACAGATCGGCTCATTGAACCGGTTTAAAAAGCCGATTCACCGGTTCCTGACCTCATCAAGCAATAACGACTCTACGCATTTCCTTTCTAACAACTCAGTGCCATGTTGTATCAATTAAAAATTAAAATAAGTAATTTATGTCAACACATATTGAAACATTAAAAAATAAAGTTATTTGTGTGAAAGCATATTGCTGATTATTGCCATATAATTCACTTAAGTTAATGGTGTTTGTGGTCACGATATGTTCTACATGTCTACAGTATAAAGAATGAATAAACCAGTCTTATAAACTCCTTGATTTTGCTTAACTTTAAATATAAAATGCATGCACTCGACAGAAAGGTTTTTGCAGGTTTTAATAAAATGTAAATTAATAACAGTCATAATAAGCATTTTTTCTAGTACGCGCCTCAGGCTTGCACAGTATCATCAACTCAATCATCAGAATCTTCGGTAATCCTCGGCAAACTTCGCCACGGCTCATTCGGTTCTTGTTGAGTCCTCTGTAATCCTCTGCAAACTTCGACAGTTGGTTGAACCGACTCATTCGGTTCTTTTTGACTTGGACATGCTACTTCGGCTACTTCCTGAGAACCGGCTCAAAAGAACGATTCGTTCAAGAACCTAACATCACTAGTTACTACGCTGTATGAAATAAAGCCTTGCTTTTGGATCCCCAACTCCGTCGTTACGACTCCCTACATTACACAACGTAAAGAAAGTGGTGAATGAAAACTACAACAAATATATATATATAGTTCAGTCATGAAACTCTAGATGGCGCAGGCTGATGGGGTGTTAACGCTGATGATATTCAGAGAGTTAAACGACTTGGCACAAGCTGATTGGTTCATGCTGCATATGCAGCCAATGAGCTTACTGCCTTGCATTTATATGGCTGGCAAGCATTCACTTGAGATTCCTGGGTAGCGCTCATTCTTAAAGGGGCCACATCTCTATTTCACTCGTTACCTTGGTTCAGCGATTGTGAAGAGTTTATTATGAAAGTCAAGTTTAGTGATAGTTTAAAGATAATTAATCATGAATTCGTTTAAAATATAAAGATACTACTAATAATAAATAATTTCCAATCAGTAGCCCATGTACAATGTAGATAATATTAGGACACTCTTAAACTGTAATTTACTATTTGTGTATTCAGTTGGGCTTACAGCAATTATAGTACTTTCATGGAGTGTAGCAGCAGTATCATAGAATTCAGATCACGTTATTAGCGAATTGTTCATTGCAGTATGCATAGCAAATCAAGTCAAATTATTACTGTTGTTTATAGCAGCGGCAGCAGGAAATATCTGGTTGTAACTTGCATGAAATTTCAGTGATAACACATGGGGTAAGTAACTCTTTTAAATTGAAATAGGCTTTTATAACTTTGTTTATTTAACAGTGCGTACAGGGATTTTGTGAACTTTTCAAAGCGAAATAGGCATTATTTGTTTGCGTTTCATTGTTTAATAAAGACGCTTATAGTAATTCTAAGTACTTTCGTGCAGCTGTAGCAGCAGTAAGCATTGCTATTCAGATCGCATTTTTTAGCGAATTTAATAGCAGCAGAATGGCATAGAAAATTCAGATGCATGTTAGAAATAATATTAGCAGCAGTCTACATAGCAATCAACTATTATTGCTAATATAGCAGGGGCAGCAGAAAGTACTTTAGTTGCATGAAATTTCAGCGGTAATGCATGGATGAGCTACAGCAATTCTAGTACTTTCACGGAGTGTAGCAGCAGTATCCATAGAATTTCAGATTGCGTTATTAGCGAATTATTAATAGCAGTATGCATAGCAAATCAAATTATGCATTTAGTAGCGGCAGCAGTAGGTAGACTGTAGTTTACATTTACATTCTTATATATTCATTTTGTAGACACTTTTATCCAAAGCGACTTACAATTGCTGAAGTTTCAGTGACTTAAAATGGATGGTATGTGAACTCTTCAAGCGAATAGGCATCATTATGCTATTCTAGGGAATTGTGTGCTTCTAATTTTATACCAATAGTTTGAACAGGACCATTTTCTATTCTAACACAACAATGCCTCTGTGTATAAGGCAAGGTTAACAAAAAAACAAAAACAAACAAAAAAAAAGACAACAGATATTGTGCATTTGTGGTCTACTCTACTGATTTGATTTACAATATATCCCTGAAAAAATTAAATGGAATCTCCCATTTTTGTTATCTGTCAAAATGATGGAAATCATTTTGAAATAATATCAAGCAATGTTAATGAACAATTTTGATTAAGGCAACATATGTTAAGTAATATTAACAAATATTACTAGTTATATGTAACATGTCTGAAAAATATTGATGTGGAAATAATCAACCTTTTGGGGTTTATGTTGAAAGTAATGGGCTCCTCCTTCCCTCCGTCTTTGCCTTGGTCCTCAGTCCCACTGGCTTTGTAAGGGGTACAACACACAAAGCACTATAATGGTCTATATTTTTTTTCCTCAAATAATATATTTTCAGGCAGACTGTCCTCAAGTGTCCAGACATATCCAACCTGTCTACATGGGTTGCTTTGGTAACAACATAGGCGAAATCAGATTTGAGAAAAAAAAAGAGGTTATTTATTTTGTATTTATTTTTATGTATTTATGCATTTGTTTATTTGTTTGTTTGCTGGCCAGACTTTCAAAAACCCATTTGGATAAAATATAGATAAGCAAAAAACCTCTCCAGTATTGGATGAGGCACAGAATAGAGGTCTACCTTCATTCATTCATTCATTCATACCTTATCTCTTAGAGATTCACCAATTTGGTGAATTTTCTGACATCACAAGGATTACATTTGTGAAACAAAACAAAAACATTCACTGTACTGTACATGCATAGATTTCCCACTATGGTATTGTCACGGACATACCAGGCTCTCCCTCCACTCAAACACTCTCATGCAGCTTCTCGCCATACACATCAGAACCCCTACAAAAGCACAACTCACCATGTCATTGTCACCAAGATGCTCCTTGTTCCTTTTTTAAGGATACAACAAGTGAGTTTGCTTGCTTGTGTGCTTACCGGATTTCCAAGACTTACCTTCTCCATTCCTCCAGCGATCACCAGTTCTCCCAGTCTCCAGCGTTCTTCTGTGCACATTGTCCCTGCTTACTGATATTTACTCACCCGTGATACTCAGTGCCACTGGACTGCACCCATATCCTAATTACAGTCAGATCATCAGCTCTGTTGTCTACCATCTTTTCCTACCTGCTATACTGACCTGCTCTTCATATAAACATCAGTATCTGCTATATTGATATCTACTTACCTGATATTTCCACCTGCTTTGTCCTCCATCATGCTGTTTTTGTCTTCATTTAGCCCTGCCGTAAATAAACATTTCTTTGGGTTCAAACTTATCTTACTAACACTCTCTGTTGTTTAAACTGCTAAAATATAACTTAATTATCACCATATTTCTGATATTATCTATCAAACTAATTTGACATTGTTCACTTTTAATCTAAACCGCTAGCGCAGCTCATTAACATTCCATTTGTTAGCTCATCATTCACACCTACCATTTCTTTTCTCTCTTTCGCTCTGTTTTTAACAAGTTCATCAAACGATTGTGGTAAGTTGGAATCATTCAACAAACACGCTGAAGGCTTCTTCTCCTGTTATTGTCACCTGCACAGCCTACCACGTTTAGTGCAACTTTCTCTGTCAACAGTGAGGGATTCACATGTGTTAAATGCAGGGAAATAATTAGGATGTCAGAGAAGGCTTCAGAACTAGAGACACGCATCCAAACTTTAATTGAGGAAAGTAAGAATGTGAGGGCCTTCGATACGACTTTGGATGCTACTAGCTTAGCGAATCCTGTACATTGTTCGGTTCCGGTTGCAGAGTCCCCGCAACAGGATGATTAGGTAACTGTGAGGCGGCATAGTCACAGGACAAAACACCACTCTTCCGTTCTGATCAAAACATTAAACAGGTTCCTCCACAGGTGGTGCTGCTCTCTAGAAATATGGCACATAGTCTTAGGGTGCTTTCACACTAGCAATTTTGGTGCGCACCCGGGTTCGATTGACGTAGAGTTCGTTTCGTTTGGATGATGTGAACACTGTCACCCGCAAACCATACCCGAGTCCGCTTAAAAAGGGTGGTCTGGGGTACGGTTCATGTGAACTCCGGTACAGTTCGCTGCTGATGTGACCGCAATCGTACCAAATCGCGGAAGTGAACCGCTATTAATGACGTATTATTTGATAAAAAATTGTGTTTGTGTGTGTTTCACTCACTTTCCTGACGAGCGTGACTGACACGCTGCAAACAGAGAGCTGAATATCTAATTTCTGTTCGCCATAAGCGTTCTTTAGAGCATTTGCAGTACATTCGTAAGACAGACTTAAGTGCCGTTATGTACCGAAGCTTTGTAAACAAAACGAACGGTTCGCTTGATGACGCAAACGAACCGCGGTTCGGACCCAAATAAAATAATATGAACGTAGTCCAGCGGGGGCAGGGGGAGGGGGGAGCAATCGAACTCAGGTTCGGACCTGGCAAGCAAACCAAGTGTGAAAGCACCCTTAGAGTTTGTACTTGACTAACTGGGGCCCAGGTCTGGAAGCAAATAGACTGGCTAAACCAGCCATCTGCTAGCCACCTCACGTCAATGAAGTCAGTTAATTCTCAGCACATAGAGACTCCTTCACCTAGATATCATACTTTAGAGACTGTACATGTTCCCCAAACTATCAAATACAAAAAAATGTCCAAACCAATTTAAGGGTAACAATTTAATCGATGTTCAACAAATAAAAAACAAATAATACAGATAAACAAATGATAAAGCTTGGCTTAATGAATATTTCATGTGTGTTATGGTGCTTTTTGTTTGTGTTTATGTGTTTATATTAGTATTGGTCTGCCGTGATGCTGAGTGGTTTGTGATTGTAGCTCCGTGTAGCTTTGCTTTTCTGTTGAATTTCTATCTTACTGTCACTCTCTGTTGTTTAAAGTGATTAAATATAACTTAATTCCCACCATATATCCGATATTATCTATCAAACTAATCTGACTAATTTGATGTTCACTTTTAATTTTAAACCGCGAGTGCAATGCACGTGCAGCGCGTTAGCATTCATTAGCCGGTTAGCTTGTCATTCGCGGTTCTATTTGCGTCTATTACCGTTTTCTGCTAGCCGCCTCACGTCACAGAAGTCAGTTAATTCTCAGCATATAGAGACCCTTTCATCTAGATATCACACTATAGAGACTCTGTCTGCTCCTCGAACTGGAAAATACAAAAAATGTCCAAACCAATTTAAGAGTAACAATTTAATTGATGTTCAACAAATAAAAATTTTATATAATACAGAGAAACAAGTGATGAAGCTTGTCTTATTGAACATCAGGTCCCTTTCTACGAAAGCGCTTTTTGTAAATGATATGATCACAGATCATAACCTAGATGTGCTATGTTTGACAGAAACCTGTCTAAAACCAGATGATTACATTACTTTAAATGAGTCTACCTCCCAAGATTACTGTTAGAAACACGAGCCGCAGCCAAAAGTTAAAGGGGGAGGTGTTGCTACAATTTATGGCAATATTTTCAGTATTTATCAAAGGTCTGGTTTCAAGTGTAACTGAAGTAATGGTTCTTTATATAGCATTATCTAGAGTAATAAGTGTTAATGATAAATCCCTACTGACATTTGCACTGGCTACCGTATACAGATGTACGTCACTTCCTGCTTGTTGCTGCCGTGTGTTTTGAGTTTGAGCTCCGTCAAGTTAATTCTTTATCGTCTATGTGTTTATCTTAAAATCAATTTTATACACCATCATTTTCGTTTATATAACGTGTGAATATATCCCCTATTGTATTCTACAACAAAAACAATCAAAGCGCCTTGTTATCACTAGAGAAGATTCGCGACCTGGTGGAGAGGCAGGCCCAGCTGATAGAGCGGAGAGCCGCGCTGGAAACATCTCGGGCTGACGCTCACAAGTCCGGAGTAAGTATACAGCGCGCTGCTAAATATCCCACCACCTCTACTCTGTGTGTTTCTCTACACAGGCCCGGTGCACCCAAGACGCGATCTTCCCAGATGTCCTTCACTCCGGCGTCGGGACACCACGGACCCTGGGTGCACCCGCAGCGGAAGACGCGAGCCAGGCCCCAGGGCGATGACCTCTCCCCCTCCGCCGCCTCCGGTCTTCGAGGTCTCCACCCGGAACCGCTTCGCTCCCCTCCGCAAGACGGAACGCAACGCTGTGATCGTCGGAGACTCCATCGTCCGTCACGTCCGTGCTACGTTAGCTGCACCACGTACCCTGGGTGCACCCCCCACGGAAGACGCGAGCCAGGCCCCGGGCAACGACCTCTCCCCCTCCGCCGCCTCCGGTCTTCGAGATCTCCACCCGGAACCGCTTCTCTCCCCTCCGCAAGATGGAGCACGACGCTGTGATCGTCGGAGACTCCATCGTCCGGCGTTGAGTTCCAGGGAACTCAAAACTGAACGACATGCGTGTGCCTTTCTTGTGCAAGATGCCGGTGATGCAGCCACAGTCCCAAACGAAAATTTAAACAGTTTCAAACATTTCAGCGTCATTACTCCATAAGACACGGGTATAACATATTCAAAATATTTATACCAGAGCAGATATTCATGAACAGAAGCTTAGTTACATTCATAAACACAAGCATGCTTTGTATGTAGGCCTATACAATCCAAACACTATAGTTATAAACATATATGGCTATATTCGTGAACAGAGAATATCCTATCACAGTAATGTTTTGGCTAATCATTCTTACTGACATTAGGCTAGTAACATTATAACTCATATTACTTTTATATCGTATTTCTGTCTGTTATAGAACATAACAGAAACATCCTGGCATCGTGACATTTAGATGCTGTGAATTCAACTTCATAATGTTTCACTTGATTATACATTTAGTCAGGAATTATAGTTTGGAGAAAGTCTAACTAGTAAAATGTGTACAAGTTATGTGAAAACTAATACAAGTAGGTTAATAAAAAAGACTTACTCCGTGTTTATGATCACTGCTGGATCAAGCCGCTGCATTGTTTTTTTCCTGAGGTAATCCAAAGCTTCTTGAGGTGAATTCTGTCTTATTCCTCTCAGCG